>NC_092711.1:42987780-43338780 GCF_047496885.1 Scyliorhinus torazame | reverse complement strand
TCCACTCTCTGCTTCCCTTTCTCTCACCCAACCTGCCTCCCTCACCCACACCCGCCCGCTCCCCACTCTCTGCTTCCCTTTCTCTCAGCAACCTGCCTCCCCCACCCACACCCGCTCGGTCTCCATTCTCTGCTTCCCTTTCTCTCAGACTTACTGCTTCCCTCACCCACACCCGCTCGTTCTCCACTCTCTGCTTCCCTTTCTCAGACATTCTGCCTCCCTCACACACACACCCTCGCTCTCCACTCTCTGCTTCCCTTTCTCTCAGACAATCTGGGTCCCTCACACACACCCGCTCGCTCTCCACTCTCTGCTTCCCTTTCTCACACCCAATCTGCCTCCCTCACCCACACCCGTTCGGTCTCCACTCTCTGCTTCCCTTTCTCTCAGACAATCTGCCTCCCTCACCCACACCCGCTCGGTCTCCATTCTCTGCTTCCCTTTCTCTCAGACAATCTGCATCCCTCACCCACACCCGCTCGGTCTCCACTCTCTGTTTCCCTTTCTCTCAGACAATCTGCCTCCCTCACCCACACCCGCTCGCTCTCCACTCTCTGCTTCCCTTTCTCTCAGACAATCTGCCTCCCTCACCCACACCCGCTCGCTCTCCACTCTCGTCTTCCCTTTCTCTCAGACAATCTGCCTCCCTCACCCACACCCGCTCGCTCACCACTCTCTTCTTCCCTTTCTCTCAGACAATCTGCCTCCCTTACCCACACCCGCTCTATCTCCACTCTCTGCATCCCTTTCTCTCAGACAATCTGCCTCCCTCACCCACACCCGCTCGGTCTCCACTCTCTGCTTCCCTTTCTCTCAGACAATCTGCCTCCCTCACACACACCTGCTCGCTCTCCACTCTCTGCTTTCCTTTCTCAGACATTCTGCCTCCCTCACGCACAACCCCTCGCTCTCCACTCTCTGCTTCCCTTTCTCTCAGACAATCTGACTCTCTCACCCACACCCGCTCTCTCTCCACTCTCTGCTTCCCTATCTCTCACCCAATTTGCCTCCCTCACCCACACACCCTCGCTCTCCACTCTCTGCTTCCCTTTCTCTCATACAATCTGCCTCCCTCACCCACACCCGCTCGGACTCCACTCTCTGCTTCCCTTTCTCTCACACAATCTACGTGCCTCACCCACACCCGCTCGGTCTCCACTCTCTGCTTCGTTTTCCCTCAGACAACCTGCCTCCCTCACCCGCTCACCGCCTCGCTCTCCACTCACTGCTTCTCTTTCTCTCACCCAATCTGCCTCTCTCACCCACACCCGCTCGCTCTCCACTCTCTGCTTCCCTTTCTCTCAGACAATCTGCCTCCCTCACCCACACCCGCTCGGTCTCCATTCTCTGCTTCCCTTTCTCTCAGACAATCTGCATCCCTCACCCACACCCGCTCGGTCTCCACTCTCTGTTTCCCTTTCTCTCAGACAATCTGCCTCCCTCACCCACACCCGCTCGCTCTCCACTCTCTGCTTCCCTTTCTCTCAGACAATCTGCCTCCCTCACCCACACCCGCTCGCTCTCCACTCTCGTCTTCCCTTTATCTCAGACAATCTGCCTCCCTCACCCACACCCGCTCGCTCACCACTCTCTTCTTCCCTTTCTCTCAGACAATCTGCCTCCCTTACCCACACCCGCTCTATCTCCACTCTCTGCATCCCTTTCTCTCAGACAATCTGCCTCCCTCACCCACACCCGCTCGGTCTCCACTCTCTGCTTCCCTTTCTCTCAGACAATCTGCCTCCCTCACACACACCTGCTCGCTCTCCACTCTCTGCTTTCCTTTCTCAGACATTCTGCCTCCCTCACGCACAACCCCTCGCTCTCCACTCTCTGCTTCCCTTTCTCTCAGACAATCTGACTCTCTCACCCACACCCGCTCTCTCTCCACTCTCTGCTTCCCTATCTCTCACCCAATCTGCCTCCCTCACCCACACCCCCTTGCTCTCCACTCTCTGCTTCCCTTACTTTCACACAATCTGCCTCCCTCCCCTACACCCGCTCGGTCTCTACTCTCTGCTTCCCTTTCGCTCATACAATCTGCCTCCCTCACCCACACCCGCTTAATCTCCACTCTCTGCTTCCCTTTCTCTCAGACAATCTGCTTCCCTCACCCACACCCGCTCGGTCTCCACTCTCTGCTTCCCTTTCTCTCAGAAAATCTCCCTTCCATCGCCCACACCATCTCCGTCTCCACTCTGTGCTTACCTATCTCTCACCCAATCTGCCTCCCTCACCCACACCCCCTCGCTCTCCACTCTCTGCTTCCCTTACTTTCACACAATCTGCCTCCCTCCCCTACACCCGCTCGGTCTCTACTCTCTGCTTCCCTTTCGCTCATACAATCTGCCTCCCTCCCCTACACCCGCTCGGTCTCTACTCTCTGCTTACCTTTCTCTCAGTCAATCTGCTTCCCTCACACACACCCGCTCGGTCTCCACTCTCTGATTCACTTTCTCTCAGAAAATCTGCCTCTCTCACCCACATCCGCTCGCTCTCCAAACTCTGCTTCCCAATCTCTCACCCAATCTGCCTCCCTCACCAACACCCGCTCGGTCTCCACTCTCTGCTTCCCTTTCTCTCAGACAATCTCCCTCCCTCACCCACACCCACTCGGTCTCCACGCTCTGCTTCCCTTTCTATCAGACAATCTGGCTCCCTCACCAACACCCGCTCGCTCTCCACTCTCTGCTTCCCTTTCTATCAGATAATCTGCCTCGTCACCCACACCCGCTCGCTCTCCACTCTCTGCTTCCCTTTCTCTCACCCAATCTGCCTCCCTCACCCACACCCGCTCGCTCTCCACTCTCTGCATCCCTTTCTCTCAGACAATCTGGCTCGTCACCCACACCCGCTCGGTCTCCACTCTCTGCTTCCCTTTCTCTCACCCAATCTGCCTCCCTCACCCACACCCGCTCACTCTCCACTCTCTGCTTCCCTTTGTCTCAGGCAATCTGCCCCCCTCACCCACACCAGCTCGCTCTCCACTCTCTGCTTCCCTTTCTCTCAGTCAAACTGCCTCCCTCACGCACACCCGCTCGCTCTCCACTCTCTGCTTCCCTTTCGCTCTGACAATCTGCCACCCTCACCCACTCCCGCTCGCTCTCCACACTCTGCTTCCCTTTCTCTCAGACAATCTGCCTCCCTCACCCACCCCTCTCGCTCTCCACTCTCTGCTTCCCTTCCTCAGACAATCTGCCTCCTTCACCCACACCCGCTCTCTCTCCACTCTCTGCATCCCTTTCTCTCAGACAATCTGCCTCCCTCACCCACACCCGCTCGGTGTCCACTCTCTGCTTCCCTTTCTCTCACACAATCTGCCTCCCTCACCCACACCCGCTCGCTCTCCTCTCTCTGCTTCCCTTTCTCTCAGACAATCTGCCCCCCTCACCCACACCAGCTCGCTCTCCACTCTCTACTTCCCTTTCTCTCAGTCAAACTGCCTCCCTCACGCACACCCGCTCGCTCTCCACTCTCTGCTTCCCTTTCGCTCTGACAATCTGCCACCCTCACCCACACCCGCTCGCTCTCCACACTCTGCTTCCCTTTCTCTCAGACAATCTGCCTCCCTCACCCACACCCTCTCGCTCTCCACTCTCTGCTTCCCTTCCTCAGACAATCTGCCTCCTTCGCCCTCACCCGCTCTCTCTCCACTCTCTGCATCCCTTTCTCTCAGACAATCTGCCTCCCTCACCCACACCCGCTCGGTCACCGCTCTCTGCTTCCCTTTCTCTCAGACAATCTGCCACCCTCACCCACACCCGCTCGCTCTCCACCCTCTGCTTCCCTTTCTCTCAGACAATCTGCCTCCCTCACCCACACCCGCTCGGTCTCCACTCTCTGCTTCCCTTTCTCTCAGACAATCTGCTTCCCACACCCACACCCGCTCGGTCTCCACTCTCTGCTTCCCTTTCTCTCAGACAATCTGCCTCCTTCACCCACACCCGATCTCTCTCCACTGTCTGCATCCCTTTCTCTCAGACAATCTGCCTCCCTCACCCACACCCGTTCGGTCACCGCTCTCTGCTTCAATTTCTCTCAGACAATCTGCCACCCTCACCCACACCCGCTCGCTTTCCACCCTCTGTTTCCCTTTCTCACACCCAATCTGCCTCCCTCACCCACACCCGCTCGCTCTCCACCCTCTGCTTCCCTTTCTCTCAGACAATCTGCCTCCCTCACCCACACCCGCTCGGTCTCCACTCTCTGCTTCCCTTTCTCTCAGACAATCTGCTTCACTCACCCACACCCGCTCGATCTCCACTCTCTGCTTCCCTTTCTCTCAGACAATCTGCTTCCCTCACCCACACCCGCTCGCTCTCCACTCTCTGCTTCCCTTTCTCTCAGACAATCTGCCTCTCTCACCCACACCCGCTCGCTCACCACTCTCTGCTTCCCTTTCTCTCAGACAATCTGCCTCCCTCACCCACACCCGCTCGGTCACCGCTCTCTGCTTCCCTTTCTCTCAGACAATCTGCCTCCCTCACCTACACCCGCTCGCTCTCAACTCTCTGCTTCCCTTTCTCTCATCAATCTGCTTCCCTCACCCACACCCGCTCGCACTCCACTCTCTGCTTTCCTTTCTCTCAGACAATCTGCATCCCTCACCCACACCCGCTCGGTCTCCACTCTCTGCTTCCCTTTCTATCAGACAATCTGCCTCCCTCACCCACACCCGCTCGGTCACCGCTCTCTGCTTCCCTTTCTCTCAGACAATCTGCCTCCCTCACCCACACCCGCTCGGTCACCGCTCTCTGCTTCCCTTTCTCTCAGACAATCTGCCTCCCTCACCCTCACCCGCTCGGTCTCCACTCTCTGCTTCCCTTTCTCTCACCCAATCTGCTTCCCTCACCCACACCCGCTCGCTCTCCACTCTCTGCTTCCCTTTCTCTCAGACAATCTACCTCCCTCACCCACACCAGCTCGGTCACCGCTCTCTGCTTCACTTTCTCTCAGACAATCTACCTCCCTCACCCACACCCGCTCGGTCACCGCTCTATGCTTCCCTTTCTCTCAGACAATCTGCCTCCCTCACCTACACCCGCTCGGTCTCCACTCTCTGCTTCCCTTTCTCAGACATTCTGCCTCCCTCACGCACAACCCCTCGCTCTCCACTCTCTGCTTCCCTTTCTCTCAGACAATCTGCCTCCCTCACCAACACCCGCTCGCTCTCCACTCTCTGCTTCCCTTTCTCAGACATTCTGCCTCCCTCACGCACAACCCCTCGCTCTCCACTCTCTGCTTCCCTTTCTCTCAGACAATCTGACTCTCTCACCCACACCCGCTCTCTCTCCACTCTCTGCTTCCCTATCTCTCACCCAATCTGCCTCCCTCACCCACACCCACTTGCTCTCCACTCTCTGCTTCCCTTACTTTCACACAATCTGCCTCCCTCCCCTACACCCGCTCGGTCTCTACTCTCTGCTTCACTTTCGCTCATACAATCTGCCTCCCTCACCCACACCCGCTTAATCTCCACTCTCTGCTTCCCTTTCTCTCAGACAATCTGCTTCCCTCACCCACAGCCGCTCGGTCTCCACTCTCTGCTTCCCTTTCTCTCAGAAAATCTCCCTTCCATCGCCCACACCATCTCCGTCTCCACTCTGTGCTTACCTATCTCTCACCCAATCTGCCTCCCTCACCCACACCCCCTCGCTCTCCACTCTCTGCTTCCCTTACTTTCACACAATCTGCCTCCCTCCCCTACACCCGCTCGGTCTCCACTCTCTGCTTCCCTTTCTCTCAGACAATCTCCCTCCCTCACCCACACCCACTCGGTCTCCACGCTCTGCTTCCCTTTCTATCAGACAATCTGGCTCCCTCACCCACACCCGCTCGCTCTCCACTCTCTGCTTCCCTTTCTATCAGATAATCTGCCTCGTCAGCCACACCCGCTCGCTCTCCACTCTCTGCTTCCCTTTCTCTCACCCAATCTGCCTCCCTCACCCACACCCGCTCGCTCTCCACTCTCTGCATCCCTTTCTCTCAGACAATCTGGCTCGTCACCCACACCCGCTCGGTCTCCACTCTCTGCTTCCCTTTCTCTCAGTCAAACTGCCTCCCTCACGCACACCCGCTCGCTCTCCACTCTCTGCTTCCCTTTCGCTCTGACAATCTGCCACCCTCACCCACACCCGCTCGGTCTCCACTCTCTGCTTCCCTTTCTCTCAGACAATCTGATTCCCTCACCTACACCCGCTCGCTCTCAACTCTCTGCTTCCCTTTCTCTCATCAATCTGCTTCCCTCACCCACACCCGCTCGCTCTCCACTCTCTGCTTTCCTTTCTCTCAGACAATCTGCATCCCTCACCCACACCCGCTCGGTCTCCACTCTCTGCTTCCCTTTCCTCAGACAGTCTGCCTCCCTCACCCACACCCGCTCGGTCTCCACTCTCTGCTTCCCTTTCTCTCAGACAATCTGCATCCCTCACCCACACCCGCTCGGTCTCCACTCTCTGCTTCCCTTTCTCTCAGACAATCTGCCTCCCTCACCTACACCCGCTCGCTCTCAACTCTCTGCTTCCCTTTCTCTCATCAATCTGCTTCCCTCACCCACACCCGCTCGCTCTCCACTCTCTGCTTTCCTTTCTCTCAGACAATCTGCCACCCTCACCCACACCCGCTCGGTCTCCACTCTCTGCTTCCCTTTCTCTCAGACAATCTGATTCCCTCACCCACACCCGCTCGCTCACCACTCTCTGCTTCCCTTTCTCTCAGACAATCTGCCTCCCTCACCCACACCCGCTCGGTCACCGCTCTCTGCTTCCCTTTCTCTCAGACAATCTGCCTCCCTCACCTACACCCGCTCGCTCTCAACTCTCTGCTTCCCTTTCTCTCATCAATCTGCTTCCCTCACCCACACCCGCTCGCTCTCCACTCTCTGCTTTCCTTTCTCTCAGACAATCTACCTCCCTCACCCACACCAGCTCGGTCACCGCTCTCTGCTTCACTTTCTCTCAGACAATCTACCTCCCTCACCCACACCCGCTCGGTCACCGCTCTATGCTTCCCTTTCTCTCAGACAATCTGCCTCCCTCACCCACACCCGCTCGGTCGCCACTCTCTGCTTCCCTTTCTCTCAGACAATCTGCCTCCCTCACCAACACCCGCTCGGTCGCCGCTCTCTGCTTCCCTTTCTTTCAGACAATCTGCCTCCCTCACCCACACCCGCTCGGTCGCCACTCTCTGCTTCCCTTTCTCTCACCCAATCTGCCTCCCTCACCCACACCCGCTCTCTTTCCACTCTCTGCTTCCCTATCTCTCACCCAATCTGCCTCCCTCACCCACACCCCCTCGCTCTCCACTCTCTGCTTCCCTTTCTCTCAGACAATCTGCCTCCCTCACCCACACCCTCTCTCTTTCCACTCTCTGCTTCCCTATCTCTCACCCAATCTGCCTCCCTCACCCACACCCCCTCGCTCTCCACTCTCTGCTTCCCTTACTTTCACACAATCTGCCTCCCTCCCCTACACCCGCTCGGTCTCTACTCTCTGCTCCCTTTCGCTCAGGCAATCTGCCTCCCTCACCCACAACGGCTCACACTCCACTCTCTGCTTCCCTTTCTCTCAGACAATCTGCTTCCCTCACCCACACCCGCTCGGTCTCCACTCTCTGCTTCCCTTTCTCTCAGACATTCTCCCTCCCTCGCCCACACCAGCTCCGTCTCCACTCTGTGCTTACCTTTCTCTCACCCAATCTGCCTTCCTCACCCACACCCGCTCGGTCTACACTCTCTGCTTCCTTTTCTCTCACCCAATCTGCCTCCCTCACCCACACCCGCTCGGACTCCAACCTCTGCTTCCCTTTCTCTCAGACAATCTGCCTCTCTCACCCACATCCGCTCGCTCTCCACTCTCTGCGTCCCTTTCTCTCAGACAATCTGCCTCCCTCACCCACACCCGCTCGGTCTCCACTCTCTGCTTCCCTTTCTCTCAGACAATCTGCCTCCCTCACCCACAACCGCTCGCTCTCCACTCTCTGCTTCCCTTTCTCTCAGACAATTTGCTCCCTGACCCACAACCGCTCGCTCTCCACTCTCTGCTTCCCTTTCTCTCACACAATCTGCCTCCCTCACCCACACTCGCTCGCTCTCCACTCTCTGCTTCCTTTTCTCTCAGACAATCTGCCTCCCTCACATACACACGCTCGGTCTCCACTCTCTGCTTCCCTTTCTCTCACCCAACCTGCCTCCCTCACCCACACCCGCTCGGTCTTTACTCTCTGCTTCCTTTTCTCTCAGACAATCTGCCTCCCTCACCCACACCCACTCGGTCCCCACGCTCTGCTTCCCTTTCTATCAGACAATCTGGCTCCCTCACCCACACCCGCTCGCTCTCCACTCTCTGCTTCCCTTTCTCTCAGACAATCTGCCTCGTCACCCACACCCGCTCGGTCTCCACTCTCTGCTTCCCTTTCTCTCACCCAACCTGCCTCCCTCACCCACACCCGCTCACTCTCCACTCTCTGCTTCCCTTTCTCTCAGACAATCTGCCTCCCTCACCCACACCCGCTCGCTCTCCTCTCTCTGCTTCCCTTTCTCTCACCCAATCTGCCTCCCTCACCCACACCCGCTCACTCTCCACTCTCTGATTCCCTTTGTCTCAAACAATCTGCCTCCCTCACCCACACCCGCTCGCTCTCCACTCTCTGCTTCCCTTTCGCTCAGACAATCTGCCACCCTCACCCACACCCGCTCGCTCTCCACACTCTGCTTCCCTTTCTCTCAGACAATATGCCTCCCTCACCCACACCCTCTCGCTCTCCACTCTCTGCTTCCCTTTCTCAGACAATCTGCCTCCTTCACCCACACCCGCTCGGTCTCCACTCTCTGCGTACCTTTCTATCAGACAATCTGCCTCCTTCACCCACACCCGCTCGGTCACCGCTCTCTGCTTCCCTTTCTCTCAGACAATCTGCCACCCTCACCCACACCCGATCTCTCTCCACTGTCTGCATCCCTTTCTCTCAGACAATCTGCCTCCCTCACCCACACCCGTTCGGTCACCGCTCTCTGCTTCCCTTTCTCTCAGACAATCTGCCTCCCTCACCCACACCCGCTCGCTCTCCACTCTCTGCTTCCCTTTCTCTCAGACAATCTGCCACCCTCACCCACACCCGCTCGCTTTCCACACTCTGCTTCCCTTTCTCTCAGACAATCTGCCTCCCTCACCCTCACCCGCTCGGTCTCCACTCTCTGCTTCCCTTTCTCTCAGACAATCTGCTTCCCTCACCCACACCCGCTCGATCTCCACTCTCTGCTTCCCTTTCTCTCAGACAATCTGCTTACCTCACCCATACCCGCTCGGTCACCGCTCTCTGCTTCCCTTTCTCTCAGACAATCTGGCTCCCTCACCCACACCCGCTCGCTCTCCACTCTCTGCTTCCCTTTCTCTCAGACAATCTGCATCCCTCACCCACACCCGCAGGGTCTCCACTCTCTGCTTTCCTTTCTCTCAGACAATCTGCCTCCCTCACCCACACCCGCAGGGTCTCCACTCTCTGCTTCCCTTTCTCTCAGACAATCTGCCTCCCTCACCCACACCCGCTCGGTCACCGCTCTCTGCTTCCCTTTCTTTCAGACAATCTGCCTCCCTCACCCAAACCCGCTCGGTCTCCACTCTCTGCTTCCCTTTCTCTCAGACAATCTACCTCCCTCACCCACACCCGCTCGGTCGCCACTCTCTGCTTCCCTTTCTCTCAGACAATCTGCCTCCCTCACCCACACCCGCTCTCTTTCCACTCTCTGCTTCCCTATCTCTCACCCAATTTCCCTCCCTCACCCACACCCCCTCGCTCTCCACTCTCTGCTTCCCTTACTTTCACACAATCTGCCTCCCTCCCCTACACCCGCTCGGTCTCTACTCTCTGCTCCCTTTCGCTCAGGCAATCTGCCTCCCTCACCCACACCGGCTCACTCTCCACTCTCTGCTTCCCTTTCTCTCAGACAATCTGCTTCCCTCACCCACACCAGCTCCGTCTCCACTCTGTGCTTACCTTTCTCTCACCCAATCTGCCTTCCTCACCCACACCCGCTCGGTCTCCACTCTCTGCTTCCTTTTCTCTCACCCAATCTGCCTCCCTCACCCACACCCGCTCGGACTCCAACCTCTGCTTCCCTTTCTCTCAGACAATCTGCCTCTCTCACCCACATCCGCTCGCTCTCCACTCTCTGCTTCCCAATCTCTCACCCAATCTGCCTCCCTCACCCACACCCGCTCGCTCTCCACTCTCTGCTTCCCTTTCTCTCAGACAATCTGCCTCCCTCACCCACAACCGCTCGCTCTCCACTCTCTGCTTCCCAATCTCTCACCCAATCTGCCTCCCTCACCCACACTCGCTCGCTCTCCACGCTCTGCTTCCCTTTCTCTCAGACAATCTGCCTCCCTCACCCACACCCGCTCGCTCTCAACTCTCTGCTTCCCTTTCTCTCACCCAATCTGCCTCCCTCACCCACACCCGCTCGGTCACCGCTCTCTCCTTCCTTTTCTCTCAGACAATCTGCCTCCCTCACATACACCCGCTCGGTCTCCACGCTCTGCTTCCCTTTCTCTCAGACAATCTGCCTCCCTCACCCACACCCGCTCGCTCTCAACTCTCTGCTTCCCTTTCTCTCACCCAACCTGCCTCCCTCACCCACACCCGCTCGGTCTTTACTCTCTGCTTCCTTTTCTCTCAGACAATCTGCCACCCTCAGCCACACCCGCTCGCTCTCCACTCTCTGCTTCCCTTTCTCAGACAATCTGCCTCCTTCACCCACACCCGCTCTCTCTCCACTCTCTGCATCCCTTTCTCTCAGACAATCTGCCTCCCTCACGCACACCCGCTCGGTCACCGCTCTCTGCTTCCCTTTCTCTCAGACAATCTGCCACCCTCACCCACACCCGCTCGCTCTCCACTCTCTGCGTACCTTTCTATCAGACAATCTGCCACCCTCACCCACACCCGCTCGCTCTCCACCCTCTGCTTCCCTTTCTCTCAGACAATCTGCCTCCCTCACCCGCACACGATCCGTCTCCACTCTCTGCTTCCCTTTCTCTCAGACAATCTGCCTCCCTCACCCACACCAGCTCGCTCTCCACTCTCTGCTTCCCTTTCTCTCAGTCAAACTGCCTCCCTCACGCACACCCGCTCGCTCTCCACTCTCTGCTTCCCTTTCGCTCTGACAATCTGCCACCCTCAGCCACACCCGCTCGCTCTCCACACTCTGCTTCCCTTTCTTTCAGACAATCTGCCTCCCTCACCCACACCCGCTCGGTCACCGCTCTCTGCTTCCCTTTCTCTCAGACAATCTGCCTCCCTCACCTACACCCGCTCGCTGTCAACTCTCTGCTTCCCTTTCTCTCACCCAATCTGCTTCCCTCACCCACACCCGCTCGCTCTCCACTCTGCTTTCCTTTCTCTCATACAATCTGCATCTCTCACCCACACCCGCTCGGTCTCCACTCTCTGCATCCCTTTCTCTCAGACAATCTGCCTCCCTCACCCACACCCGCTCGGTCACCGCTCTCTGCTTCCCTTTCTCTCAGACAATCTGCCTCCCTCACCCACACCCGCTCGGTCACCGCTCTCTGCTTCCCTTTCTCTCAGACAATCTGCCTCCCTCACCAACACCCGCTCGCTCTCAACTCTCTGCTTCCCTTTCTCTCAGACAATCTGCCTCCCTCACCCACACCCGCTCGGTCTCCACTCTCTACTTCCCTTTCTCTCAGACAACCTGCCTCCCTCACCTACACCCGCTCGCTTTCCACTCTCTGCTTCCCTTTCTCTCAGACAATCTGCCTCCCTCACCTACACCCGCTCGGTCGCCGCTCTCTGCTTCCCTTTCTTTCAGACAATCTGCCTCCCTCACCCACACCATCTCGGTCGCCACTCTCTGCTTTCCTTTCTCTCAGACAATCTGCCTCCCTCACCCACATCCCCTCGCTCTCCACTCTCTGCTTCTCTTACTTTCACACAATCTGCCTCCCTCCCCTACACCCGCTCGGTCTATACTCTCTGCTCCCTTTCGCTCAGGCAATCTGCCTCCCTCACCCACACCGGCTCGCTCTCCACTCTCTGCTTCCCTTTCTCTCAGACAATCTGCTTCCCTCACCCACACCCGCTCGGTCTCCACTCTCTGCTTCCCTTTCTCTCAGACATTCTCCCTCCCTCGCCCACACCAGCTCCGTCTCCACTCTGTGCTTACCTTTCTCTCACCCAATCTGCCTTCCTCACCCACACCCGCTCGGTCTCCACTCTCTGCTTCCATTTCTCTCACCCAATCTGCCTCCCTCACCCACACCCGCTCGCTCTCCAATCTCTGCTTCCCTTTCTCTCAGACAATCTGCCTCTCTCACCCACATCCGTTCGCTCTCCACTCTCTGCTTCCCTTTCTCTCAGACAATCTGCCTCCCTCACCCACACTCGCTCGCTCTCCACGCTCTGCTTCCCTTTCTCTCAGACAATCTGCCTCCCTCACCCACCCGCTCGCTCTCCACTCTCTGCTTCCCTTTCTCTCACCCAATCTGCCTCCCTCACCCACACCCACTCGGTCCCCACGCTCTGCTTCCCTTTCTATCAGACAATCTGGCTCCCTCACCCACACCCGCTCGCTCTCCACTCTCTGCTTCCCTTTCTATCAGATAATCTGCCTCGTCACCGACACCCGCTCGCTCTCCACTCTCTGCTTCCCTTTCTCTCACCCAATCTGCCTCCCTCACCCACGCCCGCTCGCTCTCCACTCTCTGCTTCCCTTTCTCTCAGACAATCTGCCTCGTCACCCACACCCGCTCGGTCTCCACTCTCGGCTTCCTTTTCTCTCACCCAACTTGCCTCCCTCACCCACACCCGCTCACTCTCCACTCTCTGCTTCCCTTTGTCTCATACAATCTGCCTCCCTCACCCACACCCGCTCGCTCTCCTCTCTCTGCTTCCCTTTCTCTCAGACAATCTGCCTCCCTCAACCACACCCGCTCGCTCTCCTCTCTCTGCTTCCCTTTCTCTCACCCAATCTGCCTCCCTCACCCACACCCGCTCACTCTTCACTCTCTGATTCCCTTTGTCTCATACAATCTGCCTCCCTCAACCACACCCGCTCGCTCTCCACTCTCTGCTTCCCTTTCGCTCAGACAATCTGCAAGCCTCACCCACACCCGCTCGCTCTCCACTCTCTGCTTCCCTTTCTCAGACAATCTGCCTCCTTCACCCACACCCGCTCTCTCTCCACTCTCTGCATCCCTTTCTCTCAGACAATCTGCCTCCCTCACCCACACCCGCTCGGTCACCGCTCTCTGCTTCCCTTTCTCTCAGACAATCTGCCACCCTCACCCACACCCGCTCGCTCTCCACTCTCTGCGTACCTTTCTATCAGACAATCTGCGACCCTCACCCACACCCGCTCTCTCTCCACTCTCTGCATCCCTTTCTCTCAGACAATCTGCCTCCCTCACCCACACCCGCTCGGTCACCGCTCTCTGCTTCCCTTTCTCTCAGACAATCTGCCACCCTCACCCACACCCGCTCGCTCTCCACCCTCTGCTTCCCTTTCTCTCAGACAATCTGCCTCCCTCACCCGCACACGATCCGTCTCCACTCTCTGCTTCCCTTTCTCTTTGACAATCTGCCTCACTCACCCACACCAGCTCGCTCTCCACTCTCTGCTTCCCTTTCTCTCAGTCAAACTGCCTCCCTCACGCACACCCGCTCGCTCTCCACTCTCTGCTTCCCTTTCGCTCTGACAATCTGCCACCCTCAGCCACACCCGCTCGGTCACCGCTCTCTGCTTCCCTTTCTCTCAGACAATCTGCCTCCCTCACCCACACCCTCTCGCTCTCCACTCTCTGCTTCCCTTTCTCTCAGACAATCTGCCTCCCTCACCCACACCCGCTCGGTCACCGCTCTCTGCTTCCCTTTCTCTCAAACAATCTGCCTCCCTCACCTACACCCGCTCGCTGTCAACTCTCTGCTTCCCTTTCTCTCACCCAATCTGCTTCCCTCACCCACACCCGCTCGCTCTCCACTCTCTGCTTTCCTTTCTCTCATACAATCTGCATCTCTCACCCACACCCGCTCGGTCTCCACTCTCTGCTTCCCTTTCTATCAGACAATCTGCCTCCCTCACCCACACCCGCTCGGTCACCGCTCTCTGCTTCCCTTTCTCTCAGACAATCTGCCTCCCTCACCCACACCCGCTCGGTAACCGCTCTCTGCTTCCCTTTCTCTCAGACAATCTGCCTCCCTCACCAACACCCGCTCGCTCTCAACTCTCTGCTTCCCTTTCTCTCAGACAATCTGCCTCCCTCACCCACACCCGCTCGGTCGCCGCTCTCTGCTTCCCTTTCTTTCAGACAATCTGCCTCCCTCACCCACACCCGCTCGGTCGCCACTCTCTGCTTTCCTTTCTCTCAGACAATCTGCCTCCCTCACCCACACCCCCTCGCTCTCCACTCTCTGCTTCTCTTACTTTCACACAATCTGCCTCCCTCCCCTACACCCGCTCGGTCTCTACTCTCTGCTCCCTTTCGCTCAGGCAATCTGCCTCCCTCACCCACACCGGCTCGCTCTCCACTCTCTGCTTCCCTTTCTCTCAGACAATCTGCTTCCCTCACCCACACCCGCTCGGTCTCCACTCTCTGCTTCCCTTTCTCTCAGACATTCTCCCTCCCTCGCCCACACCAGCTCCGTCTCCACTCTGTGCTTACCTTTCTCTCACCCAATCTGCCTTCCTCACCCACACCCGCTCGGTCTCCACTCTCTGCATCCATTTCTCTCACCCAATCTGCCTCCCTCACCCACACCCGCTCGGACTCCAATCTCTGCTTCCCTTTCTCTCAGACAATCTGCCTCTCTCACCCACATCCGTTCGCTCTCCACTCTCTGCTTCCCAATCTCTCACCCAATCTGCCTCCCTCACCCACACTCGCTCGCTCTCCACGCTCTGCTTCCCTTTCTCTCAGACAATCTGCCTCCCTCACCCACCCGCTCGCTCTCCACTCTCTGCTTCCCTTTCTCTCACCCAATCTGCCTCCCTCACCCACACCCACTCGGTCCCCACGCTCTGCTTCCCTTTCTATCAGACAATCTGCCTCGTCACCCACACCCGCTCGGTCTCCACTCTCGGCTTCCCTTTCTATCAGATAATCTGCCTCGTCACCCACACCCGCTCGCTCTCCACTCTCTGCTTCCCTTTCTCTCACCCAATCTGCCTCCCTCACCCACGCCCGCTCGCTCTCCACTCTCTGCTTCCCTTTCTCTCAGACAATCTGCCTCGTCACCCACACCCGCTCGGTCTCCACTCTCGGCTTCCTTTTCTCTCACCCAACCTGCCTCCCTCACCCACACCCGCTCACTCTCCACTCTCTGCTTCCCTTTGTCTCATACAATCTGCCTCCCTCACCCACACCCGCTCGCTCTCCTCTCTCTGCTTCCCTTTCTCTCAGACAATCTGCCTCCCTCACCCACACCCGCTCGCTCTCCTCTCTCTGCTTCCCTTTCTCTCACCCAATCTGCCTCCCTCACCCACACCCGCTCGCTCTCCACTCTCTGCTTCCCTTTCGCTCAGACAATCTGCCTCCCTCACCCACACCCGCTCGCTCTCCACACTCTGCTTCCCTTTCTCTCAGACAATCTGCCTCCCTCACCCACACCCTCTCGCTCTCCACTCTCTGCTTCCCTTTCTCAGACAATCTGCCTCCTTCACCCACACCCGCTCGGTCTCCACTCTCTGCGTACCTTTCTCTCAGATAATCTGCCACCCTCACCCACACCCGCTCTCTCTCCACTCTCTGCATCCCTTTCTCTCAGACAATCTGCCTCCCTCACCCACACCCGCTCGGTCACCGCTCTCTGCTTCCCTTTCTCTCAGACAATCTGCCACCCTCACCCACACACGATCCGTCTCCACTCTCTGCTTCCCTTTCTCTCAGACAATCTGCCTCACTCACCCACACCCGCTCGTTCTCCATTCTCTGCTTCCCTTTCTCTCAGACAATCTGCTTCCCTCATCCACACCCGCTCAATCTCCACTCTCTGCTTCCCTTTCTCTCAGACAATCTGCCTCACTCACCCACACCCGCTCGGTCTCCACTCTCTGCTTACCTTTCTCTCAGACAATCTGCTTCCCTCACCCACACCGCTCGCTCTCCACTCTCTGCTTACCTTTCTCTCAGACAATCTGCATCCCTCACCCACACCCGCTCGCTCACCACTCTCTGCTTCCCTTTCTCTCAGACAATCTGCCTCCCTCACCCACACCCGCTCGGTCACCGCTCTCTACTTCCCTTTCTCTCACCCAATCTGCCTCCCCCACCCACACCCGCTCGGTCTCCACTCTCTGCTTCCCTTTCTCTCACACAATCTGCCTCCCTCACTCACACCCGCTCGGTCTCCACTCTCTGCTTCCCTTTCCCTCAGACAATCTGCCTCCCTCACCCACACCCGCTCGCTCTCCACTCTCTGCTTCCCTGTCTCTCAGACTATCTGCCTCCCTCACCCACATCCGCTCCGTCTCCGCTCTCTGCTTCCCTTTCTCTCACCCAATCTGCCTCCCTCACTCACACCCGCTCCGTGTCCGCTCTCTGCTTCCCTTCTCTCAGACAATCTGCCTCCCCCGACCAGACCCGCTCGCCCTCCACTCTCTGCTTCCCTTTCTATCACCCAATCTGCCTCCCTCACTCACACCCGCCCGCTCCCCACTCTCTGCTTCCCTTTCTCTCAGACAATCTGCCTCCCCCACCCACACCCGCTCGGTCTCCACTCTCTGCTTCCCTTTCTCTCACCCAATCTGCCTCCCCCACCCACACCCGCTCGGTCTTCACTCTCTGCTTCCCTTTCTCTCAGACAAACTGCTTCCCTCACCCACACCCGCTCGCTCTCCACTCTCTGCTTCCCTTTCTCAGACATTCTGCCTCCCTCACACACCCCCCCTCGCTCTCCACTCTCTGCTTCCCTTTCTCTCAGACAATCTGCCTCCCTCACTCACACCCGCTCGCTCTCCACTCTCTGCTTCCCATTCTCTCAGACAATCTGCCTCCCTCACCCACACCCGCTCGCTCCCCACTCTCTGCTTCGCTTTCTCTCACCCAATCTGCCTCCCTCACCCACACCCGCTCGCTCCCCACTCTCTGCTTCCCTTTCTCTCAAACAATCTGCCTCCCTCACCCACACCTGCTCGGACTCCACTCTCTGCTTCCCTTTCTCTCAAACAATCTGCCTCCCTCACCCACACGCGCTCGCTCTCCACTCTCTGCTTCCCTTTCTCTCAGACAATCTGCCTCCCTCACCCGCTCACCCGCTCGCTCTCCACTCACTGCTTCTCTTACTCTCACCCAATCTGCCTCTCTCACCCACACCCGCTCGCTCTCCACTCTCTGCTTCCCTTTCTCTCAGACAATTTGCCTCCCTCACCCACACCCGCTCGCTCTCCACTCTCTGCTTCCCTTTCTCTCAAACAATCTGCCTCCCTCACCCACACCCGCTCGCTCTCCACTCTCTGCTTCCCTTTCTCTCAAACAATCTGCCTCCCTCACCCACACCCGCTCGGACTCCACTCTCTGCTTCCCTTTCTCTCAGGCAATCTGCCTCCCTCACCCACTCCCGCTCGGTCTCCACTCTCTGCTTCCCTTTCTCTCAAACAATCTGCCTCCCTCACCCACACACGCTCGCTCTCCACTCTCTGCTTCCCTTTCTCTCAAACAATCTGCCTCCCTCACCCACACGCGCTCGCTCTCCACTCTCTGCTTCCCTTTCTCTCAGACAATCTGCCTCCCTCACCCGCTCACCCGCTCGCTCTCCACTCACTGCTTCTCTTACTCTCACCCAATCTGCCTCTCTCACCCACACCCGCTCGCTCTCCACTCTCTGCTTCCCTTTCTCTCAGACAATCTGCCTCCCTTACCCACACCCGCTCTATCTCCACTATCTGCATCCGTTTCTCTCAGACAATCTGCCTCCCTCACCCACACCCGCTCGCTCTCCACTCTCTGCTTCCCTTTCTCTCAGGCAATCTGCCTCTCTCACCCACACCCGCTCGCTCTCCACTCTCTGCTTCCCTTTCTCTCAGGAAATCTGCCTCCCTCACCCACACCCGCTCGGTCTCCACTCTCTGCTTCCCTTTCTCTCAGAAAATCTGCCTCCATCGCCCACATCCGCTCCGTCACCACTCTCTACGTCGCTTTCTCTCAAACAATCTGCCTCCCTCAACCACACCCGCTCGCTCTCCACTCTCTGCTTCCCTTTCTCTCAAACAATCTGCCTCCCTCACCCACACCCGCTCGCTCTCCACTCTCTGCTTCCCTTTCTCTCAGACAATCTGCCTCCCCCACCCACACCCGCTCGCTCTCCACTCTCTGCTTCCCTTTTTCTCAGGCAATCTGTGTCCCTCACACACACCCGCTCGCTCTCCACTCTCTGCTTCCCTTTCTCTCACCCAACCTGCCTCCCTCACCCACACCCGCCCGCTCCCCACTCTCTGCTTCCCTTTCTCTCAGACAATCTGCCTCCCCCACCCACACCCGCTCGCTCTCCGCTCTCTGCTTCCCTTTCTCAGACATTCTGCCTCCCTCACACACACACCCTCGCTCTCCACTCTCTGCTTCCCTTTCTCTGACATTCTGCCTCCCTCACTCACACCCGCTCGCTCTCCACTCTCTGCTTCCCTTTCTCTCAGACAATCTGGGTCCCTCACACACACCCGCTCGCTCTCCACTCGCTGCTTCCTTTTCTCATACCCAATCTGCCTCCCTCACCCACACCCGTTCGGTCTCCACTCTCTGCTTCCCTTTCTCTCAGACAATCTGCCTCCCTCATTCACACCCGCTCACTCTCCACTCTCTGCTTCCCTTTCTCTCAGACAATCTGCCTCACTCACACACAACCGCTCGCTCTCCACTCTCTGCTTCCCTTTCTCAGACATTCTGCCTCCCTCACACACAACCCCTCGCTCTCCACTCTCTGCTTCCCTTTCTCTCAGACAATCTGACTCTCTCACCCACACCCGCTCTCTCTCCGCTCTCTACTTCCCTATCTCTCACCCAATCTGCCTCCCTCACCCACACCCCCTCGCTCTCCACTCTCTGCTTCCCTTTCTCTCAAACAATCTGCCTCCCTCACCCACACCCGCTCGGACTCCACTCTCTGCTTCCCTTTCTCTCACACAATCTACCTGCCTCACCCACACCCGCTCGGTCTCCACTCTCTGCTTCGTTTTCCCTCAGACAATCTGCCTCCCACACCCGCTCACCCGCTCGCTCTCCACTCACTGCTTCTCTTTCTCTCACCCAATCTGCCTCTCTCACCCACACCCGCTCGCTCTCCACTTTCTGCTTCCCTTTCTCTCAGACAATCTGCCTCCCTCACCCACACCCGCTCGGTCTCCATTCTCTGCTTCCCTTTCTCTCAGACAATCTGCATCCCTCACCCACAGCCGCTCGGTCTCCACTCTCTGCTTCCCTTTCTCTCAGACAATCTGCCTCCCTCACCCACACCCGCTCGCTCTCCACTCTCTGCTTCCCTTTCTCTCAGACAATCTGCCTCCCTCACCCACACCCGCTCGCTCTCCACTCTCTTCTTGCCTTTCTCTCAGGCAATCTGCCTCCCTCACCCACACCCGCTCGCTCTCCACTCTCTGCTTCCCTTTCTCTCAGACAATCTGCCTCCCTCACCCACACCCGCTCTATCTCCACTCTCTGCATCTCTTTCTCTCAGACAATCTGCCTCCCTCACCCACACCCGCTCGGACTCCACTCTCTGCTTCCCTTTCTCTCAGGCAATCTGCCTCCCTCACCCACTCCCGCTCGGTCTCCACTCTCTGCTTCCCTTTCTCTCAGACAACCTGCCTCCCTCACCCACACCCGCTCGCTCTCCACTCTCTGCTTCCCTTTCTCTCAGACAATCTGCCTCCCTCACCCACACCCGCTCGCTCTCCACTCTCTGCTTCCCTTTCTCTCAGGCAATCTGCCTCCCTCACTCACACCCCATCGCTCTCCACTCTCTGCTTCCCTTTCTCTCAGGAAATCTGCCTCCCTCACACACACCCGCTCGGTCTCCACTCTCTGCTTCCCTTTCTCTCAGACAATATGCCTCCATCGCCCACATCCGCTCCGTCACCACTCTCTACGTCCCTTTCTCTCAAACAATCTGCCTCCCTCATCCACACCCGCTCGCTCTCCACTTTCTGCTTCCCTTTCTCAGACAATCTGCCTCCCTCACTCACACCCGCTCGCTCTCCACTCTCTGCTTCCCTTTCTCTCAGTCAATCTGCCTCCCCCACCCACACCCGCTCGCTCTCCACTCTCTGCTTCCCTTTTTCTCAGTCAATCTGTGTCCCTCACACACACCCCTCGCTCTCCACTCTCTGCTTCCCTTTCTCTCAGACAATCTGCCTCCCTTACCCACACCCGCTCTATCTCCACTCTCTGCATCCCTTTCTCTCAGACAATCTGCCTCCCTCACCCACACCCGCTCGGACTCCACTCTCTGCTTCCCTTTCTCTCAGGCAATCTGCCTACCTCACCCACTCCCGCTCGGTCTCCACTCTCTGCTTCCCTTTCTCTCAGACAACCTGCCTCCCTCACCCACACCCGCTCGCTCTCCACTCTCTGCTTTCCTTTCTCTCAGACAATCTGCCTCCCTCACCCACACCCGCTCTATCTCCACTCTCTGCATCCCTTTCTCTCAGACAATCTGCCTCCCTCACCCACACCCCTCGCTCTCCACTCTCTGCTTCCCTTTCTCTCAGGCAATCTGCCTCCCACACCCACACACGCTCGCTCTCCACTCTCTGCTTCCCTTTCTCTCACCCAACCTGCCTCCCTCACCCACAACCGCCCGCTCCCCACTCTCTACGTCCCTTTCTCTCAAACAATCTGCCTCCCACACCCACACACGCTCGCTCTCCACTCTCTGCTTCCCTTTCTCTCAGACAATCTGCCTCCCTCACCCACATCCGCTCCGTCACCACTCTCTACGTCCCTTTCTCTCAAACAATCTGCCTCCCTCATCCACACCCGCTCGCTCTCCACTCTCTGCTTCCCTTTCTCTCAGACAATCTGCCTCCCTCACTCACACCCGCTCGCTCTCCACTCTCTGCTTCCCTTTCTCTCAGACAATCTGCCTCCCCCACCCACACCCGCTCGTTCTCCACTCTCTGCTTCCCTTTCTCAGACATTCTGCCTCCCTCACCCACAACCGCCCGCTCCCCACTCTCTGCTTCCCTTTCTCTCAGACAATCTGCCTCCCTCACCCACACCCGTTCGGTCTCCACTATCTGCTTCCCTTTCTCTCAGACAATCTGCCTCCCTCACTCACACCCGCTCGCTCTCCACTCTCTGCTTCCCTTTCTCAGACATTCTGCCTCCCTCACACACAACCCCTCGCTCTCCACTCTCTGCTTCCCTTTCTCTCAGACAATCTGACTCTCTCACCCACACCCGCTCTCTCTCCACTCTCTGCTTCCCTATCTCTCACCCAATCTGCCTCCCTCACCCACACCCCCTCGCTCTCCACTCTCTGCTTCCCTTACTTTCACACAATCTGCCTCCCTCCCCTACACCCGCTCGGTCTCGACTCTCTGCTTCCCTTTCTCTCAGACAATCTGCCTCCCTCACCCACACCCCCTCGCTCTCCACTCTCTGCTTCCCTTACTTTCACACAATCTGCCTCCCTCCCCTACACCCGCTCACTCTCCACTCTCTGCTTCCCTTTCTCTCACCCAATCTGCTTTCCTCACCCACACCCGCTCGGACTCCAATCTCTGATTCCCTTTCTCTCAGACAATCTGCCTCTCTCACCCACATCCGCTCGCTCTCCACTCTCTGCTTCCCAATCTCTCACCCAATCTGCCTGGCTCACCAACACCCGCTCGGTCTCCACTCTCTGCTTCCCTTTCTCTCAGACAATCTGCCTCCCTCACCCACACCCACTCGGTCTCCACGCTCTGCTTCCCTTTCTATCAGACAATCTGGCTCCCTCACCCACACCCGCTCGCTCTCCACTCTCTGCTTCCCTTTCTATCAGATAATCTGCCTCGTCACCCACACCCGCTCGCTCTCCACTCTCTGCTTCACTTTCTCTCACCCAATCTGCCTCCCTCACCCACACCCGCTCGCTCTCCACTCTCTGCATCCCTTTCTCTCAGACAATCTGCCTCGTCACCCACACCCGCTCGGTCTCCACTCTCTGCTTCCCTTTCTCTCACCCAATCTGCCTCCCTCACCCACACCCGCTCACTCTCCACTCTCTGCTTCCCTTTGTCTCATACAATCTGCCTCCCTCACCCATACCCGCTCGCTCTCCTCTCTCTGCTTCCCTTTCTCTCAGACAATCTGCACCCCTCACCCACACCAGCTCGCTCTCCACTCTCTGCTTCCCTTTCGCTCTGACAATCTTCCACCCTCACCCACACCCGCTCGCTCTCCACACTCTGCTTCCCTTTCTCTCAGACAATCTGCCTCCCTCACCCATACCCTCTCGCTCTCCACTCTCTGCTTCCCTTTCTCAGACAATCTGCCTCCTTCACCCACACCCGCTCTCTCTCCACTCTCTGCATCCCTTTCTCTCAGACAATCTGCCTCCCCCACCCACACACGCTCGCTCTCCACCCTCTGCTTCCCTTTCTCTCAGACAATCTGCCTCCCTCACCCACACCCGCTCGGTCTCCACTCTCTGCTTCCCTTTCTCTCAGACAATCTGCCTCCCTCACCCACACCCGCTCGGTCACCGCTCTCTGCTTCCCTTTCTCTCAGACAATCTGCCACCCTCACCCACACCCGCTCGCTCTCCACCCTCTGCTTCCCTTTCTCTCAGACAATCTGCCTCCCTCACCCACACCCGCTCGGTCTCCACTCTCTGCTTCCCTTTCTCTCAGACAATCTGCCTCCCTCACCCACACCCGCTCGGTCTCCACTCTCTGCTTCGTTTTCCCTCAGACAATCTGCCTCCCTCACCCGCTCACCCGCTCGCTCTCCACTCACTGCTTCTCTTTTTCTCACCCAATCTGCCTCTCTCACCCACACCCGCTCGCTCTCCACTCTCTGCTTCCCTTTCTCTCAGACAACCTGCCTGCCTCACCCACACCCGCTCGCTCTCCACTCTCTTCTTCCCTTTCTCTCAGACAATCTGCTTCCCTTACCCACACCCGCTCTATCTCCACTATCTGCATCCCTTTCTCTCAGACAATCTGCCTCCCTCACCCACACCCGCTCGCTCTCCACTCTCTGCTTCCCTTTTTCTCAGGCAATCTGCCTCCCTCACCCACACCCGCTCGCTCTCCACTCTCTGCTTCCCTTTCTCTCAGACAATCTGCCTCCATCGCCCACATCCGCTCCGTCACCACTCTCTACGTCCCTTTCTCTCAAACAATCTGCCTCCCTCAACCACACCCGCTCGCTCTCCACTTTCTGCTTCCCTTATTCTCAGACAATCTGCCTCCCTCCCTCACACCCGCTCGCTCTCCACTCTCTGCTTCCCTTTCTCTCAGACAATCTGCCTCCCCCACCCACACCCGCTCGCTCTCCACTCTCTGCTTCCCTTTCTCTCAGACAATCTGCCTCCCACACCCGCTCGCTCTCCACTCTCTGCTTCCCTTTCTCTCACCCAACCTGCCTCCCTCACCCACACCCGCCCGCTCCCCACTCTCTGCTTCCCTTTCTCTCAGCAACCTGCCTCCCCCACCCACACTCGCTCGGTCTCCATTCTCTGCTTCCCTTTCTCTCAGACTTACTGCTTCCCTCACCCACACCCGCTCGTTCTCCACTCTCTGCTTCCCTTTCTCAGACATTCTGCCTCCCTCACACACACACCCTCGCTCTCCACTCTCTGCTTCCCTTTCTCTCAGACAATCTGGGTCCCTCACACACACCCGCTCGCTCTCCACTCTCTGCTTCCCTTTCTCACACCCAATCTGCCTCCCTCACCCACACCCGTTCGGTCTCCACTCTCTGCTTCCCTTTCTCTCAGACAATCTGCCTCCCTCATTCACACCCGCTCACTCTCCACTCTCTGCTTCCCATTCTCTCAGACAATCTGCCTCACTCACCCACACCCGATCGCTCTCCACTCTCTGCTTCCCTTTCTCAGACATTCTGCCTCCCTCACCCACACCCGCTCGGACTCCACTCTCTGCTTCCCTTTCTCTCACACAATCTACGTTCCTCACCCACACCCGCTCGGTCTCCACTCTCTGCTTCGTTTTCCCTCAGACAACCTGCCTCCCTCACCCGCTCACCGCCTCGCTCTCCACTCACTGCTTCTCTTTCTCTCACCCAATCTGCCTCTCTCACCCACACCCGCTCGCTCTCCACTCTCTGCTTCCCTTTCTCTCAGACAATCTGCCTCCCTCACCCACACACGCTCGGTCTCCATTCTCTGCTTCCCTTTCTCTCAGACAATCTGCATCCCTCACCCACACCCGCTCGGTCTCCACTCTCTGTTTCCCTTTCTCTCAGACAATCTGCCTCCCTCACCCACACCCGCTCGCTCTCCACTCTCTGCTTCCCTTTCTTTCAGACAATCTGCCTCCCTCACCCACACCCGCTCGCTCTCCACTCTCGTCTTCCCTTTCTCTCAGACAATCTGCCTCCCTCACCCACACCCGCTCGCTCACCACTCTCTTCTTCCCTTTCTCTCAGACAATCTGCCTCCCTTACCCACACCCGCTCTATCTCCACTCTCTGCATCCCTTTCTCTCAGACAATCTGCCTCCCTCACCCACACCCGCTCGGTCTCCACTCTCTGCTTCCCTTTCTCTCAGACAATCTGCCTCCCTCACACACACCTGCTCGCTCTCCACTCTCTGCTTTCCTTTCTCAGACATTCTGCCTCCCTCACGCACAACCCCTCGCTCTCCACTCTCTGCTTCCCTTTCTCTCAGACAATCTGACTCTCTCACCCACACCCGCTCTCTCTCCACTCTCTGCTTCCCTATCTCTCACCCAATCTGCCTCCCTCACCCACACCCCCTTGCTCTCCACTCTCTGCTTCCCTTACTTTCACACAATCTGCCTCCCTCCCCTACACCCGCTCGGTCTCTACTCTCTGCTTCCCTTTCGCTCATACAATCTGCCTCCCTCACCCACACCCGCTTAATCTCCACTCTCTGCTTCCCTTTCTCTCAGACAATCTGCTTCCCTCACCCACACCCGCTCGGTCTCCACTCTCTGCTTCCCTTTCTCTCAGAAAATCTCCCTTCCATCGCCCACACCATCTCCGTCTCCACTCTGTGCTTACCTATCTCTCACCCAATCTGCCTCCCTCACCCACACCCCCTCGCTCTCCACTCTCTGCTTCCCTTACTTTCACACAATCTGCCTCCCTCCCCTACACCCGCTCGGTCTCTACTCTCTGCTTCCCTTTCGCTCATACAATCTGCCTCCCTCCCCTACACCCGCTCGGTCTCTACTCTCTGATTCACTTTCTCTCAGAAAATCTGCCTCTCTCACCCACATCCGCTCGCTCTCCAAACTCTGCTTCCCAATCTCTCACCCAATCTGCCTCCCTCACCAACACCCGCTCGGTCTCCACTCTCTGCTTCCCTTTCTCTCAGACAATCTCCCTCCCTCACCCACACCCACTCGGTCTCCACGCTCTGCTTCCCTTTCTATCAGACAATCTGGCTCCCTCACCCACACCCGCTCGCTCTCCACTCTCTGCTTCCCTTTCTATCAGATAATCTGCCTCGTCACCCACACCCGCTCGCTCTCCACTCTCTGCTTCCCTTTCTCTCACCCAATCTGCCTCCCTCACCCACACCCGCTCGCTCTCCACTCTCTGCATCCCTTTCTCTCAGACAATCTGGCTCGTCACCCACACCCGCTCGGTCTCCACTCTCTGCTTCCCTTTGTCTCAGGCAATCTGCCCCCCTCACCCACACCAGCTCGCTCTCCACTCTCTGCTTCCCTTTCTCTCAGTCAAACTGCCTCCCTCACGCACACCCGCTCGCTCTCCACTCTCTGCTTCCCTTTCGCTCTGACAATCTGCCACCCTCACCCACTCCCGCTCGCTCTCCACACTCTGCTTCCCTTTCTCTCAGACAATCTGCCTCCCTCACCCACCCCTCTCGCTCTCCACTCTCTGCTTCCCTTCCTCAGACAATCTGCCTCCTTCACCCACACCCGCTCTCTCTCCACTCTCTGCATCCCTTTCTCTCAGACAATCTGCCTCCCTCACCCACACCCGCTCGGTGTCCACTCTCGGCTTCCCTTTCTCTCACCCAATCTGCCTCCCTCACCCACACCCGCTCGCTCTCCTCTCTCTGCTTCCCTTTCTCTCAGACAATCTGCCCCCCTCACCCACACCAGCTCGCTCTCCACTCTCTACTTCCCTTTCTCTCAGTCAAACTGCCTCCCTCACGCACACCCGCTCGCTCTCCACTCTCTGCTTCCCTTTCGCTCTGACAATCTGCCACCCTCACCCACACCCGCTCGCTCTCCACACTCTGCTTCCCTTTCTCTCAGACAATCTGCCTCCCTCACCCACACCCTCTCGCTCTCCACTCTCTGCTTCCCTTCCTCAGACAATCTGCCTCCTTCGCCCTCACCCGCTCTCTCTCCACTCTCTGCATCCCTTTCTCTCAGACAATCTGCCTCCCTCACCCACACCCGCTCGGTCACCGCTCTCTGCTTCCCTTTCTCTCAGACAATCTGCTTCCCACACCCACACCCGCTCGGTCTCCACTCTCTGCTTCCCTTTCTCTCAGACAATCTGCCTCCTTCACCCACACCCGATCTCTCTCCACTGTCTGCATCCCTTTCTCTCAGACAATCTGCCTCCCTCACCCACACCCGTTCGGTCACCGCTCTCTGCTTCCCTTTCTCTCAGACAATCTGCCACCCTCACCCACACCCGCTCGCTTTCCACCCTCTGTTTCCCTTTCTCTCAGACAATCTGCTTCACTCACCCACACCCGCTCGATCTCCACTCTCTGCTTCCCTTTCTCTCAGACAATCTGCTTCCCTCACCCACACCCGCTCGCTCTCCACTCTCTGCTTCCCTTTCTCTCAGACAATCTGCCTCCCTCACCCACACCCGCTCGGTCACCGCTCTCTGCTTCCCTTTCTCTCAGACAATCTGCCTCCCTCACCCTCACCCGCTCGGTCTCCACTCTCTGCTTCCCTTTCTCTCACCCAATCTGCTTCCCTCACCCACACCCGCTCGCTCTCCACTCTCTGCTTCCCTTTCTCTCAGACAATCTACCTCCCTCACCCACACCAGCTCGGTCACCGCTCTCTGCTTCACTTTCTCTCAGACAATCTACCTCCCTCACCCACACCCGCTCGGTCACCGCTCTATGCTTCCCTTTCTCTCAGACAATCTGCCTCCCTCACCCACACCCGCTCGGCCGCCACTCTCTGCTTCCCTTTCTCTCAGACAATCTGCCTCCCTCACCAACACCCGCTCGGTCTCCACTCTCTGCTTCCCTTTCTCTCAGACAATCTGCCTCCCTCACCAACACCCGCTCGCTCTCCACTCTCTGCTTCCCTTTCTCAGACATTCTGCCTCCCTCACGCACAACCCCTCGCTCTCCACTCTCTGCTTCCCTTTCTCTCAGACAATCTGACTCTCTCACCCACACCCGCTCTCTCTCCACTCTCTGCTTCCCTATCTCTCACCCAATCTGCCTCCCTCACCCACACCCACTTGCTCTCCACTCTCTGCTTCCCTTACTTTCACACAATCTGCCTCCCTCCCCTACACCCGCTCGGTCTCTACTCTCTGCTTCACTTTCGCTCATACAATCTGCCTCCCTCACCCACACCCGCTTAATCTCCACTCTCTGCTTCCCTTTCTCTCAGACAATCTGCTTCCCTCACCCACACCCGCTCGGTCTCCACTCTCTGCTTCCCTTTCTCTCAGAAAATCTCCCTTCCATCGCCCACACCATCTCCGTCTCCACTCTGTGCTTACCTATCTCTCACCCAATCTGCCTCCCTCACCCACACCCCCTCGCTCTCCACTCTCTGCTTCCCTTACTTTCACACAATCTGCCTCCCTCCCCTACACCCGCTCGGTCTCTACTCTCTGCTTCCCTTTCGCTCATACAATCTGCCTCCCTCCCCTACACCCGCTCGGTCTCTACTCTCTGCTTACCTTTCTCTCAGTCAATCTGCTTCCCTCACACACACCCGCTCGGTCTCCACTCTCTGATTCACTTTCTCTCAGAAAATCTGCCTCTCTCACCCACATCCGCTCGCTCTCCACTCTCTGCTTCCCAATCTCTCACCCAATCTGCCTCCCTCACCAACACCCGCTCGGTCTCCACTCTCTGCTTCCCTTTCTCTCAGACAATCTCCCTCCCTCACCCACACCCACTCGGTCTCCACGCTCTGCTTCCCTTTCTATCAGACAATCTGGCTCCCTCACCCACACCCGCTCGCTCTCCACTCTCTGCTTCCCTTTCTATCAGATAATCTGCCTCGTCAGCCACACCCGCTCGCTCTCCACTCTCTGCTTCCCTTTCTCTCACCCAATCTGCCTCCCTCACCCACACCCGCTCGCTCTCCACTCTCTGCATCCCTTTCTCTCAGACAATCTGGCTCGTCACCCACACCCGCTCGGTCTCCACTCTCTGCTTCCCTTTCTCTCAGTCAAACTGCCTCCCTCACGCACACCCGCTCGCTCTCCACTCTCTGCTTCCCTTTCGCTCTGACAATCTGCCACCCTCACCCACTCCCGCTCGCTCTCCACACTCTGCTTCCCTTTCTCTCAGACAATCTGCCTCCCTCACCCACCCCTCTCGCTCTCCACTCTCTGCTTCCCTTCCTCAGACAATCTGCCTCCTTCACCCACACCCGCTCTCTCTCCACTCTCTGCATCCCTTTCTCTCAGACAATCTGCCTCCCTCACCCACACCCGCTCGGTGTCCACTCTCTGCTTCCCTTTCTCTCACCCAATCTGCCTCCCTCACCCACACCCGCTCGCTCTCCTCTCTCTGCTTCCCTTTCTCTCAGACAATCTGCCCCCCTCACCCACACCAGCTCGCTCTCCACTCTCTACTTCCCTTTCTCTCAGCAACCTGCCTCCCCCACCCACACCCGCTCGGTCTCCATTCTCTGCTTCCCTTTCTCTCAGACTTACTGCTTCCCTCACCCACACCCGCTCGTTCTCCACTCTCTGCTTCCCTTTCTCAGACATTCTGCCTCCCTCACACACACACCCTCGCTCTCCACTCTCTGCTTCCCTTTCTCTCAGACAATCTGGGTCCCTCACACACACCCGCTCGCTCTCCACTCTCTGCTTCCCTTTCTCACACCCAATCTGCCTCCCTCACCCACACCCGTTCGGTCTCCACTCTCTGCTTCCCTTTCTCTCAGACAATCTGCCTCCCTCATTCACACCCGCTCACTCTCCACTCTCTGCTTCCCATTCTCTCAGACAATCTGCCTCACTCACCCACACCCGATCGCTCTCCACTCTCTGCTTCCCTTTCTCAGACATTCTGCCTCCCTCACACACAACCCCTCGCTCTCCACTCTCTGCTTCCCTTTCTCTTAGACAGTCTGACTCTCTCACCCACATCCGCTCTCTCTCCACTCTCTGCTTCCCTATCTCTCACCCAATCTGCCTCCCTCACCCACACACCCTCGCTCTCCACTCTCTGCTTCCCTTTCTATCAGATAATCTGCCTCGTCAGCCACACCCGCTCGCTCTCCACTCTCTGCTTCCCTTTCTCTCACCCAATCTGCCTCCCTCACCCACACCCGCTCGCTCTCCACTCTCTGCATCCCTTTCTCTCAGACAATCTGGCTCGTCACCCACACCCGCTCGGTCTCCACTCTCTGCTTCCCTTTCTCTCAGTCAAACTGCCTCCCTCACGCACACCCGCTCGCTCTCCACTCTCTGCTTCCCTTTCGCTCTGACAATCTGCCACCCTCACCCACACCCGCTCGGTCTCCACTCTCTGCTTCCCTTTCTCTCAGACAATCTGATTCCCTCACCCAAACCCGCTCGCTCACCACTCTCTGCTTCCCTTTCTCTCAGACAATCTGCCTCCCTCACCCACACCCGCTCGGTCACCGCTCTCTGCTTCCCTTTCTCTCAGACAATCTGCCTCCCTCACCTACACCCGCTCGCTCTCAACTCTCTGCTTCCCTTTCTCTCATCAATCTGCTTCCCTCACCCACACCCGCTCGCTCTCCACTCTCTGCTTTCCTTTCTCTCAGACAATCTGCATCCCTCACCCACACCCGCTCGGTCTCCACTCTCTGCTTCCCTTTCCTCAGACAGTCTGCCTCCCTCGCCCACACCCGCTCGGTCTCCACTCTCTGCTTCCCTTTCTCTCATCAATCTGCTTCCCTCACCCACACCCGCTCGCTCTCCACTCTCTGCTTTCCTTTCTCTCAGACAATCTGCCACCCTCACCCACACCCGCTCGGTCTCCACTCTCTGCTTCCCTTTCTCTCAGACAATCTGATTCCCTCACCCACACCCGCTCGCTCACCACTCTCTGCTTCCCTTTCTCTCAGACAATCTGCCTCCCTCACCCACACCCGCTCGGTCACCGCTCTCTGCTTCCCTTTCTCTCAGACAATCTGCCTCCCTCACCTACACCCGCTCGCTCTCAACTCTCTGCTTCCCTTTCTCTCATCAATCTGCTTCCCTCACCCACACCCGCTCGCTCTCCACTCTCTGCTTTCCTTTCTCTCAGACAATCTACCTCCCTCACCCACACCAGCTCGGTCACCGCTCTCTGCTTCACTTTCTCTCAGACAATCTACCTCCCTCACCCACACCCGCTCGGTCACCGCTCTCTGCTTCCCTTTCTCTCAGACAATCTGCCTCCCTCACCTACACCCGCTCGCTCTCAACTCTCTGCTTCCCTTTCTCTCATCAATCTGCTTCCCTCACCCACACCCGCTCGCTCTCCACTCTCTGCTTTCCTTTCTCTCAGACAATCTACCTCCCTCGCCCACACCAGCTCGGTCACCGCTCTCTGCTTCACTTTCTCTCAGACAATCTGCCTCCCTCACCAACACCCGCTCGGTCACCGCTCTATGCTTCCCTTTCTCTCAGACAATCTGCCTCCCTCACCCACACCCGCTCGGTCGCCACTCTCTGCTTCCCTTTCTCTCAGACAATCTGCCTCCCTCACCAACACCCGCTCGGTCGCCGCTCTCTGCTTCCCTTTCTTTCAGACAATCTGCCTCCCTCACCCACACCCGCTCGGTCGCCACTCTCTGCTTCCCTTTCTCTCACCCAATCTGCCTCCCTCACCCACACCCGCTCTCTTTCCACTCTCTGCTTCCCTATCTCTCACCCAATCTGCCTCCCTCACCCACACCCCCTCGCTCTCCACTCTCTGCTTCCCTTTCTCTCAGACAATCTGCCTCCCTCACCCACACCCGCTCTCTTTCCACTCTCTGCTTCCCTATCTCTCACCCAATCTGCCTCCCTCACCCACACCCCCTCGCTCTCCACTCTCTGCTTCCCTTACTTTCACACAATCTGCCTCCCTCCCCTACACCCGCTCGGTCTCTACTCTCTGCTCCCTTTCGCTCAGGCAATCTGCCTCCCTCACCCACAACGGCTCACACTCCACTCTCTGCTTCCCTTTCTCTCAGACAATCTGCTTCCCTCACCCACACCCGCTCGGTCTCCACTCTCTGCTTCCCTTTCTCTCAGACATTCTCCCTCCCTCGCCCACACCAGCTCCGTCTCCACTCTGTGCTTACCTTTCTCTCACCCAATCTGCCTTCCTCACCCACACCCGCTCGGTCTACACTCTCTGCTTCCTTTTCTCTCACCCAATCTGCCTCCCTCACCCACACCCGCTCGGACTCCAACCTCTGCTTCCCTTTCTCTCAGACAATCTGCCTCTCTCACCCACATCCGCTCGCTCTCCACTCTCTGCGTCCCTTTCTCTCAGACAATCTGCCTCCCTCACCCACACCCGCTCGGTCTCCACTCTCTGCTTCCCTTTCTCTCAGACAATCTGCCTCCCTCACCCACAACCGCTCGCTCTCCACTCTCTGCTTCCCTTTCTCTCAGACAATTTGCGCCCTGACCCACAACCGCTCGCTCTCCACTCTCTGCTTCCCTTTCTCTCACACAATCTGCCTCCCTCACCCACACTCGCTCGCTCTCCACTCTCTGCTTCCTTTTCTCTCAGACAATCTGCCTCCCTCACATACACACGCTCGGTCTCCACTCTCTGCTTCCCTTTCTCTCACCCAACCTGCCTCCCTCACCCACACCCGCTCGGTCTTTACTCTCTGCTTCCTTTTCTCTCAGACAATCTGCCTCCCTCACCCACACCCACTCGGTCCCCACGCTCTGCTTCCCTTTCTATCAGACAATCTGGCTCCCTCACCCACACCCGCTCGCTCTCCACTCTCTGCTTCCCTTTCTCTCAGACAATCTGCCTCGTCACCCACACCCGCTCGGTCTCCACTCTCTGCTTCCCTTTCTCTCACCCAACCTGCCTCCCTCACCCACACCCGCTCACTCTCCACTCTCTGCTTCCCTTTCTCTCAGACAATCTGCCTCCCTCACCCACACCCGCTCGCTCTCCACTCTCTGCTTCCCTTTCTCTCACCCAATCTGCCTCCCTCACCCACACCCGCTCACTCTCCACTCTCTGATTCCCTTTGTCTCAAACAATCTGCCTCCCTCACCCACACCCGCTCGCTCTCCACTCTCTGCTTCCCTTTCGCTCAGACAATCTGCCACCCTCACCCACACCCGCTCGCTCTCCACACTCTGCTTCCCTTTCTCTCAGACAATATGCCTCCCTCACCCACACCCTCTCGCTCTCCACTCTCTGCTTCCCTTTCTCAGACAATCTGCCTCCTTCACCCACACCCGCTCGGTCTCCACTCTCTGCGTACCTTTCTATCAGACAATCTGCCTCCTTCACCCACACCCGCTCGGTCTCCACTCTCGGCATCCCTTTCTCTCAGACAATCTGCCTCCCTCACCCACACCCGCTCGGTCACCGCTCTCTGCTTCCCTTTCTCTCAGACAATCTGCCACCCTCACCCGCACCCGATCTCTCTCCACTGTCTGCATCCCTTTCTCTCAGACAATCTGCCTCCCTCACCCACACCCGTTCGGTCACCGCTCTCTGCTTCCCTTTCTCTCAGACAATCTGCCTCCCTCACCCACACCCGCTCGCTCTCCACTCTCTGCTTCCCTTTCTCTCAGACAATCTGCCTCCCTCACCCTCACCCGCTCGGTCTCCACTCTCTGCTTCCCTTTCTCTCAGACAATCTGCTTCCCTCACCCACACCCGCTCGATCTCCACTCTCTGCTTCCCTTTCTCTCAGACAATCTGCTTACCTCACCCATACCCGCTCGCTCTCCACTCTCTGCTTCCCTTTCCCTCAGACAATCTGGCTCCCTCACCCACACCCGCTCGCTCTCCACTCTCTGCTTCCCTTTCTCTCAGACAATCTGCATCCCTCACCCACACCCGCAGGGTCTCCACTCTCTGCTTTCCTTTCTCTCAGACAATCTGCCTCCCTCACCCACACCCGCTCGGTCACCGCTCTCTGCTTCCCTTTCTCTCAGACAATCTGCCTCCCTCACCCACACCCGCTCGGTCACCGCTCTCTGCTTCCCTTTCTTTCAGACAATCTGCCTCCCTCACCCAAACCCGCTCGGTCTCCACTCTCTGCTTCCCTTTCTCTCAGACAATCTACCTCCCTCACCCACACCCGCTCGGTCGCCACTCTCTGCTTCCCTTTCTCTCAGACAATCTGCCTCCCTCACCCACACCCGCTCTCTTTCCACTCTCTGCTTCCCTATCTCTCACCCAATCTGCCTCCCTCACCCACACCCCCTCGCTCTCCACTCTCTGCTTCCCTTACTTTCACACAATCTGCCTCCCTCCCCTACACCCGCTCGGTCTCTACTCTCTGCTCCCTTTCGCTCAGGCAATCTGCCTCTCTCACCCACACCTGCTCACTCTCCACTCTCTGCTTCCCTTTCTCTCAGACAATCTGCTTCCCTCACCCACACCAGCTCCGTCTCCACTCTGTGCTTACCTTTCTCTCACCCAATCTGCCTTCCTCACCCACACCCGCTCGGTCTCCACTCTCTGCTTCCTTTTCTCTCACCCAATCTGCCTCCCTCACCCACACCCGCTCGGACTCCAACCTCTGCTTCCCTTTCTCTCAGACAATCTGCCTCTCTCACCCACATCCGCTCGCTCTCCACTCTCTGCTTCCCAATCTCTCACCCAATCTGCCTCCCTCACCCACACCCGCTCGCTCTCCACTCTCTGCTTCCCTTTCTCTCAGACAATCTGCCTCCCTCACCCACAACCGCTCGCTCTCCACTCTCTGCTTCCCAATCTCTCACCCAATCTGCCTCCCTCACCCACACTAGCTCGCTCTCCACGCTCTGCTTCCCTTTCTCTCAGACAATCTGCCTCCCTCACCCACACCCGCTCGCTCTCAACTCTCTGCTTCCCTTTCTCTCACCCAATCTGCCTCCCTCACCCACACCCGCTCGGTCACCGCTCTCTCCTTCCTTTTCTCTCAGACAATCTGCCTCCCTCACATACACCCGCTCGGTCTCCACGCTCTGCTTCCCTTTCTCTCAGACAATCTGCCTCCCTCACCCACACCCGCTCGCTCTCAACTCTCTGCTTCCCTTTCTCTCACCCAACCTGCCTCCCTCACCCACACCCGCTCGGTCTTTACTCTCTGCTTCCTTTTCTCTCAGACAATCTGCCACCCTCAGCCACACCCGCTCGCTCTCCACTCTCTGCTTCCCTTTCTCAGACAATCTGCCTCCTTCACCCACACCCGCTCTCTCTCCACTCTCTGCATCCCTTTCTCTCAGACAATCTGCCTCCCTCACGCACACCCGCTCGGTCACCGCTCTCTGCTTCCCTTTCTCTCAGACAATCTGCCACCCTCGCCCACACCCGCTCGCTCTCCACTCTCTGCGTACCTTTCTATCAGACAATCTGCCACCCTCACCCACACCCGCTCGCTCTCCACCCTCTGCTTCCCTTTCTCTCAGACAATCTGCCTCCCTCACCCGCACACGATCCGTCTCCACTCTCTGCTTCCCTTTCTCTCAGACAATCTGCCTCACTCACCCACACCCGCTCGTTCTCCACTCTCTGCTTCCCTTTGTCTCATACAATCTGCCTCCCTCACCCACACCAGCTCGCTCTCCACTCTCTGCTTCCCTTTCTCTCAGTCAAACTGCCTCCCTCACGCACACCCGCTCGCTCTCCACTCTCTGCTTCCCTTTCGCTCTGACAATCTGCCACCCTCAGCCACACCCGCTCGCTCTCCACACTCTGCTTCCCTTTCTTTCAGACAATCTGCCTCCCTCACCCACACCCGCTCGGTCACCGCTCTCTGCTTCCCTTTCTCTCAGACAATCTGCCTCCCTCACCTACACCCGCTCGCTGTCAACTCTCTGCTTCCCTTTCTCTCACCCAATCTGCTTCCCTCACCCACACCCGCTCGCTCTCCACTCTGCTTTCCTTTCTCTCATACAATCTGCATCTCTCACCCACACCCGCTCGGTCTCCACTCTCTGCATCCCTTTCTCTCAGACAATCTGCCTCCCTCACCCACACCCGCTCGGTCACCGCTCTCTGCTTCCCTTTCTCTCAGACAATCTGCCTCCCTCACCCACACCCGCTCGGTCACCGCTCTCTGCTTCCCTTTCTCTCAGACAATCTGCCTCCCTCACCAACATCCGCTCGCTCTCAACTCTCTGCTTCCCTTTCTCTCAGACAATCTGCCTCCCTCACCCACACCCGCTCGGTCTCCACTCTCTACTTCCCTTTCTCTCAGACAATCTGCCTCCCTCACCTACACCCGCTCGCTTTCCACTCTCTGCTTCCCTTTCTCTCAGACAATCTGCCTCCCTCACCCACACCCGCTCGGTCGCCGCTCTCTGCTTCCCTTTCTTTCAGACAATCTGCCTCCCTCACCCACACCATCTCGGTCGCCACTCTCTGCTTTCCTTTCTCTCAGACAATCTGCCTCCCTCACCCACATCCCCTCGCTCTCCACTCTCTGCTTCTCTTACTTTCACACAATCTGCCTCCCTCCCCTACACCCGCTCGGTCTATACTCTCTGCTCCCTTTCGCTCAGGCAATCTGCCTCCCTCACCCACACCGGCTCGCTCTCCACTCTCTGCTTCCCTTTCTCTCAGACAATCTGCTTCCCTCACCCACACCCGCTCGGTCTCCACTCTCTGCTTCCCTTTCTCTCAGACATTCTCCCTCCCTCGCCCACACCAGCTCCGTCTCCACTCTGTGCTTACCTTTCTCTCACCCAATCTGCCTTCCTCACCCACACCCGCTCGGTCTCCACTCTCTGCTTCCATTTCTCTCACCCAATCTGCCTCCCTCACCCACACCCGCTCGCTCTCCAATCTCTGCTTCCCTTTCTCTCAGACAATCTGCCTCTCTCACCCACATCCGTTCGCTCTCCACTCTCTGCTTCCCAATCTCTCACCCAATCTGCCTCCCTCACCCACATTCGCTCGCTCTCCACGCTCTGCTTCCCTTTCTCTCAGACAATCTGCCTCCCTCACCCACCCGCTCGCTCTCCACTCTCTGCTTCCCTTTCTCTCACCCAATCTGCCTCCCTCACCCACACCCACTCGGTCCCCACGCTCTGCTTCCCTTTCTATCAGACAATCTGGCTCCCTCACCCACACCCGCTCGCTCTCCACTCTCTGCTTCCCTTTCTATCAGATAATCTGCCTCGTCACCGACACCCGCTCGGTCTCCACGCTCTGCTTCCCTTTCTCTCAGACAATCTGCCTCCCTCACCCACACCCGCTCGCTCTCAACTCTCTGCTTCCCTTTCTCTCACCCAACCTGCCTCCCTCACCCACACCCGCTCGGTCTTTACTCTCTGCTTCCTTTTCTCTCAGACAATCTGCCACCCTCAGCCACACCCGCTCGCTCTCCACTCTCTGCTTCCCTTTCTCAGACAATCTGCCTCCTTCACCCACACCCGCTCTCTCTCCACTCTCTGCATCCCTTTCTCTCAGACAATCTGCCTCCCTCACGCACACCCGCTCGGTCACCGCTCTCTGCTTCCCTTTCTCTCAGACAATCTGCCACCCTCACCCACACCCGCTCGCTCTCCACTCTCTGCGTACCTTTCTATCAGACAATCTGCCACCCTCACCCACACCCGCTCGCTCTCCACCCTCTGCTTCCCTTTCTCTCAGACAATCTGCCTCCCTCACCCGCACACGATCCGTCTCCACTCTCTGCTTCCCTTTCTCTCAGACAATCTGCCTCACTCACCCACACCCGCTCGTTTTCCACTCTCTGCTTCCCTTTGTCTCATACAATCTGCCTCCCTCACCCACACCAGCTCGCTCTCCACTCTCTGCTTCCCTTTCTCTCAGTCAAACTGCCTCCCTCACGCACACCCGCTCGCTCTCCACTCTCTGCTTCCCTTTCGCTCTGACAATCTGCCACCCTCAGCCACACCCGCTCGCTCTCCACACTCTGCTTCCCTTTCTTTCAGACAATCTGCCTCCCTCACCCACACCCGCTCGGTCACCGCTCTCTGCTTCCCTTTCTCTCAGACAATCTGCCTCCCTCACCTACACCCGCTCGCTGTCAACTCTCTGCTTCCCTTTCTCTCACCCAATCTGCTTCCCTCACCCACACCCGCTCGCTCTCCACTCTGCTTTCCTTTCTCTCATACAATCTGCATCTCTCACCCACACCCGCTCGGTCTCCACTCTCTGCATCCCTTTCTCTCAGACAATCTGCCTCCCTCACCCACACCCGCTCGGTCACCGCTCTCTGCTTCCCTTTCTCTCAGACAATCTGCCTCCCTCACCCACACCCGCTCGGTCACCGCTCTCTGCTTCCCTTTCTCTCAGACAATCTGCCTCCCTCACCAACATCCGCTCGCTCTCAACTCTCTGCTTCCCTTTCTCTCAGACAATCTGCCTCCCTCACCCACACCCGCTCGGTCTCCACTCTCTACTTCCCTTTCTCTCAGACAATCTGCCTCCCTCACCTACACCCGCTCGCTTTCCACTCTCTGCTTCCCTTTCTCTCAGACAATCTGCCTCCCTCACCCACACCCGCTCGGTCGCCGCTCTCTGCTTCCCTTTCTTTCAGACAATCTGCCTCCCTCACCCACACCATCTCGGTCGCCACTCTCTGCTTTCCTTTCTCTCAGACAATCTGCCTCCCTCACCCACATCCCCTCGCTCTCCACTCTCTGCTTCTCTTACTTTCACACAATCTGCCTCCCTCCCCTACACCCGCTCGGTCTATACTCTCTGCTCCCTTTCGCTCAGGCAATCTGCCTCCCTCACCCACACCGGCTCGCTCTCCACTCTCTGCTTCCCTTTCTCTCAGACAATCTGCTTCCCTCACCCACACCCGCTCGGTCTCCACTCTCTGCTTCCCTTTCTCTCAGACATTCTCCCTCCCTCGCCCACACCAGCTCCGTCTCCACTCTGTGCTTACCTTTCTCTCACCCAATCTGCCTTCCTCACCCACACCCGCTCGGTCTCCACTCTCTGCTTCCATTTCTCTCACCCAATCTGCCTCCCTCACCCACACCCGCTCGCTCTCCAATCTCTGCTTCCCTTTCTCTCAGACAATCTGCCTCTCTCACCCACATCCGTTCGCTCTCCACTCTCTGCTTCCCAATCTCTCACCCAATCTGCCTCCCTCACCCACACTCGCTCGCTCTCCACGCTCTGCTTCCCTTTCTCTCAGACAATCTGCCTCCCTCACCCACCCGCTCGCTCTCCACTCTCTGCTTCCCTTTCTCTCACCCAATCTGCCTCCCTCACCCACACCCACTCGGTCCCCACGCTCTGCTTCCCTTTCTATCAGACAATCTGGCTCCCTCACCCACACCCGCTCGCTCTCCACTCTCTGCTTCCCTTTCTATCAGATAATCTGCCTCGTCACCGACACCCGCTCGCTCTCCACTCTCTGCTTCCCTTTCTCTCACCCAATCTGCCTCCCTCACCCACGCCCGCTCGCTCTCCACTCTCTGCTTCCCTTTCTCTCAGACAATCTGCCTCGTCACCCACACCCGCTCGGTCTCCACTCTCGGCTTCCTTTTCTCTCACCCAACTTGCCTCCCTCACCCACACCCGCTCACTCTCCACTCTCTGCTTCCCTTTGTCTCATACAATCTGCCTCCCTCACCCACACCCGCTCGCTCTCCTCTCTCTGCTTCCCTTTCTCTCAGACAATCTGCCTCCCTCACCCACACCCGCTCGCTCTCCTCTCTCTGCTTCCCTTTCTCTCACCCAATCTGCCTCCCTCACCCACACCCGCTCACTCTCCACTCTCTGATTCCCTTTGTCTCATACAATCTGCCTCCCTCAACCACACCCGCTCGCTCTCCACTCTCTGCTTCCCTTTCGCTCAGACAATCTGCAAGCCTCACCCACACCCGCTCGCTCTCCACTCTCTGCTTCCCTTTCTCAGACAATCTGCCTCCTTCACCCACACCCGCTCTCTCTCCACTCTCTGCATCCCTTTCTCTCAGACAATCTGCCTCCCTCACCCACACCCGCTCGGTCACCGCTCTCTGCTTCCCTTTCTCTCAGACAATCTGCCACCCTCACCCACACCCGCTCGCTCTCCACTCTCTGCGTACCTTTCTATCAGACAATCTGCGACCCTCACCCACACCCGCTCTCTCTCCACTCTCTGCATCCCTTTCTCTCAGACAATCTGCCTCCCTCACCCACACCCGCTCGGTCACCGCTCTCTGCTTCCCTTTCTCTCAGACAATCTGCCACCCTCACCCACACCCGCTCGCTCTCCACCCTCTGCTTCCCTTTCTCTCAGACAATCTGCCTCCCTCACCCGCACACGATCCGTCTCCACTCTCTGCTTCCCTTTCTCTTTGACAATCTGCCTCACTCACCCACACCAGCTCGCTCTCCACTCTCTGCTTCCCTTTCTCTCAGTCAAACTGCCTCCCTCACGCACACCCGCTCGCTCTCCACTCTCTGCTTCCCTTTCGCTCTGACAATCTGCCACCCTCAGCCACACCCGCTCGGTCACCGCTCTCTGCTTCCCTTTCTCTCAGACAATCTGCCTCCCTCACCCACACCCTCTCGCTCTCCACTCTCTGCTTCCCTTTCTCTCAGGCAATCTGCCTCCCTCACCCACACCCGCTCGGTCACCGCTCTCTGCTTCCCTTTCTCTCAAACAATCTGCCTCCCTCACCTACACCCGCTCGCTGTCAACTCTCTGCTTCCCTTTCTCTCACCCAATCTGCTTCCCTCACCCACACCCGCTCGCTCTCCACTCTCTGCTTTCCTTTCTCTCATACAATCTGCATCTCTCACCCACACCCGCTCGGTCTCCACTCTCTGCTTCCCTTTCTATCAGACAATCTGCCTCCCTCACCCACACCCGCTCGGTCACCGCTCTCTGCTTCCCTTTCTCTCAGACAATCTGCCTCCCTCACCCACACCCGCTCGGTAACCGCTCTCTGCTTCCCTTTCTCTCAGACAATCTGCCTCCCTCACCAACACCCGCTCGCTCTCAACTCTCTGCTTCCCTTTCTCTCAGACAATCTGCCTCCCTCACCCACACCCGCTCGGTCGCCGCTCTCTGCTTCCCTTTCTTTCAGACAATCTGCCTCCCTCACCCACACCCGCTCGGTCGCCACTCTCTGCTTTCCTTTCTCTCAGACAATCTGCCTCCCTCACCCACACCCCCTCGCTCTCCACTCTCTGCTTCTCTTACTTTCACACAATCTGCCTCCCTCCCCTACACCCGCTCGGTCTCTACTCTCTGCTCCCTTTCGCTCAGGCAATCTGCCTCCCTCACCCACACCGGCTCGCTCTCCACTCTCTGCTTCCCTTTCTCTCAGACAATCTGCTTCCCTCACCCACACCCGCTCGGTCTCCACTCTCTGCTTCCCTTTCTCTCAGACATTCTCCCTCCCTCGCCCACACCAGCTCCGTCTCCACTCTGTGCTTACCTTTCTCTCACCCAATCTGCCTTCCTCACCCACACCCGCTCGGTCTCCACTCTCTGCATCCATTTCTCTCACCCAATCTGCCTCCCTCACCCACACCCGCTCGGACTCCAATCTCTGCTTCCCTTTCTCTCAGACAATCTGCCTCTCTCATCCACATCCGTTCGCTCTCCACTCTCTGCTTCCCAATCTCTCACCCAATCTGCCTCCCTCACCCACACCCGCTCGCTCTCCACGCTCTGCTTCCCTTTCTCTCAGACAATCTGCCTCCCTCACCCACCCGCTCGCTCTCCACTCTCTGCTTCCCTTTCTCTCACCCAATCTGCCTCCCTCACCCACACCCACTCGGTCCCCACGCTCTGCTTCCCTTTCTATCAGACAATCTGCCTCGTCACCCACACCCGCTCGGTCTCCACTCTCGGCTTCCCTTTCTATCAGATAATCTGCCTCGTCACCCACACCCGCTCGCTCTCCACTCTCTGCTTCCCTTTCTCTCACCCAATCTGCCTCCCTCACCCACGCCCGCTCGCTCTCCACTCTCTGCTTCCCTTTCTCTCAGACAATCTGCCTCGTCACCCACACCCGCTCGGTCTCCACTCTCGGCTTCCTTTTCTCTCACCCAACCTGCCTCCCTCACCCACACCCGCTCACTCTCCACTCTCTGCTTCCCTTTGTCTCATACAATCTGCCTCCCTCACCCACACCCGCTCGCTCTCCTCTCTCTGCTTCCCTTTCTCTCAGACAATCTGCCTCCCTCACCCACACCCGCTCGCTCTCCTCTCTCTGCTTCCCTTTCTCTCACCCAATCTGCCTCCCTCACCCACACCCGCTCGCTCTCCACTCTCTGCTTCCCTTTCGCTCAGACAATCTGCCTCCCTCACCCACACCCGCTCGCTCTCCACACTCTGCTTCCCTTTCTCTCAGACAATCTGCCTCCCTCACCCACACCCTCTCGCTCTCCACTCTCTGCTTCCCTTTCTCAGACAATCTGCCTCCTTCACCCACACCCGCTCGGTCTCCACTCTCTGCGTACCTTTCTCTCAGATAATCTGCCACCCTCACCCACACCCGCTCTCTCTCCACTCTCTGCATCCCTTTCTCTCAGACAATCTGCCTCCCTCACCCACACCCGCTCGGTCACCGCTCTCTGCTTCCCTTTCTCTCAGACAATCTGCCACCCTCACCCACACACGATCCGTCTCCACTCTCTGCTTCCCTTTCTCTCAGACAATCTGCCTCACTCACCCACACCCACTCGTTCTCCATTCTCTGCTTCCCTTTCTCTCAGACAATCTGCTTCCCTCATCCACACCCGCTCAATCTCCACTCTCTGCTTCCCTTTCTCTCAGACAATCTGCCTCCTTCACCCACACCCGCTCTCTCTCCACTCTCTGCTTCCCTTTCTCTCAGACAATCTGCTTCCCTCACCCACACCCGCTCGGTCTCCACTCTCTGCTTACCTTTCTCTCAGACAATCTGCTTCCCTCACCCACACCGCTCGCTCTCCACTCTCTGCTTACCTTTCTCTCAGACAATCTGCATCCCTCACCCACACCCGCTCGCTCACCACTCTCTGCTTCCCTTTCTCTCAGACAATCTGCCTCCCTCACCCACACCCGCTCGGTCACCGCTCTCTACTTCCCTTTCTCTCACCCAATCTGCCTCCCCCACCCACACCCGCTCGGTCTCCACTCTCTGCTTCCCTTTCTCTCACCCAATCTGCCTCCCTCACTCACACCCGCTCGGTCTCCACTCTCTGCTTCCCTTTCCCTCAGACAATCTGCCTCCCTCACCCACACCCGCTCGCTCTCCACTCTCTGCTTCCCTGTCTCTCAGACTATCTGCCTCCCTCACCCACATCCGCTCCGTCTCCGCTCTCTGCTTCCCTTTCTCTCACCCAATCTGCCTCCCTCACTCACACCCGCTCCGTGTCCGCTCTCTGCTTCCCTTCTCTCAGACAATCTGCCTCCCCCGACCAGACCCGCTCGCCCTCCACTCTCTGCTTCCCTTTCTATCACCCAATCTGCCTCCCTCACTCACACCCGCCCGCTCCCCACTCTCTGCTTCCCTTTCTCTCAGACAATCTGCCTCCCCCACCCACACCCGCTCGGTCTCCACTCTCTGCTTCCCTTTCTCTCACCCAATCTGCCTCCCCCACCCACACCCGCTCGGTCTTCACTCTCTGCTTCCCTTTCTCTCAGACAAACTGCTTCCCTCACCCACAACCGCTCGCTCTCCACTCTCTGCTTCCCTTTCTCAGACATTCTGCCTCCCTCACACACCCCCCCTCGCTCTCCACTCTCTGCTTCCCTTTCTCTCAGACAATCTGCCTCCCTCACTCACACCCGCTCGCTCTCCACTCTCTGCTTCCCCTTCTCTCAGACAATCTGCCTCCCTCACCCACACCCGCTCGCTCCCCACTCTCTGCTTCGCTTTCTCTCACCCAATCTGCCTCCCTCACCCACACCCGCTCGCTCCCCACTCTCTGCTTCCCTTTCTCTCAAACAATCTGCCTCCCTCACCCACACCTGCTCGGACTCCACTCTCTGCTTCCCTTTCTCTCAAACAATCTGCCTCCCTCACCCACACGCGCTCGCTCTCCACTCTCTGCTTCCCTTTCTCTCAGACAATCTGCCTCCCTCACCTGCTCACCCGCTCGCTCTCCACTCACTGCTTCTCTTACTCTCACCCAATCTGCCTCTCTCACCCACACCCGCTCGCTCTCCACTCTCTGCTTCCCTTTCTCTCAGACAATTTGCCTCCCTCACCCACACCCGCTCGCTCTCCACTCTCTGCTTCCCTTTCTCTCAAACAATCTGCCTCCCTCACCCACACCCGCTCGCTCTCCACTCTCTGCTTCCCTTTCTCTCAAACAATCTGCCTCCCTCACCCACACCCGCTCGGACTCCACTCTCTGCTTCCCTTTCTCTCAGGCAATCTGCCTCCCTCACCCACTCCCGCTCGGTCTCCACTCTCTGCTTCCCTTTCTCTCAAACAATCTGCCTCCCTCACCCACACACGCTCGCTCTCCACTCTCTGCTTCCCTTTCTCTCAAACAATCTGCCTCCCTCACCCACACGCGCTCGCTCTCCACTCTCTGCTTCCCTTTCTCTCAGACAATCTGCCTCCCTCACCCGCTCACCCGCTCGCTCTCCACTCACTGCTTCTCTTACTCTCACCCAATCTGCCTCTCTCACCCACACCCGCTCGCTCTCCACTCTCTGCTTCCCTTTCTCTCAGACAATCTGCCTCCCTCACCCACACCCGCTCGCTCTCCACTCTCTGCTTCCCTTTCTCTCAAACAATCTGCCTCCCTCACCCACACCCGCTCGCTCTCCACTCTCTGCTTCCCTTTCTCTCAAACAATCTGCCTCCCTCACCCACACCCGCTCGGACTCCACTCTCTGCTTCCCTTTCTCTCAGGCAATCTGCCTCCCTCACCCACTCCCGCTCGGTCTCCACTCTCTGCTTCCCTTTCTCTCAAACAATCTGCCTCCCTCACCCACACACGCTCGCTCTCCACTCTCTGCTTCCCTTTCTCTCAGACAATCTGCCTCCCTTACCCACACCCGCTCTATCTCCACTATCTGCATCCCTTTCTCTCAGACAATCTGCCTCCCTCACCCACACCCGCTCGCTCTCCACTCTCTGCTTCCCTTTCTCTCAGGCAATCTGCCTCTCTCACCCACACCCGCTCGCTCTCCACTCTCTGCTTCCCTTTCTCTCAGGAAATCTGCCTCCCTCACCCACACCCGCTCGGTCTCCACTCTCTGCTTCCCTTTCTCTCAGACAATCTGCCTCCATCGCCCACATCCGCTCCGTCACCACTCTCTACGTCGCTTTCTCTCAAACAATCTGCCTCCCTCAACCACACCCGCTCGCTCTCCACTCTCTGCTTCCCTTTCTCTCAAACAATCTGCCTCCCTCACCCACACCCGCTCGCTCTCCACTCTCTGCTTCCCTTTCTCTCAGACAATCTGCCTCCCCCACCCACACCCGCTCGCTCTCCACTCTCTGCTTCCCTTTTTCTCAGGCAATCTGTGTCCCTCACACACACCCGCTCGCTCTCCACTCTCTGCTTCCCTTTCTCTCACCCAACCTGCCTCCCTCACCCACACCCGCCCGCTCCCCGCTCTCTGCTTCCCTTTCTCAGACATTCTGCCTCCCTCACACACACACCCTCGCTCTCCACTCTCTGCTTCCCTTTCTCTGACATTCTGCCTCCCTCACTCACACCCGCCCGCTCTCCACTCTCTGCTTCCCTTTCTCTCAGACAATCTGGGTCCCTCACACACACCCGCTCGCTCTCCACTCGCTGCTTCCTTTTCTCATACCCAATCTGCCTCCCTCACCCACACCCGTTCGGTCTCCACTCTCTGCTTCCCTTTCTCTCAGACAATCTGCCTCCCTCATTCACACCCGCTCACTCTCCACTCTCTGCTTCCCTTTCTCTCAGACAATCTGCCTCACTCACACACAACCGCTCGCTCTCCACTCTCTGCTTCCCTTTCTCAGACATTCTGCCTCCCTCACACACAACCCCTCGCTCTCCACTCTCTGCTTCCCTTTCTCTCAGACAATCTGACTCTCTCACCCACACCCGCTCTCTCTCCGCTCTCTACTTCCCTATCTCTCACCCAATCTGCCTCCCTCACCCACACCACCTCGCTCTCCACTCTCTGCTTCCCTTTCTCTCAAACAATCTGCCTCCCTCACCCACACCCGCTCGGACTCCACTCTCTGCTTCCCTTTCTCTCACACAATCTACCTGCCTCACCCACACCCGCTCGGTCTCCACTCTCTGCTTCGTTTTCCCTCAGACAATCTGCCTCCCACACCCGCTCACCCGCTCGCTCTCCACTCACTGCTTCTCTTTCTCTCACCCAATCTGCCTCTCTCACCCACACCCGCTCGCTCTCCACTTTCTGCTTCCCTTTCTCTCAGACAATCTGCCTCCCTCACCCACACCCGCTCGGTCTCCATTCTCTGCTTCCCTTTCTCTCAGACAATCTGCATCCCTCACCCACAGCCGCTCGGTCTCCACTCTCTGCTTCCCTTTCTCTCAGACAATCTGCCTCCCTCACCCACACCCGCTCGCTCTCCACTCTCTGCTTCCCTTTCTCTCAGACAATCTGCCTCCCTCACCCACACCCGCTCGCTCTCCACTCTCTTCTTGCCTTTCTCTCAGACAATCTGCCTCCCTCACCCACACCCGCTCGCTCTCCACTCTCTGCTTCCCTTTCTCTCAGACAATCTGCCTCCCTCACCCACACCCGCTCTATCTCCACTCTCTGCATCCCTTTCTCTCAGACAATCTGCCTCCCTCACCCACACCCGCTCGGACTGCACTCTCTGCTTCCCTTTCTCTCAGGCAATCTGCCTCCCTCACCCACTCCCGCTCGGTCTCCACTCTCTGCTTCCCTTTCTCTCAGACAACCTGCCTCCCTCACCCACACCCGCTCGCTCTCCACTCTCTGCTTCCCTTTCTCTCAGACAATCTGCCTCCCTCACCCACACCCGCTCGCTCTCCACTCTCTGCTTCCCTTTCTCTCAGGCAATCTGCCTCCCTCACTCACACCCCATCGCTCTCCACTCTCTGCTTCCCTTTCTCTCAGGAAATCTGCCTCCCTCACACACAACCGCTCGGTCTCCACTCTCTGCTTCCCTTTCTCTCAGACAATATGCCTCCATTGCCCACATCCGCTCCGTCACCACTCTCTACGTCCCTTTCTCTCAAACAATCTGCCTCCCTCATCCACACCCGCTCGCTCTCCACTTTCTGCTTCCCTTTCTCAGACAATCTGCCTCCCTCACTCACACCCGCTCGCTCTCCACTCTCTGCTTCCCTTTCTCTCAGTCAATCTGCCTCCCCCACCCACACCCGCTCGCTCTCCACTCTCTGCTTCCCTTTTTCTCAGTCAATCTGTGTCCCTCACACACACCCCTCGCTCTCCACTCTCTGCTTCCCTTTCTCTCAGACAATCTGCCTCCCTTACCCACACCCGCTCTATCTCCACTCTCTGCATCCCTTTCTCTCAGACAATCTGCCTCCCTCACCCACACCCGCTCGGACTCCACTCTCTGCTTCCCTTTCTCTCAGGCAATCTGCCTACCTCACCCACTCCCGCTCGGTCTCCACTCTCTGCTTCTCTTTCTCTCAGACAACCTGCCTCCCTCACCCACACCCGCTCGCTCTCCACTCTCTGCTTTCCTTTCTCTCAGACAATCTGCCTCCCTCACCCACACCCGCTCTATCTCCACTCTCTGCATCCCTTTCTCTCAGACAATCTGCCTCCCTCACCCACACCCCTCGCTCTCCACTCTCTGCTTCCCTTTCTCTCAGGCAATCTGCCTCCCACACCCACACACGCTCGCTCTCCACTCTCTGCTTCCCTTTCTCTCACCAAACCTGCCTCCCTCACCCACAACCGCCCGCTCCCCACTCTCTACGTCCCTTTCTCTCAAACAATCTGCCTCCCACACCCACACACGCTCGCTCTCCACTCTCTGCTTCCCTTTCTCTCAGACAATCTGCCTCCCTCACCCACATTCGCTCCGTCACCACTCTCTACGTCCCTTTCTCTCAAACAATCTGCCTCCCTCATCCACACCCGCTCGCTCTCCACTCTCTGCTTCCCTTTCTCTCAGACAATCTGCCTCCCTCACGCACACCCGCTCGCTCTCCACTCTCTGCTTCCCTTTCTCTCAGACAATCTGCCTCCCCCACCCACACCCGCTCGTTCTCCACTCTCTGCTTCCCTTTCTCAGACATTCTGCCTCCCTCACCCACAACCGCCCGCTCCCCACTCTCTGCTTCCCTTTCTCTCAGACAATCTGCCTCCCTCACCCACACCCGTTCGGTCTCCACTATCTGCTTCCCTTTCTCTCAGACAATCTGCCTCCCTCACTCACACCCGCTCGCTCTCCACTCTCTGCTTCCCTTTCTCAGACATTCTGCCTCCCTCACACACAACCCCTCGCTCTCCACTCTCTGCTTCCCTTTCTCTCAGACAATCTGACTCTCTCACCCACACCCGCTCTCTCTCCACTCTCTGCTTCCCTATCTCTCACCCAATCTGCCTCCCTCACCCACACCCCCTCGCTCTCCACTCTCTGCTTCCCTTACTTTCACACAATCTGCCTCCCTCCCCTACACCCGCTCGGTCTCGACTCTCTGCTTCCCATTCTCTCAGACAATCTGCCTCCCTCACCCACACCCCCTCGCTCTCCACTCTCTGCTTCCCTTACTTTCACACAATCTGCCTCCCTCCCCTACACCCGCTCACTCTCCACTCTCTGCTTCCCTTTCTCTCACCCAATCTGCTTTCCTCACCCACACCCGCTCGGACTCCAATCTCTGATTCCCTTTCTCTCAGACAATCTGCCTCTCTCACCCACATCCGCTCGCTCTCCACTCTCTGCTTCCCAATCTCTCACCCAATCTGCCTGGCTCACCAACACCCGCTCGGTCTCCACTCTCTGCTTCCCTTTCTCTCAGACAATCTGCCTCCCTCACCCACACCCACTCGGTCTCCACGCTCTGCTTCCCTTTCTATCAGACAATCTGGCTCCCTCACCCACACCCGCTCGCTCTCCACTCTCTGCTTCCCTTTCTATCAGATAATCTGCCTCGTCACCCACACCCGCTCGCTCTCCACTCTCTGCTTCACTTTCTCTCACCCAATCTGCCTCCCTCACCCACACCCGCTCGCTCTCCACTCTCTGCATCCCTTTCTCTCAGACAATCTGCCTCGTCACCCACACCCGCTCGGTCTCCACTCTCTGCTTCCCTTTCTCTCACCCAATCTGCCTCCCTCACCCACACCCGCTCACTCTCCACTCTCTGCTTCCCTTTGTCTCATACAATCTGCCTCCCTCACCCATACCCGCTCGCTCTCCTCTCTCTGCTTCCCTTTCTCTCAGACAATCTGCACCCCTCACCCACACCAGCTCGCTCTCCACTCTCTGCTTCCCTTTCTCTCAGTCAAACTGCCTCCCTCACGCACACCCGCTCGCTTTCCACTCTCTGCTTCCCTTTCGCTCTGACAATCTTCCACCCTCACCCACACCCGCTCGCTCTCCACACTCTGCTTCCCTTTCTCTCAGACAATCTGCCTCCCTCACCCATACCCTCTCGCTCTCCACTCTCTGCTTCCCTTTCTCAGACAATCTGCCTCCTTCACCCACACCCGCTCTCTCTCCACTCTCTGCATCCCTTTCTCTCAGACAATCTGCCTCCCCCACCCACACACGCTCGCTCTCCACCCTCTGCTTCCCTTTCTCTCAGACAATCTGCCTCCCTCACCCACACCCGCTCGGTCTCCACTCTCTGCTTCCCTTTCTCTCAGACAATCTGCCTCCCTCACCCACACCCGCTCGGTCACCGCTCTCTGCTTCCCTTTCTCTCAGACAATCTGCCACCCTCACCCACACCCGCTCGCTCTCCACCCTCTGCTTCCCTTTCTCTCAGACAATCTGCCTCCCTCACCCACACCCGCTCGGTCTCCACTCTCTGCTTCCCTTTCTCTCAGACAATCTGCCTCCCTCACCCACACCCGCTCGGTCTCCACTCTCTGCTTCGTTTTCCCTCAGACAATCTGCCTCCCTCACCCGCTCACCCGCTCGCTCTCCACTCACTGCTTCTCTTTTTCTCACCCAATCTGCCTCTCTCACCCACACCCGCTCGCTCTCCACTCTCTGCTTCCCTTTCTCTCAGACAACCTGCCTGCCTCACCCACACCCGCTCGCTCTCCACTCTCTTCTTCCCTTTCTCTCAGACAATCTGCTTCCCTTACCCACACCCGCTCTATCTCCACTATCTGCATCCCTTTCTCTCAGACAATCTGCCTCCCTCACCCACACCCGCTCGCTCTCCACTCTCTGCTTCCCTTTTTCTCAGGCAATCTGCCTCCCTCACCCACACCCGCTCGCTCTCCACTCTCTGCTTCCCTTTCTCTCAGACAATCTGCCTCCATCGCCCACATCCGCTCCGTCACCACTCACTACGTCCCTTTCTCTCAAACAATCTGCCTCCCTCAACCACACCCGCTCGCTCTCCACTTTCTGCTTCCCTTATTCTCAGACAATCTGCCTCCCTCCCTCACACCCGCTCGCTCTCCACTCTCTGCTTCCCTTTCTCTCAGACAATCTGCCTCCCCCACCCACACCCGCTCGCTCTCCACTCTCTGCTTCCCTTTCTCTCAGACAATCTGCCTCCCACACCCGCTCGCTCTCCACTCTCTGCTTCCCTTTCTCTCACCCAACCTGCCTCCCTCACCCACACCCGCCCGCTCCCCACTCTCTGCTTCCCTTTCTCTCAGCAACCTGCCTCCCCCACCCACACTCGCTCGGTCTCCATTCTCTGCTTCCCTTTCTCTCAGACTTACTGCTTCCCTCACCCACACCCGCTCGTTCTCCACTCTCTGCTTCCCTTTCTCAGACATTCTGCCTCCCTCACACACACACCCTCGCTCTCCACTCTCTGCTTCCCTTTCTCTCAGACAATCTGGGTCCCTCACACACACCCGCTCGCTCTCCACTCTCTGCTTCCCTTTCTCACACCCAATCTGCCTCCCTCACCCACACCCGTTCGGTCTCCACTCTCTGCTTCCCTTTCTCTCAGACAATCTGCCTCCCTCATTCACACCCGCTCACTCTCCACTCTCTGCTTCCCATTCTCTCAGACAATCTGCCTCACTCACCCACACCCGATCGCTCTCCACTCTCTGCTTCCCTTTCTCAGACATTCTGCCTCCCTCACCCACACCCGCTCGGACTCCACTCTCTGCTTCCCTTTCTCTCACACAATCTACGTTCCTCACCCACACCCGCTCGGTCTCCACTCTCTGCTTCGTTTTCCCTCAGACAACCTGCCTCCCTCACCCGCTCACCGCCTCGCTCTCCACTCACTGCTTCTCTTTCTCTCACCCAATCTGCCTCTCTCACCCACACCCGCTCGCTCTCCACTCTCTGCTTCCCTTTCTCTCAGACAATCTGCCTCCCTCACCCACACCCGCTCGGTCTCCATTCTCTGCTTCCCTTTCTCTCAGACAATCTGCATCCCTCACCCACACCCGCTCGGTCTCCACTCTCTGTTTCCCTTTCTCTCAGACAATCTGCCTCCCTCACCCACACCCGCTCGCTCTCCACTCTCTGCTTCCCTTTCTCTCAGACAATCTGCCTCCCTCACCCACACCCGCTCGCTCTCCACTCTCGTCTTCCCTTTCTCTCAGACAATCTGCCTCCCTCACCCACACCCGCTCGCTCACCACTCTCTTCTTCCCTTTCTCTCAGACAATCTGCCTCCCTTACCCACACCCGCTCTATCTCCACTCTCTGCATCCCTTTCTCTCAGACAATCTGCCTCCCTCACCCACACCCGCTCGGTCTCCACTCTCTGCTTCCCTTTCTCTCAGACAATCTGCCTCCCTCACACACACCTGCTCGCTCTCCACTCTCTGCTTTCCTTTCTCAGACATTCTGCCTCCCTCACGCACAACCCCTCGCTCTCCACTCTCTGCTTCCCTTTCTCTCAGACAATCTGACTCTCTCACCCACACCCGCTCTCTCTCCACTCTCTGCTTCCCTATCTCTCACCCAATCTGCCTCCCTCACCCACACCCCCTTGCTCTCCACTCTCTGCTTCCCTTACTTTCACACAATCTGCCTCCCTCCCCTACACCCGCTCGGTCTCTACTCTCTGCTTCCCTTTCGCTCATACAATCTGCCTCCCTCACCCACACCCGCTTAATCTCCACTCTCTGCTTCCCTTTCTCTCAGACAATCTGCTTCCCTCACCCACACCCGCTCGGTCTCCACTCTCTGCTTCCCTTTCTCTCAGAAAATCTCCCTTCCATCGCCCACACCATCTCCGTCTCCACTCTGTGCTTACCTATCTCTCACCCAATCTGCCTCCCTCACCCACACCCCCTCGCTCTCCACTCTCTGCTTCCCTTACTTTCACACAATCTGCCTCCCTCCCCTACACCCGCTCGGTCTCTACTCTCTGCTTCCCTTTCGCTCATACAATCTGCCTCCCTCCCCTACACCCGCTCGGTCTCTACTCTCTGATTCACTTTCTCTCAGAAAATCTGCCTCTCTCACCCACATCCGCTCGCTCTCCAAACTCTGCTTCCCAATCTCTCAACCAATCTGCCTCCCTCACCAACACCCGCTCGGTCTCCACTCTCTGTTTCCCTTTCTCTCAGACAATCTCCCTCCCTCACCCACACCCACTCGGTCTCCACGCTCTGCTTCCCTTTCTATCAGACAATCTGGCTCCCTCACCCACACCCGCTCGCTCTCCACTCTCTGCTTCCCTTTCTATCAGATAATCTGCCTCGTCACCCACACCCGCTCGCTCTCCACTCTCTGCTTCCCTTTCTCTCACCCAATCTGCCTCCCTCACCCACACCCGCTCGCTCTCCACTCTCTGCATCCCTTTCTCTCAGACAATCTGGCTCGTCACCCACACCCGCTCGGTCTCCACTCTCTGCTTCCCTTTCTCTCACCCAATCTGCCTCCCTCACCCACACCCGCTCACTCTCCACTCTCTGCTTCCCTTTGTCTCAGGCAATCTGCCCCCCTCACCCACACCAGCTCGCTCTCCACTCTCTGCTTCCCTTTCTCTCAGTCAAACTGCCTCCCTCACGCACACCCGCTCGCTCTCCACTCTCTGCTTCCCTTTCGCTCTGACAATCTGCCACCCTCACCCACTCCCGCTCGCTCTCCACACTCTGCTTCCCTTTCTCTCAGACAATCTGCCTCCCTCACCCACCCCTCTCGCTCTCCACTCTCTGCTTCCCTTCCTCAGACAATCTGCCTCCTTCACCCACACCCGCTCTCTCTCCACTCTCTGCATCCCTTTCTCTCAGACAATCTGCCTCCCTCACCCACACCCGCTCGGTGTCCACTCTCGGCTTCCCTTTCTCTCACCCAATCTGCCTCCCTCACCCACACCCGCTCGCTCTCCTCTCTCTGCTTCCCTTTCTCTCAGACAATCTGCCCCCCTCACCCACACCAGCTCGCTCTCCACTCTCTACTTCCCTTTCTCTCAGTCAAACTGCCTCCCTCACGCACACCCGCTCGCTCTCCACTCTCTGCTTCCCTTTCGCTCTGACAATCTGCCACCCTCACCCACACCCGCTCGCTCTCCACACTCTGCTTCCCTTTCTCTCAGACAATCTGCCTCCCTCACCCACACCCTCTCGCTCTCCACTCTCTGCTTCCCTTCCTCAGACAATCTGCCTCCTTCGCCCTCACCCGCTCTCTCTCCACTCTCTGCATCCCTTTCTCTCAGACAATCTGCCTCCCTCATCCACACCCGCTCGGTCACCGCTCTCTGCTTCCCTTTCTCTCAGACAATCTGCTTCCCACACCCACACCCGCTCGGTCTCCACTCTCTGCTTCCCTTTCTCTCAGACAATCTGCCTCCTTCACCCACACCCGATCTCTCTCCACTGTCTGCATCCCTTTCTCTCAGACAATCTGCCTCCCTCACCCACACCCGTTCGGTCACCGCTCTCTGCTTCCCTTTCTCTCAGACAATCTGCCACCCTCACCCACACCCGCTCGCTTTCCACCCTCTGTTTCCCTTTCTCTCAGACAATCTGCCTCCCTCACCCTCACCCGCTCGGTCTCCACTCTCTGCTTCCCTTTCTCTCAGACAATCTGCTTCCCACACCCACACCCGCTCGGTCTCCACTCTCTGCTTCCCTTTCTCTCAGACAATCTGCCTCCTTCACCCACACCCGATCTCTCTCCACTGTCTGCATCCCTTTCTCTCAGACAATCTGCCTCCCTCACCCACACCCGTTCGGTCACCGCTCTCTGCTTCCCTTTCTCTCAGACAATCTGCCACCCTCACCCACACCCGCTCGCTTTCCACCCTCTGTTTCCCTTTCTCTCAGACAATCTGCTTCACTCACCCACACCCGCTCGATCTCCACTCTCTGCTTCCCTTTCTCTCAGACAATCTGCTTCCCTCACCCACACCCGCTCGCTCTCCACTCTCTGCTTCCCTTTCTCTCAGATAATCTGCCTCCCTCACCCACACCCGCTCGGTCACCGCTCTCTGCTTCCCTTTCTCTCAGACAATCTGCCTCCCTCACCCACACCCGTTCGGTCACCGCTCTCTGCTTCCCTTTCTCTCAGACAATCTGCCACCCTCACCCACACCCGCTCGCTTTCCACCCTCTGTTTCCCTTTCTCTCAGACAATCTGCTTCACTCACCCACACCCGCTCGATCTCCACTCTCTGCTTCCCTTTCTCTCAGACAATCTGCTTCCCTCACCCACACCCGCTCGCTCTCCACTCTCTGCTTCCCTTTCTCTCAGACAATCTGCCTCCCTCACCCACACCCGCTCGGTCACCGCTCTCTGCTTCCCTTTCTCTCAGACAATCTGCCTCCCTCACCCTCACCCGCTCGGTCTCCACTCTCTGCTTCCCTTTCTCTCACCCAATCTGCTTCCCTCACCCACACCCGCTCGCTCTCCACTCTCTGCTTCCCTTTCTCTCAGACAATCTGCCTCCCTCACCACACCCCTCGGACTCCACTCTCTCCTACCCTTTCTCTCAGACAATCTGCCTCCCTCACCCACACCCGCTCGCTCTCCACTCTCTGCTTCCCTTTCTCTCAGACAATCTGCCTCCCTCACCACACCCCTCGGACTCCACTCTCTCCTACCCTTTCTCTCAGACAATCTGCCTCCCTCACCCACACCAGCTCGGTCACCGCTCTCTGCTTCACTTTCTCTCAGACAATCTACCTCCCTCACCCACACCCGCTCGGTCACCGCTCTATGCTTCCCTTTCTCTCAGACAATCTGCCTCCCTCACCCACACCCGCTCGGCCGCCACTCTCTGCTTCCCTTTCTCTCAGACAATCTGCCTCCCTCACCAACACCCGCTCGGTCTCCACTCTCTGCTTCCCTTTCTCTCAGACAATCTGCCTCCCTCACCAACACCCGCTCGGTCTCCACTCTCTGCTTCCCTTTCTCTCAGACAATCTGCCTCCCTCACCAACACCCACTTGCTCTCCACTCTCTGCTTCCCTTACTTTCACACAATCTGCCTCCCTCCCCTACACCCGCTCGGTCTCTACTCTCTGCTTCACTTTCGCTCATACAATCTGCCTCCCTCACCCACACCCGCTTAATCTCCACTCTCTGCTTCCCTTTCTCTCAGACAATCTGCTTCCCTCACCCACACCCGCTCGGTCTCCACTCTCTGCTTCCCTTTCTCTCAGAAAATCTCCCTTCCATCGCCCACACCATCTCCGTCTCCACTCTGTGCTTACCTATCTCTCACCCAATCTGCCTCCCTCACCCACACCCCCTCGCTCTCCACTCTCTGCTTCCCTTACTTTCACACAATCTGCCTCCCTCCCCTACACCCGCTCGGTCTCTACTCTCTGCTTCCCTTTCGCTCATACAATCTGCCTCCCTCCCCTACACCCGCTCGGTCTCTACTCTCTGCTTACCTTTCTCTCAGTCAATCTGCTTCCCTCACACACACCCGCTCGGTCTCCACTCTCTGATTCACTTTCTCTCAGAAAATCTGCCTCTCTCACCCACATCCGCTCGCTCTCCACTCTCTGCTTCCCAATCTCTCACCCAATCTGCCTCCCTCACCAACACCCGCTCGGTCTCCACTCTCTGCTTCCCTTTCTCTCAGACAATCTCCCTCCCTCACCCACACCCACTCGGTCTCCACGCTCTGCTTCCCTTTCTATCAGACAATCTGGCTCCCTCACCCACACCCGCTCGCTCTCCACTCTCTGCTTCCCTTTCTATCAGATAATCTGCCTCGTCAGCCACACCCGCTCGCTCTCCACTCTCTGCTTCCCTTTCTCTCACCCAATCTGCCTCCCTCACCCACACCCGCTCGCTCTCCACTCTCTGCATCCCTTTCTCTCAGACAATCTGGCTCGTCACCCACACCCGCTCGGTCTCTACTCTCTGCTTCACTTTCGCTCATACAATCTGCCTCCCTCACCCACACCCGCTTAATCTCCACTCTCTGCTTCCCTTTCTCTCAGACAATCTGCTTCCCTCACCCACACCCGCTCGGTCTCCACTCTCTGCTTCCCTTTCTCTCAGAAAATCTCCCTTCCATCGCCCACACCATCTCCGTCTCCACTCTGTGCTTACCTATCTCTCACCCAATCTGCCTCCCTCACCCACACCCCCTCGCTCTCCACTCTCTGCTTCCCTTACTTTCACACAATCTGCCTCCCTCCCCTACACCCGCTCGGTCTCTACTCTCTGCTTCCCTTTCGCTCATACAATCTGCCTCCCTCCCCTACACCCGCTCGGTCTCTACTCTCTGCTTACCTTTCTCTCAGTCAATCTGCTTCCCTCACACACACCCGCTCCGTCTCCACTCTCTGATTCACTTTCTCTCAGAAAATCTGCCTCTCTCACCCACATCCGCTCGCTCTCCACTCTCTGCTTCCCAATCTCTCACCCAATCTGCCTCCCTCACCAACACCCGCTCGGTCTCCACTCTCTGCTTCCCTTTCTCTCAGACAATCTCCCTCCCTCACCCACACCCACTCGGTCTCCACGCTCTGCTTCCCTTTCTATCAGACAATCTGGCTCCCTCACCCACACCCGCTCGCTCTCCACTCTCTGCTTCCCTTTCTATCAGATAATCTGCCTCGTCAGCCACACCCGCTCGCTCTCCACTCTCTGCTTCCCTTTCTCTCACCCAATCTGCCTCCCTCACCCACACCCGCTCGCTCTCCACTCTCTGCATCCCTTTCTCTCAGACAATCTGGCTCGTCACCCACACCCGCTCGGTCTCCACTCTCTGCTTCCCTTTCTCTCAGTCAAACTGCCTCCCTCACGCACACCCGCTCGCTCTCCACTCTCTGCTTCCCTTTCGCTCTGACAATCTGCCACCCTCACCCACTCCCGCTCGCTCTCCACACTCTGCTTCCCTTTCTCTCAGACAATCTGCCTCCCTCACCCACCCCTCTCGCTCTCCACTCTCTGCTTCCCTTCCTCAGACAATCTGCCTCCTTCACCCACACCCGCTCTCTCTCCACTCTCTGCATCCCTTTCTCTCAGACAATCTGCCTCCCTCACCCACACCCGCTCGGTGTCCACTCTCTGCTTCCCTTTCTCTCACCCAATCTGCCTCCCTCACCCACACCCGCTCGCTCTCCTCTCTCTGCTTCCCTTTCTCTCAGACAATCTGCCCCCCTCACCCACACCAGCTCGCTCTCCACTCTCTACTTCCCTTTCTCTCAGCAACCTGCCTCCCCCACCCACACCCGCTCGGTCTCCATTCTCTGCTTCCCTTTCTCTCAGACTTACTGCTTCCCTCACCCACACCCGCTCGTTCTCCACTCTCTGCTTCCCTTTCTCAGACATTCTGCCTCCCTCACACACACACCCTCGCTCTCCACTCTCTGCTTCCCTTTCTCTCAGACAATCTGGGTCCCTCACACACACCCGCTCGCTCTCCACTCTCTGCTTCCCTTTCTCACACCCAATCTGCCTCCCTCACCCACACCCGTTCGGTCTCCACTCTCTGCTTCCCTTTCTCTCAGACAATCTGCCTCCCTCATTCACACCCGCTCACTCTCCACTCTCTGCTTCCCATTCTCTCAGACAATCTGCCTCACTCACCCACACCCGATCGCTCTCCACTCTCTGCTTCCCTTTCTCAGACATTCTGCCTCCCTCACACACAACCCCTCGCTCTCCACTCTCTGCTTCCCTTTCTCTTAGACAGTCTGACTCTCTCACCCACATCCGCTCTCTCTCCACTCTCTGCTTCCCTATCTCTCACCCAATCTGCCTCCCTCACCCACACACCCTCGCTCTCCACTCTCTGCTTCCCTTTCTCTCATACAATCTGCCTCCCTCACCCACACCCGCTCGGACTCCACTCTCTGCTTCCCTTTCTCTCACACAATCTACGTGCCTCACCCACACCCGCTCGGTCTCCACTCTCTGCTTCGTTTTCCCTCAGACAACCTGCCTCCCTCACCCGCTCACCGCCTCGCTCTCCACTCACTGCTTCTCTTTCTCTCACCCAATCTGCCTCTCTCACCCACACCCGCTCGCTCTCCACTTTCTGCTTCCCTTTCTCTCAGACAATCTGCCTCCCTCACCCACACCCGCTCGGTCTCCATTCTCTGCTTCCCTTTCTCTCAGACAATCTGCATCCCTCACCCACACCCGCTCGGTCTCCACTCTCTGTTTCCCTTTCTCTCAGACAATCTGCCTCCCTCACCCACACCCGCTCGCTCTCCACTCTCTGCTTCCCTTTCTCTCAGACAATCTGCCTCCCTCACCCACACCCGCTCGCTCTCCACTCTCGCCTTCCCTTTCTCTCAGACAATCTGCCTCCCTCACCCACACCCGCTCGCTCACCACTCTCTTCTTCCCTTTCTCTCAGACAATCTGCCTCCCTTACCCACACCCGCTCTATCTCCACTCTCTGCATCCCTTTCTCTCAGACAATCTGCCTCCCTCACCCACACCCGCTCGGTCTCCACTCTCTGCTTCCCTTTCTCTCAGACAATCTGCCTCCCTCACACACACCTGCTCGCTCTCCACTCTCTGCTTTCCTTTCTCAGACATTCTGCCTCCCTCACGCACAACCCCTCGCTCTCCACTCTCTGCTTCCCTTTCTCTCAGACAATCTGACTCTCTCACCCACACCCGCTCTCTCTCCACTCTCTGCTTCCCTATCTCTCACCCAATCTGCCTCCCTCACCCACACCCCCTTGCTCTCCACTCTCTGCTTCCCTTACTTTCACACAATCTGCCTCCCTCCCCTACACCCGCTCGGTCTCTACTCTCTGCTTCCCTTTCGCTCATACAATCTGCCTCCCTCACCCACACCCGCTTAATCTCCACTCTCTGCTTCCCTTTCTCTCAGACAATCTGCTTCCCTCACCCACACCCGCTCGGTCTCCACTCTCTGCTTCCCTTTCTCTCAGAAAATCTCCCTTCCATCGCCCACACCATCTCCGTCTCCACTCTGTGCTTACCTATCTCTCACCCAATCTGCCTCCCTCACCCACACCCCCTCGCTCTCCACTCTCTGCTTCCCTTACTTTCACACAATCTGCCTCCCTCCCCTACACCCGCTCGGTCTCTACTCTCTGCTTCCCTTTCGCTCATACAATCTGCCTCCCTCCCCTACACCCGCTCGGTCTCTACTCTCTGCTTACCTTTCACTCAGTCAATCTGCTTCCCTCACACACACCCGCTCGGTCTCCACTCTCTGATTCACTTTCTCTCAGAAAATCTGCCTCTCTCACCCACATCCGCTCGCTCTCCAAACTCTGCTTCCCAATCTCTCACCCAATCTGCCTCCCTCACCAACACCCGCTCGGTCTCCACTCTCTGCTTCCCTTTCTCTCAGACAATCTCCCTCCCTCACCCACACCCACTCGGTCTCCACGCTCTGCTTCCCTTTCTATCAGACAATCTGGCTCCCTCACCCACACCCGCTCGCTCTCCACTCTCTGCTTCCCTTTCTATCAGATAATCTGCCTCGTCACCCACACCCGCTCGCTCTCCACTCTCTGCTTCCCTTTCTCTCACCCAATCTGCCTCCCTCACCCACACCCGCTCGCTCTCCACTCTCTGCATCCCTTTCTCTCAGACAATCTGGCTCGTCACCCACACCCGCTCGGTCTCCACTCTCTGCTTCCCTTTCTCTCACCCAATCTGCCTCCCTCACCCACACCCGCTCACTCTCCACTCTCTGCTTCCCTTTGTCTCAGGCAATCTGCCCCCCTCACCCACACCAGCTCGCTCTCCACTCTCTGCTTCCCTTTCTCTCAGTCAAACTGCCTCCCTCACGCACACCCGCTCGCTCTCCACTCTCTGCTTCCCTTTCGCTCTGACAATCTGCCACCCTCACCCACTCCCGCTCGCTCTCCACACTCTGCTTCCCTTTCTCTCAGACAATCTGCCTCCCTCACCCACCCCTCTCGCTCTCCACTCTCTGCTTCCCTTCCTCAGACAATCTGCCTCCTTCACCCACACCCGCTCTCTCTCCACTCTCTGCATCCCTTTCTCTCAGACAATCTGCCTCCCTCACCCACACCCGCTCGGTGTCCACTCTCTGCTTCCCTTTCTCTCACCCAATCTGCCTCCCTCACCCACACCCGCTCGCTCTCCTCTCTCTGCTTCCCTTTCTCTCAGACAATCTGCCCCCCTCACCCACACCAGCTCGCTCTCCACTCTCTACTTCCCTTTCTCTCAGTCAAACTGCCTCCCTCACGCACACCCGCTCGCTCTCCACTCTCTGCTTCCCTTTCTCTCAGACAATCTGCCACCCTCACCCACACCCGCTCGCTCTCCACACTCTGCTTCCCTTTCTCTCAGACAATCTGCCTCCCTCACCCACACCCGCTCGCTCTCCACTCTCTGCTTCCCTTCCTCAGACAATCTGCCTCCTTCGCCCTCACCCGCTCTCTCTCCACTCTCTGCATCCCTTTCTCTCAGACAATCTGCCTCCCTCACCCACACCCGCTCGGTCACCGCTCTCTGCTTCCCTTTCTCTCAGACAATCTGCCACCCTCACCCACACCCGCTCGCTCTCCACCCTCTGCTTCCCTTTCTCTCAGACAATCTGCCTCCCTCACCCACACACGATCCGTCTCCACTCTCTGCTTCCCTTTCTCTCAGACAATCTGCCTCACTCACCTACACCCGCTCGGTCTCCACTCTCTGCTTCCCTTTCTCTCACACAATCTGCTTCCCACACCCACACCCGCTCGGTCTCCACTCTCTGCTTCCCTTTCTCTCAGACAATCTGCCTCCTTCACCCACACCCGATCTCTCTCCACTGTCTGCATCCCTTTCTCTCAGACAATCTGCCTCCCTCACCCACACCCGTTCGGTCACCGCTCTCTGCTTCCCTTTCTCTCAGACAATCTGCCACCCTCACCCACACCCGCTCGCTTTCCACCCTCTGTTTCCCTTTCTCTCAGACAATCTGCCTCCCTCACCCTCACCCGCTCGGTCTCCACTCTCTGCTTCCCTTTCTCTCAGACAATCTGCTTCACTCACCCACACCCGCTCGATCTCCACTCTCTGCTTCCCTTTCTCTCAGGCAATCTGCTTCCCTCACCCACACCCGCTCGCTCTCCACTCTCTGCTTCCCTTTCTCTCAGACAATCTGCCTCTCTCACCCACACCCGCTCGCTCACCACTCTCTGCTTCCCTATCTCTCAGACAATCTGCCTCCCTCACCCACACCCGCTCGGTCACCGCTCTCTGCTTCCCTTTCTCTCAGACAATCTGCCTCCCTCACCTACACCCGCTCGCTCTCAACTCTCTGCTTCCCTTTCTCTCATCAATCTGCTTCCCTCACCCACACCCGCTCGCTCTCCACTCTCTGCTTTCCTTTCTCTCAGACAATCTGCATCCCTCACCCACACCCGCTCGGTCTCCACTCTCTGCTTCCCATTCTCTCTGACAATCTGCATCCCTCACCCACACCCGCTCGGTCTCCACTCTCTGCTTCCCTTTCTATCAGACAATCTGCCTCCCTCACCCACACCCGCTCGGTCACCGCTCTCTGCTTCCCTTTCTCTCAGACAATCTGCCTCCCTCACCCACACCCGCTCGGTCACCGCTCTCTGCTTCCCTTTCTCTCAGACAATCTGCCTCCCTCACCCTCACCCGCTCGGTCTCCACTCTCTGCTTCCCTTTCTCTCACCCAATCTGCTTCCCTCACCCACACCCGCTCGCTCTCCACTCTCTGCTTCCCTTTCTCTCAGACAATCTACCTCCCTCACCCACACCAGCTCGGTCACCGCTCTCTGCTTCACTTTCTCTCAGACAATCTACCTCCCTCACCCACACCCGCTCGGTCACCGCTCTATGCTTCCCTTTCTCTCAGACAATCTGCCTCCCTCACCCACACCCGCTCGGCCGCCACTCTCTGCTTCCCTTTCTCTCAGACAATCTGCCTCCCTCACCAACACCCGCTCGGTCTCCACTCTCTGCTTCCCTTTCTCTCAGACAATCTGCCTCCCTCACCAACACCCGCTCGCTCTCCACTCTCTGCTTCCCTTTCTCAGACATTCTGCCTCCCTCACGCACAACCCCTCGCTCTCCACTCTCTGCTTCCCTTTCTCTCAGACAATCTGACTCTCTCACCCACACCCGCTCTCTCTCCACTCTCTGCTTCCCTATCTCTCACCCAATCTGCCTCCCTCACCCACACCCACTTGCTCTCCACTCTCTGCTTCCCTTACTTTCACACAATCTGCCTCCCTCCCCTACACCCGCTCGGTCTCTACTCTCTGCTTCACTTTCGCTCATACAATCTGCCTCCCTCACCCACACCCGCTTAATCTCCACTCTCTGCTTCCCTTTCTCTCAGACAATCTGCTTCCCTCACCCACACCCGCTCGGTCTCTACTCTCTGCTTACCTTTCTCTCAGTCAATCTGCTTCCCTCACACACACCCGCTCGGTCTCCACTCTCTGATTCACTTTCTCTCAGAAAATCTGCCTCTCTCACCCACATCCGCTCGCTCTCCACTCTCTGCTTCCCAATCTCTCACCCAATCTGCCTCCCTCACCAACACCCGCTCGGTCTCCACTCTCTGCTTCCCTTTCTCTCAGACAATCTCCCTCCCTCACCCACACCCACTCGGTCTCCACGCTCTGCTTCCCTTTCTATCAGACAATCTGGCTCCCTCACCCACACCCGCTCGCTCTCCACTCTCTGCTTCCCTTTCTATCAGATAATCTGCCTCGTCAGCCACACCCGCTCGCTCTCCACTCTCTGCTTCCCTTTCTCTCACCCAATCTGCCTCCCTCACCCACACCCGCTCGCTCTCCACTCTCTGCATCCCTTTCTCTCAGACAATCTGGCTCGTCACCCACACCCGCTCGGTCTCCACTCTCTGCTTCCCTTTCTCTCAGTCAAACTGCCTCCCTCACGCACACCCGCTCGCTCTCCACTCTCTGCTTCCCTTTCGCTCTGACAATCTGCCACCCTCACGCACTCCCGCTCGCTCTCCACACTCTGCTTCCCTTTCTCTCAGACAATCTGCCTCCCTCACCCACCCCTCTCGCTCTCCACTCTCTGCTTCCCTTCCTCAGACAATCTGCCTCCTTCACCCACACCCGCTCTCTCTCCACTCTCTGCATCCCTTTCTCTCAGACAATCTGCCTCCCTCACCCACACCCGCTCGGTGTCCACTCTCTGCTTCCCTTTCTCTCACCCAATCTGCCTCCCTCACCCACACCCGCTCGCTCTCCTCTCTCTGCTTCCCTTTCTCTCAGACAATCTGCCCCCCTCACCCACACCAGCTCGCTCTCCACTCTCTACTTCCCTTTCTCTCAGCAACCTGCCTCCCCCACCCACACCCGCTCGGTCTCCACACTCTGCTTCCCTTTCTCTCAGACTTACTGCTTCCCTCACCCACACCCGCTCGTTCTCCACTCTCTGCTTCCCTTTCTCAGACATTCTGCCTCCCTCACACACACACCCTCGCTCTCCACTCTCTGCTTCCCTTTCTCTCAGACAATCTGGGTCCCTCACACACACCCGCTCGCTCTCCACTCTCTGCTTCCCTTTCTCACACCCAATCTGCCTCCCTCACCCACACCCGTTCGGTCTCCACTCTCTGCTTCCCTTTCTCTCAGACAATCTGCCTCCCTCATTCACACCCGCTCACTCTCCACTCTCTGCTTCCCATTCTCTCAGACAATCTGCCTCACTCACCCACACCCTATCGCTCTCCACTCTCTGCTTCCCTTTCTCAGACATTCTGCCTCCCTCACACACAACCCCTCGCTCTCCACTCTCTGCTTCCCTTTCTCTTAGACAGTCTGACTCTCTCACCCACATCCGCTCTCTCTCCACTCTCTGCTTCCCTATCTCTCACCCAATCTGCCTCCCTCACCCACACACCCTCGCTCTCCACTCTCTGCTTCCCTTTCTCTCATACAATCTGCCTCCCTCACCCACACCCGCTCGGACTCCACTCTCTGCTTCCCTTTCTCTCACACAATCTACGTGCCTCACCCACACCCGCTCGGTCTCCACTCTCTGCTTCGTTTTCCCTCAGACAACCTGCCTCCCTCACCCGCTCACCGCCTCGCTCTCCACTCACTGCTTCTCTTTCTCTCACCCAATCTGCCTCTCTCACCCACACCCGCTCGCTCTCCACTCTCTGCTTCCCTTTCTCTCAGACAATCTGCCTCCCTCACCCACACCCGCTCGGTCTCCACTCTCTGCTTCCCTTTCTCTCAGACAATCTGATTCCCTCACCCACACCCGCTCGCTCACCACTCTCTGCTTCCCTTTCTCTCAGACAATCTGCATCCCTGACCCACACCAGCTCGGTCACCGCTCTCTGCTTCACTTTCTCTCAGACAATCTGCCTCCCTCACCAACACCCGCTCGGTCGCCGCTCTCTGCTTCCCTTTCTCTCAGACAATCTGCCTCCCTCACCCACACCCGCTCCGTCTCCACTCTCTGCATCCCTTTCTCTCAGACAATCTGCCTCCCTCACCAACACCCGCTCGGTCGCCGCTCTCTGCTTCCCTTTCTCTCAGACAATCTGCCTCCCTCACCAACACCCGCTCGGTCGCCACTCTCTGCTTCCCTTTCTCTCAGACAATCTGCCTCCCTCACCCACACCCGCTCTCTTTCCACTCTCTGCTTCCCTATCTCTCACCCAATCTGCCTCCCTCACCCACACCCCCTCGCTCTCCACTCTCTGCTTCCCTTACTTTCACACAATCTGCCTCCCTCCCCTACACCCGCTCGGTCTCCACTCTCTGCTTCCCTATCTCTCACCCAATCTGCCTCCCTCACCCACACCCCCTCGCTCTCCACTCTCTGCTTCCCTTACTTTCACACAATCTGCCTCCCTCCCCTACACCCGCTCGGTCTCCACACTCTGCTTCCCTTTCTCTCAGACAATCTGCTTCCCTCACCCACACCCGCTCGGTCTCCACTCTCTGCTTCCCTTTCTCTCAGACATTCTCCCTCCCTCGCCCACACCAGCTCCGTCTCCACTCTGTGCTTACCTTTCTCTCACCCAATCTGCCTCCCTCACCCACACCCGCTCGGACTCCAACCTCTGCTTCCCTTTCTCTCAGACAATCTGCCTCTCTCACCCACATCCGCTCGCTCTCCACTCTCTGCGTCCCTTTCTCTCAGACAATCTGCCTCCCTCACCCACACCCGCTCGGTCTCCACTCTCTGCTTCCCTTTCTCTCAGACAATTTGCTCCCTGACCCACAACCGCTCGCTCTCCACTCTCTGCTTCCCTTTCTCTCACACAATCTGCCTCCCTCACCCACACTCGCTCGCTCTCCACTCTCTGCTTCCTTTTCTCTCAGACAATCTGCCTCCCTCACATACACACGCTCGGTCTCCACTCACTGCTTCCCTTTCTCTCACCCAACCTGCCTCCCTCACCCACACCCGCTCGGTCTTTACTCTCTGCTTCCTTTTCTCTCAGACAATCTGCCTCCCTCACCCACACCCACTCGGTCCCCACGCTCTGCTTCCCTTTCTATCAGACAATCTGGCTCCCTCACCCACACCCGCTCGCTCTCCACTCTCTGCTTCCCTTTCTCTCAGACAATCTGCCTCGTCACCCACACCCGCTCGGTCTCCACTCTCTGCTTCCCTTTCTCTCACCCAACCTGCCTCCCTCACCCACACCCGCTCACTCTCCACTCTCTGCTTCCCTTTCTCTCAGACAATCTGCCTCCCTCACCCACACCCGCTCGCTCTCCTCTCTCTGCTTCCCTTTCTCTCACCCAATCTGCCTCCCTCACCCACACCCGCTCACTCTCCACTCTCTGATTCCCTTTGTCTCAAACAATCTGCCTCCCTCACCCACACCCGCTCGCTCTCCACTCTCTGCTTCCCTTTCGCTCAGACAATCTGCCACCCTCACCCACACCCGCTCGCTCTCCACACTCTGCTTCCCTTTCTCTCAGACAATATGCCTCCCTCACCCACACCCTCTCGCTCTCCACTCTCTGCTTCCCTTTCTCAGACAATCTGCCTCCTTCACCCACACCCGCTCGGTCTCCACTCTCTGCGTACCTTTCTATCAGACAATCTGCCTCCTTCACCCACACCCGCTCGGTCTCCACTCTCGGCATCCCTTTCTCTCAGACAATCTGCCTCCCTCACCCACACCCGCTCGGTCACCGCTCTCTGCTTCCCTTTCTCTCAGACAATCTGCCACCCTCACCCACACCCGATCTCTCTCCACTGTCTGCATCCCTTTCTCTCAGACAATCTGCCTCCCTCACCCACACCCGTTCGGTCACCGCTCTCTGCTTCCCTTTCTCTCAGACAATCTGCCACCCTCACCCACACCCGCTCGCTTTCCACACTCTGCTTCCCTTTCTCTAGACAATCTGCCTCCCTCACCCTCACCCGCTCGCTCTCCACTCTCTGCTTCCCTTTCTCTCAGATAATCTGCCTCCCTCACCCACACCCGCTCGGTCTCCACTCTCTGCTTCCCTTTCTCTCAGACAATCTGCTTCCCTCACCCACACCCGCTCGCTCACCACTCTCTGCTTCCCTTTCTCTCAGACAATCTGCCTCCCTCACCCACACCCGCTCGGTCACCGCTCTCTGCTTCCCTTTCTCTCAGGCAATCTGCCTCCCTCACCTACACCCGCTCGCTCTCAACTCTCTGCTTCCCTTTCTCTCATCAATCTGCTTCCCTCACCCACACCCGCTCGCTCTCCACTCTCTGCTTTCCTTTCTCTCAGACAATCTGCATCCCTCACCCACACCCGCTGGGTCTCCACTCTCTGCTTCCCTTTCTATCAGACAATCTGCCTCCCTCACCCACACCCGCTCGGTCACCGCTCTCTGCTTCCCTTTCTCTCAGACAATCTGCCTCCCTCACCCACACCCGCTCGGTCACCGCTCTCTGCTTCCCTTTCTTTCAGACAATCTGCCTCCCTCACCCACACCCGCTCGGTCTCCACTCTCTGCTTCCCTTTCTCTCAGACAATCTACCTCCCTCACCCACACCCGCTCGGTCGCCACTCTCTGCTTCCCTTTCTCTCAGACAATCTGCCTCCCTCACCCACACCCGCTCTCTTTCCACTCTCTGCTTCCCTATCTCTCACCCAATCTGCCTCCCTCACCCACACCCCCTCGCTCTCCACTCTCTGCTTCCCTTACTTTCACACAATCTGCCTCCCTCCCCTACACCCGCTCGGTCTCTACTCTCTGCTCCCTTTCGCTCAGGCAATCTGCCTCCCTCACCCACACCGGCTCACTCTCCACTCTCTGCTTCCCTTTCTCTCAGACAATCTGCTTCCCTCACCCACACCCGCTCGGTCTCCACTCTCTGCTTCCCTTCCTCTCAGACATTCTCCCTCCCTCGCCCACACCAGCTCCGTCTCCACTCTGTGCTTACCTTTCTCTCACCCAATCTGCCTTCCTCACCCACACCCGCTCGGTCTCCACTCTCTGCTTCCTTTTCTCTCACCCAATCTGCCTCCCTCACCCACACCCGTTCGGACTCCAACCTCTGCTTCCCTTTCTCTCAGACAATCTGCCTCTCTCACCCACATCTGCTCGCTCTCCACTCTCTGCTTCCCAATCTCTCACCCAATCTGCCTCCCTCACCCACACCCGCTCGCTCTCCACTCTCTGCTTCCCTTTCTCTCAGACAATCTGCCTCCCTCACCCACAACCGCTCGCTCTCCACTCTCTGCTTCCCAATCTCTCACCCAATCTGCCTCCCTCACCCACACTCGCTCGCTCTCCACGCTCTGCTTCCCTTTCTCTCAGACAATCTGCCTCCCTCACCCACACCCGCTCGCTCTCAACTCTCTGCTTCCCTTTCTCTCACCCAATCTGCCTCCCTCACCCACACCCGCTCGGTCACCGCTCTCTCCTTCCTTTTCTCTCAGACAATCTGCCTCCCTCACATACACCCGCTCGGTCTCCACTCTCTGCTTCCCTTTCTCTCACCCAACCTGCCTCCCTCACCCACACCCGCTCGGTCTTTACTCTCTGCTTCCTTTTCTCTCAGACAATCTGCCTCCCTCACCCACACCCACTCGGTCCCCACGCTCTGCTTCCCTTTCTATCAGACAATCTGGCTCCCTCACCCACACCCGCTCGCTCTCCACTCTCTGCTTCCCTTTCTATCAGATAATCTGCCTCGTCACCCACACCTGCTCGCTCTCCACTCTCTGCTTCCCTTTCTCTCACCCAATCTGTCCCGCTCACCCACACCCGCTCGCTCTCCTCTCTCTGCTTCCCTTTCTCTCACCCAATCTGCCTCCCTCACCCACACCCGCTCACTCTCCACTCTCTGATTCCCTTTGTCTCAAACAATCTGCCTCCCTCACCCACACCCGCTCGCTCTCCACTCTCTGCTTCCCTTTCTCTCAGACAATCTGCCCCCCACACCCACACCAGCTCGCTCTCCACTCTCTGCTTCCCTTTCTCTCAGTCAAACTGCCTCCCTCACGCACACCCGCTCGCTCTCCACTCTCTGCTTCCCTTTCGCTCTGACAATCTGCCACCCTCAGCCACACCCGCTCGCTCTCCACTCTCTGCTTCCCTTTCTCAGACAATCTGCCTCCTTCACCCACACCCGCTCTCTCTCCACTCTCTGCATCCCTTTCTCTCAGACAATCTGCCTCCCTCACGCACACCCGCTCGGTCACCGCTCTCTGCTTCCCTTTCTCTCAGACAATCTGCCACCCTCACCCACACCCGCTCGCTCTCCACTCTCTGCGTACCTTTCTATCAGACAATCTGCCACCCTCACCCACACCCGCTCTCTCTCCACTCTCTGCATCCCTTTCTCTCAGACAATCTGCCTCCCTCACCCACACCCGCTCGGTCACCGCTCTCTGCTTCCCTTTCTCTCAGACAATCTGCCACCCTCACCCACACCCGCTCGCTCTCCACCCTCTGCTTCCCTTTCTCTCAGACAATCTGCCTCCCTCACCCGCACACGATCCGTCTCCACTCTCTGCTTCCCTTTCTCTCAGACAATCTGCCTCCCTCACCCACACCCGCTCGTTCTCCACTCTCTGGTTCCCTTTGTCTCATACAATCTGCCTCCCTCACCCACACCAGCTCGCTCTCCACTCTCTGCTTCCCTTTCTCTCAGTCAAACTGCCTCCCTCACCCACACCCGCTCGCTCTCCACTCTCTGCTTCCCTTTCGCTCTGACAATCTGCCACCCTCAGCCACACCCGCTCGCTCTCCACACTCTGCTTCCCTTTCTCTCAGACAATCTGCCTCCCTCACCCACACCCTCTCGCTCTCCACTCTCTGCTTCCCTTTCTCTCAGACAATCTGCCTCCCTCACCCACACCCGCTTGCTCTCCTCTCTCTGCTTCCCTTTCTCTCACCCAATCTGCCTCCCTCACCCACACCCGCTCACTCTCCACTCTCTGATTCCCTTTCTCTCAGACAATCTGCCTCCCTCACCTACACCCGCTCGCTGTCAACTCTCTGCTTCCCTTTCTCTCACCCAATCTGCTTCCCTCAGCCACACCCGCTCGCTCTCCACTCTGCTTTCCTTTCTCTCATACAATCTGCATCTCTCACCCACACCCGCTCGGTCTCCACTCTCTGCATCCCTTTCTCTCAGACAATCTGCCTCCCTCACCCACACCCGCTCGGTCACCGCTCTCTGCTTCCCTTTCTCTCAGACAATCTGCCTCCCTCACCCACACCCGCTCGGTCACCGCTCTCTGCTTCCCTTTCTCTCAGACAATCTGCCTCCCTCACCAACACCCGCTCGCTCTCAACTCTCTGCTTCCCTTTCTGTCAGACAATCTGCCTCCCTCACCCACACCCGCTCGGTCTCCACTCTCTGCTTCCCTTTCTCTCAGACAATCTGCCTCCCTCACCTACACCCGCTCGCTTTCCACTCTCTGCTTCCCTTTCTCTCAGACAATCTGCCTCCCTCACCCACACCCGCTCGGTCGCCGCTCTCTGCTTCCCTTTCTTTCAGACAATCTGCCTCCCTCACCCACACCATCTCGGTCGCCACTCTCTGCTTTCCTTTCTCTCAGACAATCTGCCTCCCTCACCCACATCCCCTCGCTCTCCACTCTCTGCTTCTCTTACTTTCACACAATCTGCCTCCCTCCCCTACACCCGCTCGGTCTATACTCTCTGCTCCCTTTCGCTCAGGCAATCTGCCTCCCTCACCCACACCGGCTCGCTCTCCACTCTCTGCTTCCCTTTCTCTCAGACAATCTGCTTCCCTCACCCACACCCGCTCGGTCTCCACTCTCTGCTTCCCTTTCTCTCAGACATTCTCCCTCCCTCGCCCACACCAGCTCCGTCTCCACTCTGTGCTTACCTTTCTCTCACCCAATCTGCCTTCCTCACCCACACCCGCTCGGTCTCCACTCTCTGCTTCCATTTCTCTCACCCAATCTGCCTCCCTCACCCACACCCGCTCGCTCTCCAATCTCTGCTTCCCTTTCTCTCAGACAATCTGCCTCTCTCACCCACATCCGTTCGCTCTCCACTCTCTGCTTCCCAATCTCTCACCCAATCTGCCTCCCTCACCCACACTCGCTCACTCTCCACGCTCTGCTTCCCTTTCTCTCAGACAATCTGCCTCCCTCACCCACCCGCTCGCTCTCCACTCTCTGCTTCCCTTTCTCTCACCCAATCTGCCTCCCTCACCCACACCCACTCGGTCCCCACGCTCTGCTTCCCTTTCTATCAGACAATCTGGCTCCCTCACCCACACCCGCTCGCTCTCCACTCTCTGCTTCCCTTTCTATCAGATAATCTGCCTCGTCACCGACACCCGCTCGCTCTCCACTCTCTGCTTCCCTTTCTCTCACCCAATCTGCCTCCCTCACCCACGCCCGCTCGCTCTCCACTCTCTGCTTCCCTTTCTCTCAGACAATCTGCCTCGTCACCCACACCCGCTCGGTCTCCACTCTCGGCTTCCTTTTCTCTCACCCAACTTGCCTCCCTCACCCACACCCGCTCACTCTCCACTCTCTGCTTCCCTTTGTCTCATACAATCTGCCTCCCTCACCCACACCCGCTCGCTCTCCTCTCTCTGCTTCCCTTTCTCTCAGACAATCTGCCTCCCTCACCCACACCCGCTCGCTCTCCTCTCTCTGCTTCCCTTTCTCTCACCCAATCTGCCTCCCTCACCCACACCCGCTCACTCTCCACTCTCTGATTCCCTTTGTCTCATACAATCTGCCTCCCTCACCCACACCCGCTCGCTCTCCACTCTCTGCTTCCCTTTCGCTCAGACAATCTGCCACCCTCACCCACACCCGCTCGCTCTCCACTCTCTGCTTCCCTTTCGCTCTGACAATCTGCCTCCTTCACCCACACCCGCTCGCTCTCCACTCTCTGCTTCCCTTTCTCTCAGACAATCTGCCTCCCTCACCCACACCCGCTCGCTCTCCTCTCTCTGCTTCCCTTTCTCTCACCCAATCTGCCTCCCTCACCCACACCCGCTCACTCTCCACTCTCTGATTCCCTTTGTCTCATACAATCTGCCTCCCTCACCCACACCCGCTCGCTCTCCACTCTCTGCTTCCCTTTCGCTCAGACAATCTGCCACCCTCACCCACACCCGCTCGCTCTCCACTCTCTGCTTCCCTTTCGCTCTGACAATCTGCCTCCTTCACCCACACCCGCTCTCTCTCCACTCTCTGCATCCCTTTCTCTCAGACAATCTGCCTCCCTCACCCACACCCGCTCGGTCACCGCTCTCTGCTTCCCTTTCTCTCAGACAATCTGCCACCCTCACCCACACCCGCTCGCTCTCCACTCTCTGCGTACCTTTCTATCAGACAATCTGCGACCCTCACCCACACCCGCTCTCTCTCCACTCTCTGCATCCCTTTCTCTCAGACAATCTGCCTCCCTCACCCACACCCGCTCGGTCACCGCTCTCTGCTTCCCTTTCTCTCAGACAATCTGCCACCCTCACCCACACCCGCTCGCTCTCCACCCTCTGCTTCCCTTTCTCTCAGACAATCTGCCTCCCTCACCCGCACACGATCCGTCTCCACTCTCTGCTTCCCTTTCTCTCAGACAATCTGCCTCACTCACCCACACCCGCTCGCTCTCCACTCTCTGCTTCCCTTTCTCTCAGACAATCTGCCTCCCTCACCCACACCCGCTCGGTCTCCATTCTCCGCTTCCCTTTCTCTCATACAATCTGCCTACCTCCCCCGCATTCGCTCGCTCCCCACTCTCTGCTTCTCTTTCTCTCAGACAATGTGCCTCCCTCACCCACACACGCTCGGTCTCCACTCTCTGCTTCCCTTTCTCTCAGACAATCTGCCTCCCTCACCCACACACGCTCGTTCTCCACTCTCTGCTTCCCTTTCTCTCACCCAATCTGCCTCCCCCACCCACACCCACTCGGACTCCACTCTCTGCTTCCCTTTCTCTCACCCAATCTGCCTCCCTCACTCACACCCGCTCGGTCTCCACTCTCTGCTTCCCTTTCTCTCAGACAATCTGCCTCCCTCACCCACACCCGCTCCGTCTCCGCTCTCTGCTTCCCTTTCTCTCACCCAATCTGCCTCCCTCACCAACACCCGCTCGGTCTCCACTCTCTGCTTCCCTTTCTCTCAGACAATCTGCCTCCCTCACCCACACCCGCTCCGTCTCCGCTCTCTGCTTCCCTTTCTATCACCCAATCTGCCTCCCTCACTAACACCCGCTCGGTCTCCACTCTCTTCTTCCTTTCTCTCAGACAATCTGCCTCCCTCACCCTCACCCGCTTGCTCTCCACTCTCTGCTTCCCTTTCTCTCTGGCAATCTGCCTACCTCACCCACACACGCTCGGTCTCCATTCTCTGCTTCCCTTTCTCTCAGACAATCTGCATCCCTCACCCCCACCCGCTCGGTCTCCACTCTCTGCTTCTCTTTCTCTCAGACAATCTGCCTCCCTCACCCACACCCGCTCGCTCTCCACTCCCTGCTTCCCTTTCTCTCAGACAATCTGCCTCCCTCACCCACACCCGCTTGCTCTCCACTCTCTTCTTCCCTTTCTCTCTGACAATCTGCCTCCCTTACCCACACCCGCTCTATCTCCACTCTCTGCATCCCTTTCTCTCAGACAATCTGCCTCCCTCACCAACACCCGCTCGGACTCCACTCTCTGCTTCCCTTTCTCTCAGGCAATCTGCCCCCCTCACCCACTCCCGTTCGGTCTCCACTCTCTGCTTCCCTTTCCTCAGACAGTCTGCCTCCCTCGCCCACACCCGCTCGCTCTCCACTCTCTGCTTCCCTTTCTCTCAGACAATCTGCCTCCCTCACCCACACCCGCTCGCTCTCCACTCTCTGCTTCCCTTTCTCTCAGACAATCTGCCTCCCTCACCCACACCCGCTCGCTCTCCACTCTCTTCTTCCCTTTCTCTCAGACAATCTGCCTCCCTTACCCACACCCGCTCTATCTCCCCTCTCTGGATCCCTTTCTCTCAGACAATCTGCCTCCCTCACCCACACCCGCTCGCTCTCAACTCTCTGCTTCCCTTTCTCTCAGGCAATCTGCCTCCCTCACCCACACCCGCTCGCTCTCCACTCTCTGCTTCCCTTTCTCACAGGCAATCTGCCTCCCACACCCACACCCGCTCGGTCTCCACTCTCTGCTTCCCTTTCTCTCAGACAATCTGCCTCCCTCACCCACACACGATCCGTCTCCACTCTCTGCTTCCCTTTCTCTCAGACAATCTGCCTCACTCACCTACACCCGCTCGGTCTCCACTCTCTGCTTCCCTTTCTCTCACACAATCTGCTTCCCACACCCACACCCGCTCGGTCTCCACTCTCTGCTTCCCTTTCTCTCAGACAATCTGCCTCCTTCACCCACACCCGATCTCTCTCCACTGTCTGCATCCCTTTCTCTCAGACAATCTGCCTCCCTCACCCACACCCGTTCGGTCACCGCTCTCTGCTTCCCTTTCTCTCAGACAATCTGCCACCCTCACCCACACCCGCTCGCTTTCCACCCTCTGTTTCCCTTTCTCTCAGACAATCTGCCTCCCTCACCCTCACCCGCTCGGTCTCCACTCTCTGCTTCCCTTTCTCTCAGACAATCTGCTTCACTCACCCACACCCGCTCGATCTCCACTCTCTGCTTCCCTTTCTCTCAGGCAATCTGCTTCCCTCACCCACACCCGCTCGCTCTCCACTCTCTGCTTCCCTTTCTCTCAGACAATCTGCCTCTCTCACCCACACCCGCTCGCTCACCACTCTCTGCTTCCCTTTCTCTCAGACAATCTGCCTCCCTCACCCACACCCGCTCGGTCACCGCTCTCTGCTTCCCTTTCTCTCAGACAATCTGCCTCCCTCACCTACACCCGCTCGCTCTCAACTCCCTGCTTCCCTTTCCCTCATCAATCTGCTTCCCTCACCCACACCCGCTCGCTCTCCACTCTCTGCTTTCCTTTCTCTCAGACAATCTGCATCCCTCACCCACACCCGCTCGGTCTCCACTCTCTGCTTCCCATTCTCTCTGACAATCTGCATCCCTCACCCACACCCGCTCGGTCTCCACTCTCTGCTTCCCTTTCTATCAGACAATCTGCCTCCCTCACCCACACCCGCTCGGTCACCGCTCTCTGCTTCCCTTTCTCTCAGACAATCTGCCTCCCTCACCCACACCCGCTCGGTCACCGCTCTCTGCTTCCCTTTCTCTCAGACAATCTGCCTCCCTCACCCTCACCCGCTCGGTCTCCACTCTCTGCTTCCCTTTCTCTCACCCAATCTGCTTCCCTCACCCACACCCGCTCGCTCTCCACTCTCTGCTTCCCTTTCTCTCAGACAATCTACCTCCCTCACCCACACCAGCTCGGTCACCGCTCTCTGCTTCACTTTCTCTCAGACAATCTACCTCCCTCACCCACACCCGCTCGGTCACCGCTCTATGCTTCCCTTTCTCTCAGACAATCTGCCTCCCTCACCCACATCCGCTCGGCCGCCACTCTCTGCTTCCCTTTCTCTCAGACAATCTGCCTCCCTCACCAACACCCGCTCGGTATCCACTCTCTGCTTCCCTTTCTCTCAGACAAGCTGCCTCCCTCACCAACACCCGCTCGCTCTCCACTCTCTGCTTCCCTTTCTCAGACATTCTGCCTCCCTCACGCACAACCCCTCGCTCTCCACTCTCTGCTTCCCTTTCTCTCAGACAATCTGACTCTCTCACCCACACCCGCTCTCTCTCCACTCTCTGCTTCCCTATCTCTCACCCAATCTGCCTCCCTCACCCACACCCACTTGCTCTCCACTCTCTGCTTCCCTTACTTTCACACAATCTGCCTCCCTCCCCTACACCCGCTCGGTCTCTACTCTCTGCTTCACTTTCGCTCATACAATCTGCCTCCCTCACCCACACCCGCTTAAACTCCACTCTCTGCTTCCCTTTCTCTCAGACAATCTGCTTCCCTCACCCACACCCGCTCGGTCTCTACTCTCTGCTTACCTTTCTCTCAGTCAATCTGCTTCCCTCACACACACCCGCTCGGTCTCCACTCTCTGATTCACTTTCTCTCAGAAAATCTGCCTCTCTCACCCACATCCGCTCGCTCTCCACTCTCTGCTTCCCAATCTCTCACCCAATCTGCCTCCCTCACCAACACCCGCTCGGTCTCCACTCTCTGCTTCCCTTTCTCTCAGACAATCTCCCTCCCTCACCCACACCCACTCGGTCTCCACGCTCTGCTTCCCTTTCTATCAGACAATCTGGCTCCCTCACCCACACCCGCTCGCTCTCCACTCTCTGCTTCCCTTTCTATCAGATAATCTGCCTCGTCAGCCACACCCGCTCGCTCTCCACTCTCTGCTTCCCTTTCTCTCACCCAATCTGCCTCCCTCACCCACACCCGCTCGCTCTCCACTCTCTGCATCCCTTTCTCTCAGACAATCTGGCTCGTCACCCACACCCGCTCGGTCTCCACTCTCTGCTTCCCTTTCTCTCAGTCAAACTGCCTCCCTCACGCACACCCGCTCGCTCTCCACTCTCTGCTTCCCTTTCGCTCTGACAATCTGCCACCCTCACGCACTCCCGCTCGCTCTCCACACTCTGCTTCCCTTTCTCTCAGACAATCTGCCTCCCTCACCCACCCCTCTCGCTCTCCACTCTCTGCTTCCCTTCCTCAGACAATCTGCCTCCTTCACCCACACCCGCTCTCTCTCCACTCTCTGCATCCCTTTCTCTCAGACAATCTGCCTCCCTCACCCACACCCGCTCGGTGTCCACTCTCTGCTTCCCTTTCTCTCACCCAATCTGCCTCCCTCACCCACACCCGCTCGCTCTCCTCTCTCTGCTTCCCTTTCTCTCAGACAATCTGCCCCCCTCACCCACACCAGCTCGCTCTCCACTCTCTACTTCCCTTTCTCTCAGCAACCTGCCTCCCCCACCCACACCCGCTCGGTCTCCACACTCTGCTTCCCTTTCTCTCAGACTTACTGCTTCCCTCACCCACACCCGCTCGTTCTCCACTCTCTGCTTCCCTTTCTCAGACATTCTGCCTCCCTCACACACACACCCTCGCTCTCCACTCTCTGCTTCCCTTTCTCTCAGACAATCTGGGTCCCTCACACACACCCGCTCGCTCTCCACTCTCTGCTTCCCTTTCTCACACCCAATCTGCCTCCCTCACCCACACCCGTTCGGTCTCCACTCTCTGCTTCCCTTTCTCTCAGACAATCTGCCTCCCTCATTCACACCCGCTCACTCTCCACTCTCTGCTTCCCATTCTCTCAGACAATCTGCCTCACTCACCCACACCCTATCGCTCTCCACTCTCTGCTTCCCTTTCTCAGACATTCTGCCTCCCTCACACACAACCCCTCGCTCTCCACTCTCTGCTTCCCTTTCTCTTAGACAGTCTGACTCTCTCACCCACATCCGCTCTCTCTCCACTCTCTGCTTCCCTATCTCTCACCCAATCTGCCTCCCTCACCCACACACCCTCGCTCTCCACTCTCTGCTTCCCTTTCTCTCATACAATCTGCCTCCCTCACCCACACCCGCTCGGACTCCACTCTCTGCTTCCCTTTCTCTCACACAATCTACGTGCCTCACCCACACCCGCTCGGTCTCCACTCTCTGCTTCGTTTTCCCTCAGACAACCTGCCTCCCTCACCCGCTCACCGCCTCGCTCTCCACTCACTGCTTCTCTTTCTCTCACCCAATCTGCCTCTCTCACCCACACCCGCTCGCTCTCCACTCTCTGCTTCCCTTTCTCTCAGACAATCTGCCTCCCTCACCCACACCCGCTCGGTCTCCACTCTCTGCTTCCCTTTCTCTCAGACAATCTGATTCCCTCACCCACACCCGCTCGCTCACCACTCTCTGCTTCCTTTTCTCTCAGACAATCTGCCTCCCTCACCCACACCCGCTCGGTCTCCACTCTCTGCTTCCCTTTCTCTCAGACAATCTGATTCCCTCACCCACACCCGCTCGCTCACCACTCTCTGCTTCCCTTTCTCTCAGACAATCTGCATCCCTCACCCACACCCGCTCGGTCTCCACTCTCTGCTTCCCTTTCTCTCAGACAATCTACCTCCCTCACCCACACCAGCTCGGTCACCGCTCTCTGCTTCACTTTCTCTCAGACAATCTGCCTCCCTCACCAACACCCGCTCGGTCGCCGCTCTCTGCTTCCCTTTCTCTCAGACAATCTGCCTCCCTCACCCACACCCGCTCCGTCTCCACTCTCTGCATCCCTTTCTCTCAGACAATCTGCCTCCCTCACCAACACCCGCTCGGTCGCCGCTCTCTGCTTCCCTTTCTCTCAGACAATCTGCCTCCCTCACCAACACCCGCTCGGTCGCCACTCTCTGCTTCCCTTTCTCTCAGACAATCTGCCTCCCTCACCCACACCCGCTCTCTTTCCACTCTCTGCTTCCCTATCTCTCACCCAATCTGCCTCCCTCACCCACACCCCCTCGCTCTCCACTCTCTGCTTCCCTTACTTTCACACAATCTGCCTCCCTCCCCTACACCCGCTCGGTCTCCACTCTCTGCTTCCCTTTCTCTCAGACAATCTGCTTCCCTCACTCACACCCGCTCGGTCTCCACTCTCTGCTTCCCTTTCTCTCAGACATTCTCCCTCCCTCGCCCACACCAGCTCCGTCTCCACTCTGTGCTTACCTTTCTCTCACCCAATCTGCCTCCCTCACCCACACCCGCTCGGACTCCAACCTCTGCTTCCCTTTCTCTCAGACAATCTGCCTCTCTCACCCACATCCGCTCGCTCTCCACTCTCTGCGTCCCTTTCTCTCAGACAATCTGCCTCCCTCACCCACACCCGCTCGGTCTCCACTCTTTGCTTCCCTTTCTCTCAGACAATTTGCTCCCTGACCCACAACCGCTCGCTCTCCACTCTCTGCTTCCCTTTCTCTCACACAATCTGCCTCCCTCACCCACACTCGCTCGCTCTCCACTCTCTGCTTCCTTTTCTCTCAGACAATCTGCCTCCCTCACATACACACGCTCGGTCTCCACTCACTGCTTCCCTTTCTCTCACCCAACCTGCCTCCCTCACCCACACCCGCTCGGTCTTTACTCTCTGCTTCCTTTTCTCTCAGACAATCTGCCTCCCTCACCCACACCCACTCGGTCCCCACGCTCTGCTTCCCTTTCTATCAGACAATCTGGCTCCCTCACCCACACCCGCTCGCTCTCCACTCTCTGCTTCCCTTTCTCTCAGACAATCTGCCTCGTCACCCACACCCGCTCGGTCTCCACTCTCTGCTTCCCTTTCTCTCACCCAACCTGCCTCCCTCACCCACACCCGCTCACTCTCCACTCTCTGCTTCCCTTTCTCTCAGACAATCTGCCTCCCTCACCCACACCCGCTCGCTCTCCTCTCTCTGCTTCCCTTTCTCTCACCCAATCTGCCTCCCTCACCCACACCCGCTCACTCTCCACTCTCTGATTCCCTTTGTCTCAAACAATCTGCCTCCCTCACCCACACCCGCTCGCTCTCCACTCTCTGCTTCCCTTTCGCTCAGACAATCTGCCACCCTCACCCACACCCGCTCGCTCTCCACACTCTGCTTCCCTTTCTCTCAGACAATATGCCTCCCTCACCCACACCCTCTCGCTCTCCACTCTCTGCTTCCCTTTCTCAGACAATCTGCCTCCTTCACCCACACCCGCTCGGTCTCCACTCTCTGCGTACCTTTCTATCAGACAATCTGCCTCCTTCACCCACACCCGCTCGGTCTCCACTCTCGGCATCCCTTTCTCTCAGACAATCTGCCTCCCTCACCCACACCCGCTCGGTCACCGCTCTCTGCTTCCCTTTCTCTCAGACAATCTGCCACCCTCACCCACACCCGATCTCTCTCCACTGTCTGCATCCCTTTCTCTCAGACAATCTGCCTCCCTCACCCACACCCGTTCGGTCACCGCTCTCTGCTTCCCTTTCTCTCAGACAATCTGCCACCCTCACCCACACCCGCTCGCTTTCCACACTCTGCTTCCCTTTCTCTAGACAATCTGCCTCCCTCACCCTCACCCGCTCGCTCTCCACTCTCTGCTTCCCTTTCTCTCAGATAATCTGCCTCCCTCACCCACACCCGCTCGGTCTCCACTCTCTGCTTCCCTTTCTCTCAGACAATCTGCTTCCCTCACCCACACCCGCTCGCTCACCACTCTCTGCTTCCCTTTCTCTCAGACAATATGCCTCCCTCACCCACACCCGCTCGGTCACCGCTCTCTGCTTCCCTTTCTCTCAGGCAATCTGCCTCCCTCACCTACACCCGCTCGCTCTCAACTCTCTGCTTCCCTTTCTCTCATCAATCTGCTTCCCTCACCCACACCCGCTCGCTCTCCACTCTCTGCTTTCCTTTCTCTCAGACAATCTGCATCCCTCACCCACACCCGCTGGGTCTCCACTCTCTGCTTCCCTTTCTATCAGACAATCTGCCTCCCTCACCCACACCCGCTCGGTCACCGCTCTCTGCTTCCCTTTCTCTCAGACAATCTGCCTCCCTCACCCACACGCGCTCGGTCACCGCTCTCTGCTTCCCTTTCTTTCAGACAATCTGCCTCCCTCACCCACACCCGCTCGGTCTCCACTCTCTGCTTCCCTTTCTCTCAGACAATCTACCTCCCTCACCCACACCCGCTCGGTCGCCACTCTCTGCTTCCCTTTCTCTCAGACAATCTGCCTCCCTCACCCACACCCGCTCTCTTTCCACTCTCTGCTTCCCTATCTCTCACCCAATCTGCCTCCCTCACCCACACCCCCTCGCTCTCCACTCTCTGCTTCCCTTACTTTCACACAATCTGCCTCCCTCCCCTACACCCGCTCGGTCTCTACTCTCTGCTCCCTTTCGCTCAGGCAATCTGCCTCCCTCACCCACACCGGCTCACTCTCCACTCTCTGCTTCCCTTTCTCTCAGACAATCTGCTACCCTCACCCACACCCGCTCGGTCTCCACTCTCTGCTTCCCTTCCTCTCAGACATTCTCCCTCCCTCGCCCACACCAGCTCCGTCTCCACTCTGTGCTTACCTTTCTCTCACCCAATCTGCCTTCCTCACCCACACCCGCTCGGTCTCCACTCTCTGCTTCCTTTTCTCTCACCCAATCTGCCTCCCTCACCCACACCCGCTCGGACTCCAACCTCTGCTTCCCTTTCTCTCAGACAATCTGCCTCTCTCACCCACATCTGCTCGCTCTCCACTCTCTGCTTCCCAATCTCTCACCCAATCTGCCTCCCTCACCCACACCCGCTCGCTCTCCACTCTCTGCTTCCCTTTCTCTCAGACAATCTGCCTCCCTCACCCACAACCGCTCGCTCTCCACTCTCTGCTTCCCAATCTCTCACCCAATCTGCCTCCCTCACCCACACTCGCTCGCTCTCCACGCTCTGCTTCCCTTTCTCTCAGACAATCTGCCTCCCTCACCCACACCCGCTCGCTCTCAACTCTCTGCTTCCCTTTCTCTCACCCAATCTGCCTCCCTCACCCACACCCGCTCGGTCACCGCTCTCTCCTTCCTTTTCTCTCAGACAATCTGCCTCCCTCACATACACCCACTCGGTCTCCACTCTCTGCTTCCCTTTCTCTCACCCAACCTGCCTCCCTCACCCACACCCGCTCGGTCTTTACTCTCTGCTTCCTTTTCTCTCAGACAATCTGCCTCCCTCACCCACACCCACTCGGTCCCCACGCTCTGCTTCCCTTTCTATCAGACAATCTGGCTCCCTCACCCACACCCGCTCGCTCTCCACTCTCTGCTTCCCTTTCTATCAGATAATCTGCCTCGTCACCCACACCTGCTCGCTCTCCACTCTCTGCTTCCCTTTCTCTCACCCAATCTGTCCCGCTCACCCACACCCGCTCGCTCTCCTCTCTCTGCTTCCCTTTCTCTCACCCAATCTGCCTCCCTCACCCACACCCGCTCACTCTCCACTCTCTGATTCCCTTTGTCTCAAACAATCTGCCTCCCTCACCCACACCCGCTCGCTCTCCACTCTCTGCTTCCCTTTCTCTCAGACAATCTGCCCCCCACACCCACACCAGCTCGCTCTCCACTCTCTGCTTCCCTTTCTCTCAGTCAAACTGCCTCCCTCACGCACACCCGCTCGCTCTCCACTCTCTGCTTCCCTTTCGCTCTGACAATCTGCCACCCTCAGCCACACCCGCTCGCTCTCCACTCTCTGCTTCCCTTTCTCAGACAATCTGCCTCCTTCACCCACACCCGCTCTCTCTCCACTCTCTGCATCCCTTTCTCTCAGACAATCTGCCTCCCTCACGCACACCCGCTCGGTCACCGCTCTCTGCTTCCCTTTCTCTCAGACAATCTGCCACCCTCACCCACACCCGCTCGCTCTCCACTCTCTGCGTACCTTTCTATCAGACAATCTGCCACCCTCACCCACACCCGCTCTCTCTCCACTCTCTGCATCCCTTTCTCTCAGACAATCTGCCTCCCTCACCCACACCCGCTCGGTCACCGCTCTCTGCTTCCCTTTCTCTCAGACAATCTGCCACCCTCACCCACACCCGCTCGCTCTCCACCCTCTGCTTCCCTTTCTCTCAGACAATCTGCCTCCCTCACCCGCACACGATCCGTCTCCACTCTCTGCTTCCCTTTCTCTCAGACAATCTGCCTCCCTCACCCACACCCGCTCGTTCTCCACTCTCTGGTTCCCTTTGTCTCATACAATCTGCCTCCCTCACCCACACCAGCTCGCTCTCCACTCTCTGCTTCCCTTTCTCTCAGTCAAACTGCCTCCCTCACCCACACCCGCTCGCTCTCCACTCTCTGCTTCCCTTTCGCTCTGACAATCTGCCACCCTCAGCCACACCCGCTCGCTCTCCACACTCTGCTTCCCTTTCTCTCAGACAATCTGCCTCCCTCACCCACACCCTCTCGCTCTCCACTCTCTGCTTCCCTTTCTCTCAGACAATCTGCCTCCCTCACCCACACCCGCTTGCTCTCCTCTCTCTGCTTCCCTTTCTCTCACCCAATCTGCCTCCCTCACCCACACCCGCTCACTCTCCACTCTCTGATTCCCTTTCTCTCAGACAATCTGCCTCCCTCACCTACACCCGCTCGCTGTCAACTCTCTGCTTCCCTTTCTCTCACCCAATCTGCTTCCCTCACCCACACCCGCTCGCTCTCCACTCTGCTTTCCTTTCTCTCATACAATCTGCATCTCTCACCCACACCCGCTCGGTCTCCACTCTCTGCATCCCTTTCTCTCAGACAATCTGCCTCCCTCACCCACACCCGCTCGGTCACCGCTCTCTGCTTCCCTTTCTCTCAGACAATCTGCCTCCCTCACCCACACCCGCTCGGTCACCGCTCTCTGCTTCCCTTTCTCTCAGACAATCTGCCTCCCTCACCAACACCCGCTCGCTCTCAACTCTCTGCTTCCCTTTCTGTCAGACAATCTGCCTCCCTCACCCACACCCGCTCGGTCTCCACTCTCTGCTTCCCTTTCTCTCAGACAATCTGCCTCCCTCACCTACACCCGCTCGCTTTCCACTCTCTGCTTCCCTTTCTCTCAGACAATCTGCCTCCCTCACCCACACCCGCTCGGTCGCCGCTCTCTGCTTCCCTTTCTTTCAGACAATCTGCCTCCCTCACCCACACCATCTCGGTCGCCACTCTCTGCTTTCCTTTCTCTCAGACAATCTGCCTCCCTCACCCACATCCCCTCGCTCTCCACTCTCTGCTTCTCTTACTTTCACACAATCTGCCTCCCTCCCCTACACCCGCTCGGTCTATACTCTCTGCTCCCTTTCGCTCAGGCAATCTGCCTCCCTCACCCACACCGGCTCGCTCTCCACTCTCTGCTTCCCTTTCTCTCAGACAATCTGCTTCCCTCACCCACACCCGCTCGGTCTCCACTCTCTGCTTCCCTTTCTCTCAGACATTCTCCCTCCCTCGCCCACACCAGCTCCGTCTCCACTCTGTGCTTACCTTTCTCTCACCCAATCTGCCTTCCTCACCCACACCCGCTCGGTCTCCACTCTCTGCTTCCATTTCTCTCACCCAATCTGCCTCCCTCACCCACACCCGCTCGCTCTCCAATCTCTGCTTCCCTTTCTCTCAGACAATCTGCCTCTCTCACCCACATCCGTTCGCTCTCCACTCTCTGCTTCCCAATCTCTCACCCAATCTGCCTCCCTCACCCACACTCGCTCACTCTCCACGCTCTGCTTCCCTTTCTCTCAGACAATCTGCCTCCCTCACCCACCCGCTCGCTCTCCACTCTCTGCTTCCCTTTCTCTCACCCAATCTGCCTCCCTCACCCACACCCACTCGGTCCCCACGCTCTGCTTCCCTTTCTATCAGACAATCTGGCTCCCTCACCCACACCCGCTCGCTCTCCACTCTCTGCTTCCCTTTCTATCAGATAATCTGCCTCGTCACCGACACCCGCTCGCTCTCCACTCTCTGCTTCCCTTTCTCTCACCCAATCTGCCTCCCTCACCCACGCCCGCTCGCTCTCCACTCTCTGCTTCCCTTTCTCTCAGACAATCTGCCTCGTCACCCACACCCGCTCGGTCTCCACTCTCGGCTTCCTTTTCTCTCACCCAACTTGCCTCCCTCACCCACACCCGCTCACTCTCCACTCTCTGCTTCCCTTTGTCTCATACAATCTGCCTCCCTCACCCACACCCGCTCGCTCTCCTCTCTCTGCTTCCCTTTCTCTCAGACAATCTGCCTCCCTCACCCACACCCGCTCGCTCTCCTCTCTCTGCTTCCCTTTCTCTCACCCAATCTGCCTCCCTCACCCACACCCGCTCACTCTCCACTCTCTGATTCCCGTTGTCTCATACAATCTGCCTCCCTCACCCACACCCGCTCGCTCTCCACTCTCTGCTTCCCTTTCGCTCAGACAATCTGCCACCCTCACCCACACCCGCTCGCTCTCCACTCTCTGCTTCCCTTTCGCTCTGACAATCTGCCTCCTTCACCCACACCCGCTCGCTCTCCACTCTCTGCTTCCCTTTCTCTCAGACAATCTGCCTCCCTCACCCACACCCGCTCGCTCTCCTCTCTCTGCTTCCCTTTCTCTCACCCAATCTGCCTCCCTCACCCACACCCGCTCACTCTCCACTCTCTGATTCCCTTTGTCTCATACAATCTGCCTCCCTCACCCACATCCGCTCGCTCTCCACTCTCTGCTTCCCTTTCGCTCAGACAATCTGCCACCCTCACCCACACCCGCTCGCTCTCCACTCTCTGCTTCCCTTTCGCTCTGACAATCTGCCTCCTTCACCCACACCCGCTCTCTCTCCACTCTCTGCATCCCTTTCTCTCAGACAATCTGCCTCCCTCACCCACACCCGCTCCGTCACCGCTCTCTGCTTCCCTTTCTCTCAGACAATCTGCCACCCTCACCCACACCCGCTCGCTCTCCACTCTCTGCGTACCTTTCTATCAGACAATCTGCGACCCTCACCCACACCCGCTCTCTCTCCACTCTCTGCATCCCTTTCTCTCAGACAATCTGCCTCCCTCACCCACACCCGCTCGGTCACCGCTCTCTGCTTCCCTTTCTCTCAGACAATCTGCCACCCTCACCCACACCCGCTCGCTCTCCACCCTCTGCTTCCCTTTCTCTCAGACAATCTGCCTCCCTCACCCGCACACGATCCGTCTCCACTCTCTGCTTCCCTTTCTCTCAGACAATCTGCCTCACTCACCCACACCCGCTCGCTCTCCACTCTCTGCTTCCCTTTCTCTCAGACAATCTGCCTCCCTCACCCACACCCGCTCGGTCTCCATTCTCCGCTTCCCTTTCTCTCATACAATCTGCCTACCTCCCCCGCATTCGCTCGCTCCCCACTCTCTGCTTCTCTTTCTCTCAGACAATGTGCCTCCCTCACCCACACACGCTCGGTCTCCACTCTCTGCTTCCCTTTCTCTCAGACAATCTGCCTCCCTCACCCACACACGCTCGTTCTCCACTCTCTGCTTCCCTTTCTCTCACCCAATCTGCCTCCCCCACCCACACCCACTCGGACTCCACTCTCTGCTTCCCTTTCTCTCACCCAATCTGCCTCCCTCACTCACACCCGCTCGGTCTCCACTCTCTGCTTCCCTTTCTCTCAGACAATCTGCCTCCCTCACCCACACCCGCTCCGTCTCCGCTCTCTGCTTCCCTTTCTCTCACCCAATCTGCCTCCCTCACCAACACCCGCTCGGTCTCCACTCTCTGCTTCCCTTTCTCTCAGACAATCTGCCTCCCTCACCCACACCCGCTCCGTCTCCGCTCTCTGCTTCCCTTTCTATCACCCAATCTGCCTCCCTCACTAACACCCGCTCGGTCTCCACTCTCTTCTTCCTTTCTCTCAGACAATCTGCCTCCCTCACCCTCACCCGCTTGCTCTCCACTCTCTGCTTCCCTTTCTCTCTGGCAATCTGCCTCCCTCACCCACACCCGCTCGGTATCCACTCTCTGCCTCCCTTTCTCTCAGACAATCTGCCTCCCTCGCCAAAATCCGCTCGGTCACCACTCTCTGCGTCCCTTTCTCTCAAACAATCTGCCTCCCTCACACACACCCGCTCGCTCTCCACTCTCTGCTTCCCTTTCTCTCACCCAATCTGCCTCCCTCACGCACACCCGCTCGCTCTCCACTCACTGCTTCTCTTTCTCTCTCCCAATCTGCCTCTCTCACCCACACCCGCTCGCTCTCCACTCTCTGCTTCCCTTTCTCTCAGACAATCTGCCTACCTCACCCACACACGCTCGGTCTCCATTCTCTGCTTCCCTTTCTCTCAGACAATCTGCATCCCTCACCCCCACCCGCTCGGTCTCCACTCTCTGCTTCTCTTTCTCTCAGACAATCTGCCTCCCTCACCCACACCCGCTCGCTCTCCACTCCCTGCTTCCCTTTCTCTCAGACAATCTGCCTCCCTCACCCACACCCGCTTGCTCTCCACTCTCTTCTTCCCTTTCTCTCTGACAATCTGCCTCCCTTACCCACACCCGCTCTATCTCCACTCTCTGCATCCCTTTCTCTCAGACAATCTGCCTCCCTCACCAACACCCGCTCGGACTCCACTCTCTGCTTCCCTTTCTCTCAGGCAATCTGCCCCCCTCACCCACTCCCGTTCGGTCTCCACTCTCTGCTTCCCTTTCCTCAGACAGTCTGCCTCCCTCGCCCACACCCGCTCGCTCTCCACTCTCTGCTTCCCTTTCTCTCAGACAATCTGCCTCCCTCACCCACACCCGCTCGCTCTCCACTCTCTGCTTCCCTTTCTCTCAGACAATCTGCCTCCCTCACCCACACCCGCTCGCTCTCCACTCTCTTCTTCCCTTTCTCTCAGACAATCTGCCTCCCTTACCCACACCCGCTCTATCTCCCCTCTCTGGATCCCTTTCTCTCAGACAATCTGCCTCCCTCACCCACACCCGCTCGCTCTCAACTGTCTGCTTCCCTTTCTCTCAGGCAATCTGCCTCCCTCACCCACACCCGCTCGCTCTCCACTCTCTGCTTCCCTTTCTCACAGGCAATCTGCCTCCCTCACCCACACCCGCTCGGTCTCCACTCTCTGCTTCCCTTTCTCTCAGACAATCTGCCTCCCTCGCCCACATCCGCTCGGTCACCACTCTCTGCGTCCCTTTCTCTCAAACAATCTGCCTCCCTCACACACACCCGCTCACTCTCCACTCTCTGATTCCCTTTGTCTCATACAATCTGCCTCCCTCACCCACACCCGCTCGCTCTCCACTCTCTGCTTCCCTTTCGCTCAGACAATCTGCCACCCTCACCCACACCCGCTCGCTCTCCACTCTCTGCTTCCCTTTCGCTCTGACAATCTGCCTCCTTCACCCACACCCGCTCTCTCTCCACTCTCTGCATCCCTTTCTCTCAGACAATCTGCCTCCCTCACCCACACCCGCTCGGTCACCGCTCTCTGCTTCCCTTTCTCTCAGACAATCTGCCACCCTCACCCACACCCGCTCGCTCTCCACTCTCTGCGTACCTTTCTATCAGACAATCTGCGACCCTCACCCACACCCGCTCTCTCTCCACTCTCTGCATCCCTTTCTCTCAGACAATCTGCCTCCCTCACCCACACCCGCTCGGTCACCGCTCTCTGCTTCCCTTTCTCTCAGACAATCTGCCACCCTCACCCACACCCGCTCGCTCTCCACCCTCTGCTTCCCTTTCTCTCAGACAATCTGCCTCCCTCACCCGCACACGATCCGTCTCCACTCTCTGCTTCCCTTTCTCTCAGACAATCTGCCTCACTCACCCACACCCGCTCGCTCTCCACTCTCTGCTTCCCTTTCTCTCAGACAATCTGCCTCCCTCACCCACACCCGCTCGGTCTCCATTCTCCGCTTCCCTTTCTCTCATACAATCTGCCTACCTCCCCCGCATTCGCTCGCTCCCCACTCTCTGCTTCTCTTTCTCTCAGACAATGTGCCTCCCTCACCCACACACGCTCGGTCTCCACTCTCTGCTTCCCTTTCTCTCAGACAATCTGCCTCCCTCACCCACACACGCTCGTTCTCCACTCTCTGCTTCCCTTTCTCTCACCCAATCTGCCTCCCCCACCCACACCCACTCGGACTCCACTCTCTGCTTCCCTTTCTCTCACCCAATCTGCCTCCCTCACTCACACCCGCTCGGTCTCCACTCTCTGCTTCCCTTTCTCTCAGACAATCTGCCTCCCTCACCCACACCCGCTCCGTCTCCGCTCTCTGCTTCCCTTTCTCTCACCCAATCTGCCTCCCTCACCAACACCCGCTCGGTCTCCACTCTCTGCTTCCCTTTCTCTCAGACAATCTGCCTCCCTCACCCACACCCGCTCCGTCTCCGCTCTCTGCTTCCCTTTCTATCACCCAATCTGCCTCCCTCACTAACACCCGCTCGGTCTCCACTCTCTTCTTCCTTTCTCTCAGACAATCTGCCTCCCTCACCCTCACCCGCTTGCTCTCCACTCTCTGCTTCCCTTTCTCTCTGGCAATCTGCCTCCCTCACCCACACCCGCTCGGTATCCACTCTCTGCCTCCCTTTCTCTCAGACAATCTGCCTCCCTCGCCAAAATCCGCTCGGTCACCACTCTCTGCGTCCCTTTCTCTCAAACAATCTGCCTCCCTCACACACACCCGCTCGCTCTCCACTCTCTGCTTCCCTTTCTCTCACCCAATCTGCCTCCCTCACGCACACCCGCTCGCTCTCCACTCACTGCTTCTCTTTCTCTCTCCCAATCTGCCTCTCTCACCCACACCCGCTCGCTCTCCACTCTCTGCTTCCCTTTCTCTCAGACAATCTGCCTACCTCACCCACACACGCTCGGTCTCCATTCTCTGCTTCCCTTTCTCTCAGACAATCTGCATCCCTCACCCCCACCCGCTCGGTCTCCACTCTCTGCTTCTCTTTCTCTCAGACAATCTGCCTCCCTCACCCACACCCGCTCGCTCTCCACTCCCTGCTTCCCTTTCTCTCAGACAATCTGCCTCCCTCACCCACACCCGCTTGCTCTCCACTCTCTTCTTCCCTTTCTCTCTGACAATCTGCCTCCCTTACCCACACCCGCTCTATCTCCACTCTCTGCATCCCTTTCTCTCAGACAATCTGCCTCCCTCACCAACACCCGCTCGGACTCCACTCTCTGCTTCCCTTTCTCTCAGGCAATCTGCCCCCCTCACCCACTCCCGTTCGGTCTCCACTCTCTGCTTCCCTTTCCTCAGACAGTCTGCCTCCCTCGCCCACACCCGCTCGCTCTCCACTCTCTGCTTCCCTTTCTCTCAGACAATCTGCCTCCCTCACCCACACCCGCTCGCTCTCCACTCTCTGCTTCCCTTTCTCTCAGACAATCTGCCTCCCTCACCCACACCCGCTCGCTCTCCACTCTCTTCTTCCCTTTCTCTCAGACAATCTGCCTCCCTTACCCACACCCGCTCTATCTCCCCTCTCTGGATCCCTTTCTCTCAGACAATCTGCCTCCCTCACCCACACCCGCTCGCTCTCAACTGTCTGCTTCCCTTTCTCTCAGGCAATCTGCCTCCCTCACCCACACCCGCTCGCTCTCCACTCTCTGCTTCCCTTTCTCACAGGCAATCTGCCTCCCTCACCCACACCCGCTCGGTCTCCACTCTCTGCTTCCCTTTCTCTCAGACAATCTGCCTCCCTCGCCCACATCCGCTCGGTCACCACTCTCTGCGTCCCTTTCTCTCAAACAATCTGCCTCCCTCACACACACCCGCTCGCTGTCCACTCTCTGCTTCCCTTTCTCTCAGACAATCTGCCTCCCTCACCCACACCCGCTCGGTCTCCACTCTCTGCTTCCCTTTCTCTCAGACAATCTGCCTCCCTCACCCACACCCGCTCGCTCTCCACTCTCTGTTTCCCTTTCCCTCAGCCAATCTGCCTCCCTCACCCACACCCGCTCGCTCTCCACTCTCTGCTTCCCTTTCTCTCACCCAATCTGCCTCCCTCACTTACACCCGCTCGGTCTGCACTCTCTGCTTCCCTTTCTCTCACCCAATCTGCCTCCCTCACCCACACCCGCTCGCTCCCCACTCTCTGCTTCCATTTCTCTCAAACAATCTGCCTCCCTCACCCACACCCGCTCGGACTCCACTCTCTGCTTCCCTTTCTCTCACACAATCTGCCTGCCTCACCCACACCCGCTCGGTCTCCACTCTCTGCTTCGTTTTCCCTCAGACAATCTGCCTCCCTCACCCGCTCACCCGCTCGCTCTCCACTCACTGCTTCTCTTTCTCTCACCCAATCTGCCTCTCTCACCCACACCCGCTCGCTCTCCATTCTCCGCTTCCCTTTCTCTCAGACAATCTGCCTCCCTCCCCCGCATTCGCTCGCTCTCCGCTCTCTGCTTCTCTTTCTATCAGACAATGTGCCTCCCTCACCCACACCCGCTATCTCTCCACTTTCTGCTTCCCTTTCTCTCAGACTATCTGCCTCCCTCACTCACACCCGCTCCGTGTCCGCTCTCTGCTTCCCTTTCTCTCAGACAATCTGCCTCCCTCACCCATACCCACTCGGTCCCCACGCTCTGCTTCCCTTTCTATCAGACAATCTGGCTCCCTCACCCACACCCGCTCGCTCTCCACTCTCTGCTTCCCTTTCTATCAGATAATCTGCCTCGTCACCCACAACCGCTCGCTCTCCACTCTCTGCTTCCCTTTCTCTCACCCAATCTGCCTCCCTCACCCACACACGCTCGGTCTCCACTCTCTGCTTCCCTTTCTCTCAGACAATCTGCCTCCCTCACCCACACACGCTGGGTCTCCACTCTCTGCTTCCCTTTCTCTCACACAATCTGCCTCCCTCACTCACACCCGCTCGGTCTCCATTCTCTGCTTCCCTTTCTCTCAGACAATCTGCCTCCCTCACCCACACCCGCTCCGTCTCCGCTCTCTGCTTCCCTTACTATCACCCAATCTGCCTCCCTCACCAACACCCGCTCGGTCTCCACTCTTCTCTTCCTTTCTCTCAGACAATCTGCCTCCCTCACCCACACCCGCTCGGTCTCCACTCTCTGCTACCCTTTCTCTCAGACAATCTGCCTCCCTCGACCAGACCCGCTCGCCCTCCACTCTCTGCTTCCCTTTCTCTCACCCAATCTGCCTCCCTCACTCACACCCGCTCGCTCTCAACTCACTGCTTCTCTTTCTCTCTCCCAATCTGCCTCTCTCACCCACACCCGCTCGCTCTCCACTCTCTGCTTCCCTTTCTATCAGATAATCTGCCTCGTCACCCACACCCGCTCGCTCTCCACTCTCTGCTTCCCTTTCTCTCACCCAATCTGCCTCCCTCACCCACACCCGCTCGCTCTCCACTCTCTGCTTCCCTTTCTCTCATACAATCTGCCTCCCTCACCCACACCCGCTCGCTCTCCTCTCTCTGCTTCCCTTTCTCTCAGACAATCTGCCTCCCTCACCCACACCCGCTCGCTCTCCTCTCTCTGCTTCCCTTTCTCTCACCCAATCTGCCTCCCTCACCCACACCCGCTCACTCTCCACTCTCTGCTTCCCTTTGTCTCATACAATCTGCCTCCCTCACCCACACCCGCTCGCTCTCCACTCTCTGCTTCCCTTTCGCTCAGACAATCTGCCACCCTCACCCACACCCGCTCGCTCTCCACACTCTGCTTCCCTTTCTCTCAGACAATCTGCCTCCCTCACCCACACCCTCTCGCTCTCCACTCTCTGCTTCCCTTTCTCAGACAATCTGCCTCCTTCACCCACACCCGCTCGGTCTCCACTCTCTGCGTCCCTTTCTCTCAGACAATCTGCCACCCTCACCCACACCCGCTCTCTCTCCACTCTCTGCATCCCTTTCTCTCAGACAATCTGCCTCCCTCACCCACACCCGCTCGGTCACCGCTCTCTGCTTCCATTTCTCTCAGACAATCTGCCACCCTCACCCACACCCGCTCGCTCTCCACCCTCTGCTTCCCTTTCTCTCAGACAATCTGCCTCCCTCACCCACACACGATCCGTCTCCACTCTCTGCTTCCCTTTCTCTCAGACAATCTGCCTCACTCACCCACACCCGCTCGTTCTCCACTCTCTGCTTCCCTTTCTCTCAGACAATCTGCTTCCCTCACCCACACCCGCTCGGTCTCCACTCTCTGCTTCCCTTTCTCTCAGACAATCTGCCTCCTTCACCCACACCCGCTCTCTCTCCACTCTCTGCTTCCCTTTCTATCAGATAATCTGCTTCGTCACCCACACCCGCTCGCTCTCCACTCTCTGCTTCATTTTCTCTCACCCAATCTGCCTCCCTCACCCACACCCGCTCACTCTCCACACTCTGCTTCCCTTTCTCTCAGACAATCTGCCTCCCTCACCCACACCCGCTCGCTCTCCACTCTCTGCTTCCCTTTCGCTCAGACAATCTGCCACCCTCACCCACACCCGCTCGCTCTCCACACTCTGCTTCCCTTTCTCTCAGACAATCTGCCTCCCTCACCCACACCCGCTCGTCACCGCTCTCTGCTTCACTTTCTCTCAGATAATCTGCCACCCTCACCCACACCCGCTCGCTCTCCACCCTCTGCGTCCCTTTCTCTCAGACAATCTGCCTCCCTCACCCACACCCGCTCGGTCTCCACTCTCTGCTTCCCTTTCTCTCAGACAATCTGCTTCCCTCACCCACACCCGCTCGGTCTCCACTCTCTGCTTCCCTTTCTCTCAGACAATCTTCTTCCCTCACCCACACCCGCTCGGTCACCGCTCTCTGCTTCCCTTTCTCTCAGACAATCTGCCTCCCTAACCCACACCCGCTCGGTCACCGCTCTCTGCTTCCCTTTCTCTCACCCAATCTGCCTCCCCCACCCACACCCGCTCGGTCTCCACTCTCTGCTTCCCTTTCTCTCACCCAATCTGCCTCCCTCACTCACACCCGCTCGGTCTCCACTCTCTGCTTCCCTTTCGTTCAGACAATCTGCCTCCCTCACCCACACCCGCTCGCTCTCCACTCTCTGCTTCCCTTTCTCTCAGACTATCTGCCTCCCTCACTCACACCCGCTCCGTGTCCGCTCTCTGCTTCCCTTTCTCTCAGACAATCTGCCTCCCCCGACCAGACCCGCTCGCCCTCCACTCTCTGCTTCCCTTTCTATCACCCAATCTGCCTCCCTCACTCACACCCGCCCGCTCCCCACTCTCTGCTTCCCTTTCTCTCAGACAATCTGCCTCCCACACACACACCCCCTCGGTCTTCACTCTCTGCTTCCCTTTCTCTCAGACAAACTGCTTCCCTCACCCACACCCGCTCGCTCTCCACTCTCTGCTTCCCTTTCGCTCAGACAATCTGCCTACCTCACGCACACACGCTCGGTCTCCATTCTCTGCTTCCCTTTCTCTCAGACAATCTGCATCCCTCACCCACACCCGCTCGGTCTCCACTCTCTGCTTCCCTTTCTCTCAGACAATCTGCCTACCTCACGCACACACGCTCGGTCTCCATTCTCTGCTTCTCTTTCTCTCAGACAATCTGCATCCCTCACCCACACCCGCTCGGTCTCCACTCTCTGCTTCCCTTTCTCTCAGACAATCTGCGTCCCTCACCCACACCCGCTCGCTCTCCAATCTCTGCTTCCCTTTCTCTCAGACAATCTGCCTCCCTCACCCACACCCGCTCGCTCTCCACTCTCTTCTTCCCTTTCTCTCTGACAATCTGCCTCCCTCACCCACACCCGCTCGCTCTCCACTCTCTGCTTCCCTTTTTCTCAGGCAATCTGCCTCCCTCGCCCACACCCGCTCGGTCTCCACTCTCTGCTTCCCTTTCTCAGACAATCTGCCTCCCTCGCCCACATCCGCTCTGTCATCACTCTCTGCGTCCCTTTCTCTCAAACAATCTGCCTCCCTCACACACACCCGCTCGCTCTCCACTCTCTGCTTCCCTTTCTCTCACCCAATCTGCCTCCCTCACGCACAACCGCTCGCTCTCCACTCACTGCTTCTCTTTCTCTCTCCCAATCTGCCTCTCTCACCCACACCCGCTCGCTCTCCACTCTCTGCTTCCCTTTCTCTCAGACAATCTGCCTACCTCACCCACACACGTTCGGTCTCCATTCTCTGCTTCCCTTTCATTCAGACAATCTGCATCCCTCACCCACACCCGCTCGGTCTCCACTCTCTGCTTCCCTTTCTCTCAGACAATCTGCCTCCCTCACCCACACCCGCTCGCTCTCCACTCTCTTCTTCCCTTTCTCTCTGACAATCTGCCTCCCTCACCCACACCCGCTCGCTCTCCACTCTCTGCTTCCCTTTCTCTCAGACAATCTGCCTCCCTCACCCACACCCGCTCGCTCTCCACTCTCTTCTTCCCTTTCTCTCAGACAATCTGCTCCCTTACCCACACCCGCTCTATCTCCACTCTCTGCATCCCTTTCTCTCAGACAATCTGCCTCCCTCACCCACACCCGCTCGGACTCCACTCTCTGCGTCCCTTTCTCTCAGTTAATCTGCCTCCCTCACCCACACCCGTTCGGTCTCCACTCTCTGCTTCCCTTTCTCTCAGACAATCTGCCTCCCTCACCCACAACCGCTCGGTCTCCACTCTCTGCTTCCCTTTCTCTCAGACAATCTGCCTCCCTCACCCACACCCACTCGGTCTCCACGCTCTGCTTCCCTATTCTATCAGACAATCTGGCTCCCTCACCCACACCCGCTCGCTCTCCACTCTCTGCTTCCCTTTCTATCAGATAATCTGCTTCGTCACCCACACCCGCTCGGTTTTCACTCTCTGCTTTTTTTCTCTCAGACAATCTGCCTCCCTCACCCACACCCACTCGGTCCCCACGCTCTGCTTCCCTTTCTATCAGACAATCTGGCTCCCTCACCCACACCCGCTCGCTCTCCACTCTCTGCTTCCCTTTCTATCAGATAATCTGCCTCGTCACCCACAACCGCTCGCTCTCCACTCTCTGCTTCCCTTTCTCTCACCCAATCTGCCTCCCTCACCCACACCCGCTCGCTCTCCACTCTCTGCTTCCCTTTCTCTCAGACAATCTGCCTCGTCACCCACACCCGCTCGGTCTCCACTCTCTGCTTCCCTTTCTCTCACCCAACCTGCCTCCCTCACCCACACCCGCTCACTCTCCACTCTCTGCTTCCCTTTGTCTCATACAATCTGCCTCCCTCACCCACACCCGCTCGCTCTCCTCTCTCTGCTTCCCTTTCTCTCAGACAATCTGCCTCCCTCACCCACACCCGCTCGCTCTCCTCTCTCTGCTTCCCTTTCTCTCACCCAATCTGCCTCCCTCACCCACACCCGCTCACTCTCCACTCTCTGCTTCCCTTTGTCTCATACAATCTGCCTCCCTCACCCACACCCGCTCGCTCTCCACTCTCTGCTTCCCTTTCGCTCAGACAATCTGCCACCCTCACCCACACCCGCTCGCTCTCCACACTCTGCTTCCCTTTCTCTCAGACAATCTGCCTCCCTCACCCACACCCTCTCGCTCTCCACTCTCTGCTTCCCTTTCTCAGACAATCTGCCTCCTTCACCCACACCCGCTCGGTCTCCACTCTCTGCGTCACTTTCTCTCAGACAATCTGCCACCCTCACCCACACCCGCTCTCTCTCCACTCTCTGCATCCCTTTCTCTCAGACAATCTGCCTCCCTCACCCACACCCGCTCGGTCACCGCTCTCTGCTTCCATTTCTCTCAGACAATCTGCCACCCTCACCCACACCCGCTCTCTCTCCACTCTCTGCATCCCTTTCTCTCAGACAATCTGCCTCCCTCACCCACACACGATCCGTCTCCACTCTCTGCTTCCCTTTCTCTCAGACAATCTGCCTCACTCACCCACACCCGCTCGTTCTCCACTCTCTGCTTCCCTTTCTCTCAGACAATCTGCTTCCCTCACCCACACCCGCTCGGTCTCCACTCTCTGCTTCCCTTTCTCTCAGACAATCTGCCTCCTTCACCCACACCCGCTCTCTCTCCACTCTCTGCTTCCCTTTCTATCAGATAATCTGCTTCGTCACCCACACCCGCTCGCTCTCCACTCTCTGCTTCCCTTTGTCTCATACAATCTGCCTCCCTCACCCACACCCGCTCGTCACCGCTCTCTGCTTCACTTTCTCTCAGATAATCTGCCACCCTCACCCACACCCGCTCGCTCTCCACTCTCTGCTTCACTTTCTCTCAGACAATCTGCCTCCCTCACCCACACCCGCTCGGTCTCCACATCTGCTTCCCTTTCTCTCAGACAATCTGCTTCCCTCACCCACACCCGCTCGGTCACCGCTCTCTGCTTCCCTTTCTCTCAGACAATCTGCCACCCCCACCCACACCCGCTCGGTCTCCACTCTCTGCTTCCCTTTCTCTCACCCAATCTGCCTCCCTCACTCACACCCGCTCGGTCTCCACTCTCTGCTTCCCTTTCGTTCAGACAATCTGCCTCCCTCACTCACACCCGCTCCGTGTCCGCTCTCTGCTTCCCTTTCTCTAAGACAATCTGCCTCCCCCACCCACACCCGCTCGGTCTCCACTCTCTGCTTCCCTCTCTATCACCCAATCTGCCTCCCTCACTCACACCCGCCCGCTCCCCACTCTCTGCTTCCCTTTCTCTAAGACAATCTGCCTCCCACACCCACACCCGCTCGCCCTCCACTCTCTGCTTCCCTTTCTATCACCCAATCTGCCTCCCTCACTCACACCCGCCCGCTCCCCACTCTCTGCTTCCCTTTCTCTCAGACAATCTGCCTCCCTCACCCACACCCGCTCGGTCACCGCTCTCTGCTTCCCTTTCTCTCAGACAAACTGCTTCCCTCACCCACACCCGCTCGCCCTCCACTCTCTGCTTCCCTTTCTATCACCCAATCTGCCTCCCTCACTCACACCCGCCCGCTCCCCACTCTCTGCTTCCCTTTCTCTCAGACAATCTGCCTCCCGCACCCACACCCCCTCGGTCTTCACTCTCTGCTTCCCTTTCTCTCAGACAAACTGCTTCCCTCACCCACACCCGCTCGCTCTCCACTCTCTGCTTCCCTTTCTCAGGCATTCTGCCTCCCTCACACACACCCCCTCGCTCTCCACTCTCTGCTTCCCTTTCTCTCAGACAATCTGCCTCCCGCACACACACCCGCTCGCTCTCCACTCTCTGCTTTCCATTCGCTCACCCAATCTGCCTCCCTCGCCCACACCAGCTCCGTCTCCACTCTCTGCGGCCCTTTCTCTCAGACAGTCTGCCTCCCTCACTAACACCCGCTCGCTCTCCACTCTCTGCTTCCCTTTCTCTCAGACAATCCGGCTCTCTCACCCACACCCGCTCTCCCTCCACTCTCTCCTTCCCTATCTCTCACCCAATCTGCCTCCCTCACCCACACCCCATCGCTCTCCACTCTCTGCTTCCCTTACTTTCACACAATCTGCCTCCCTCCCCTAAACCCGCTCGGTCTCTACTCTCTGCTTCACTTTCGCTCAGACAATCTGCCTCCCTCACCAAGACCCGCTCACTCTCCACTCTCTGCTTCCCTTTCTCTCAGACAATCTGCTTCCCTCACCCACACCCGCTCGGTCTCCACTCTCTGCTTCCCTTTCTCTCAGACAATCTCCCTCCCTCGCCCACACCAGCTCCGTCTCCACTCTGTGCTTACCTTTCCCTCACCCAATCTGCCTCCCTCACCCACACCCGCTCGCTCTCCACTCTCTGCTCCCTTTTCTCTCAGCCAATCTGCCTCCCTTACCCACACCCTCTCGCTCTCCACTCTCTGCCTCCCTTTCTCTCAGTCAATCTGCTTCCCTCACCCACACCCGCTCGGTCTCGACTCTCTGCTCCCTTTTCTCTCACCCAATCTGCCTCCCTTACCCACACCCTCTCGCTCTCCACTCTCTGCCTCCCTTTCTCTCAGACAATCTGCCTCTCTCACCCACATCCGCTCGCTCTCCACTCTCTGCTTCCCTTTCTCTCAGAAAATCTGCCTCCCTCACCCACACCCGCTCGGTCTCCACTCTCTGCATCACTTTCTCTCACCCAATCTGCCTCCCTCACCCACACACGCTCGGTCACCGCTCTCTCCTTCCCTTTCTCTCAGACAATCTGCCTCCCTCACCCACACCCTTTCGGTCTCCACTCTCTGCTTCCCTTTCTCTCAGACAATCTGCCTCCCTCATCCACACCCGCTCGGTCTCCACACTCTGCTTCCCTTTCTCTCAGACAATCTGCCTCCCTCACCACACCCACTCGGTCTCCACGCTCTGCTTCCCTTTCTATCAGACAATCTGGCTCCCTCACCCACACCCGCTCGCTCTCCACTCTCTGCTTCCCTTTCTATCAGATAATCTGCTTCGCCACCCACACCCGCTCGCTCTCCACTCTCTGCTTCCCTTTCTCTCACCCAATCTGCCTCCCTCACTCACACCCGCTCGGTCTCCACTCTCTGCTTCCCTTTCCCTCAGACAATCTGCCTCCCTCACCCACACCCGCTCGCTCTCCACTCTCTGCTTCCCTTTCTCTCAGACTATCTGCCTCCCTCACTCACACCCGCTCCGTGTCCGCTGTCTGCTTCCCTTTCTCTCAGACAATCTGCCTCCCCCGACCAGACCCGCTCGCCCTCCGCTCTCTGCTTCCCTTTCTATCACCCAATCTTCCTCCCTCACTCACACCCGCCCGCTCCCCACTCTCTGATTCCCTTTCTCTCAGACAATCTGCCTCCCCCACCCACACCCCCTCGGTCTTCACTCTCTGCTTCCCTTTCTCTCAGACAAACTGCTTCCCTCAACCACACCCGCTCGCTCTCCACTCTCTGCTTCCCTTTCTCAGACATTCTGCCTCCCTCACACACACACCCTCGCTCTCCACTCTCTGCTTCCCTTTCTCTCAGACAATCTGCCTCCCTCACTCACACCCGCTCGCTCTCCACTCTCTGCTTCCCTTTCTCTCAGACAATCTGCCTCCCTCACCCACACCCGCTCGCTCTCCACTCTCTGCTTCCCTTTCTCTCAGACAATCTGCCTCCCTCACCCACACCCGCTCGCTCTCCACCCTCTGCTTTCCATTCTCTCACCCAATCTGCCTCCCTCGCCCACACCAGCTCCGTCTCCACTCTCTGCGGCCCTTTCTCTCAGACAGTCTGCCTCCCTCACTAACACCCGCTCTCTCTCCACTCTCTGCTTCACTTTCTCTCACCCAATCTGCCTCCCTCACCCACACCCGCTCGGTCACCGCTCTCTCCTTCCCTTTCTCTCAGACAATCTGCCTCCCTCACCACACCCGCTCGGTCTCCACTCTCTGCTTCCCTTTCTCTCAGACAATCTGCCTCCCTCACCCACACCCGCTCGGTCTCCACTCTCTGCTTCCCTTTCTCTCAGACAATCTGCCTCCCTCACCACACCCACTCGGTCTCCACGCTCTGCTTCCCTTTCTATCAGACAATCTGGCTCCCTCACCCACACCCGCTCGCTCTCCACTCTCTGCTTCCCTTTCTATCAGATAATCTGCATCGCCACCCACACCCGCTCGCTCTCCACTCTCTGATTCCCTTTCTCTCACCCAATCTGCCTCCCTCACCCACACCCGCTCGCTCCCCACTCTCTGCTTCCCTTTCTCTCAGACAATCTGCCTCCCTCACCACACCCACTCGGTCTCCACGCTCTGCTTCCCTTTCTATCAGACAATCTGCCTCCCTCACCCACACCCGCTCGGTCTCCTCTCTCTGCTTCCCTTTCTCTCAGACAATCTGCCTCCCTCACCCAGACCCGCTCGCTCTCCACTCTCTGCTTGCCTTTCGCTCAGACAATCTGCCACCCTCACCCACATCCGCTCGCTCTCCACTCTCTGCTTCCCAATCTCTCACCCAATCTGCCTCCCTCACCCACACCCGCTCGCTCTCCACTCTCTGCTTCCCTTTCTCTCAGACAATCTGCCTCCCTCACCCACACCCGCTCGGTCTCCACACTCTGCTTCCCTTTCTCTCAGACAATCTGCCTCCCTCACCACACCCACTCGGTCTCCACGCTCTGCTTCCCTTTCTATCAGACAATCTGGCTCCCTCACCCTCACCCGCTCGCTCTCCACTCTCTGCTTCCCTTTCTATCAGATAATCTGCTTCGCCACCCACACCCGCTCGCTCTCCACTCTCTGCTTCCCTTTCTCTCACCCAATCTGCCTCCCTTCCTCACACCCGCTCGGTATCCACTCTCTGCTTCCCTTTCCCTCAGACAATCTGCCTCCCTCACCCACACCCGCTCGCTCTCCACTCTCTGCTTCCCTTTCTCTCAGACTATCTGCCTCCCTCACTCACACCCGCTCCGTGTCCGCTCTCTGCTTCCCTTTCTCTCAGACAATCTGCCTCCCCCGACCAGACCCGCTCGCCCTCCGCTCTCTGCTTCCCTTTCTATCACCCAATCTGCCTCCCTCACTCACACCCGCCCGCTCCCCACTCTCTGATTCCCTTTCTCTCAGACAATCTGCCTCCCCCACCCACACCCCCTCGGTCTTCACTCTCTGCTTCCCTTTCTCTCAGACAAACTGCTTCCCTCACCCACACCCGCTCGCTCTCCACTCTCTGCTTCCCTTTCTCTCAGACAATCTGCCTCCCTCACTCACACCCGCTCGCTCTCCACTCTCTGCTTCCCTTTCTCTCAGACAATCTGCCTCCCTCACCCACACCCGCTCGCTCTCCACTCTCTGCTTCCCTTTCTCTCAGACAATCTGCCTCCCGCACACACACCCGCTCGCTCTCCACTCTCTGCTTCCCTTTCTCTCACCCAATCTGCCTCCCTCACCCACACCAGCTCGGTCACCGCTCTCTCCTTCCCTTTCTCTCAGACAATCTGCCTCCCTCACCCACACCCGCCCGCACCCCACTCTCTGCTTCCCTTTCTATCAGATAATCTGCTTCGTCACCCACACCCGCTCGGTCTTCACTCTCTGCTTCCTTTTCTCTCAGACAATCTGCCTCCCTCACCCACACCCACTCGGTCCCCACGCTCTGCTTCCCTTTCTCTCAGACAATCTGGCTCCTTCACCCACACCCGCTCGCTCTCCACTCTCTGCTTCCCTTTCTATCAGATAATCTGCCTCGTCACCCACACCCGCTCGCTCTCCACTCTCTGCTTCCCTTTCTCTCACCCAATCTGCCTCCCTCACCCACACCCGCTCGCTCTCCACTCTCTGCTTCCCTTTCTCTCAGACAATCTGCCTCGTCACCCACACCTGCTCGGTCTCCACTCTCTGCTTCCCTTTCTCTCACCCAACCTGCCTCCCTCACCCACACCCGCTCACTCTCCACTCTCTGCTTCCCTTTGTCTCATACAATCTGCCTCCCTCACCCACACCCGCTCGCTCTCCTCTCTCTGCTTCCCTTTCTCTCACCCAATCTGCCTCCCTCACCCACACCCGCTCGCTCTCCACTCTCTGCTTCCCTTTCTCTCAGACAATCTGCCTCGTCACCCACACCCGCTCGGTCTCCACTCTCTGCTTCCCTTTCTCTCACCCAACCTGCCTCCCTCACCCACACCCGCACACTCTCCACTCTCTGCTTCCCTTTGTCTCATACAATCTGCCTCCCTCACCCACACCCGCTCGCTCTCCTCTCTCTGCTTCCCTTTCTCTCAGACAATCTGCCTCCCTCACCCACACCCGCTCGCTCTCCTCTCTCTGCTTCCCTTTGTCTCATACAATCTGCCTCCCTCACCCACACCCGCTCGCTCTCCTCTCTCTGCTTCCCTTTCTCTCAGACAATCTGCCTCCCTCACCCACACCCGCTCACTCTCCACTCTCTGCTTCCCTTTGTCTCATACAATCTGCCTCCCTCACCCACACCCGCTCGCTCTCCTCTCTCTGCTTCCCTTTGTCTCATACAATCTGCCTCCCTCACCCACACCCGCTCGCTCTCCTCTCTCTGCTTCCCTTTCTCTCAGACAATCTGCCTCCCTCACCCACACCCGCTCGCTCTCCTCTCTCTGCTTCCCTTTCTCTCAGACAATCTGCCTCCCTCACCCACACCCGCTCGCTCTCCACTCTCTGCTTCCCTTTCTCAGACAATCTGCCTCCTTCACCCACACACGCTCGGTCTCCACTCTCTGCGTCCCTTTCTCTCAGACAATCTGCCACCCTCACCCACACCCGCTCTCTCTCTACTCTCTGCATCCCTTTCTCTCAGACAATCTGCCTCCCTCACCCACACCCGCTCGGTCACCGCTCTCTGCTTCCCTTTCTCTCAGACAATCTGCCTCCCTCACCCACACACGATCCGTCTCCACTCTCTGCTTCCCTTTCTCTCAGACAATCTGCCTCACTCACCCACACCCGCTCGTTCTCCACTCTCTGCTGCCCTTTCTCTCAGACAATCTGCTTCCCTCACCCACACCCGCTCGGTCTCCACTCTCTGCTTCCCTTTCTCTCAGACAATCTGCCTCCTTCACCCACACCCGCTCTCTCTCCACTCTCTGCTTCCCGTTCTCTCAGACAATCTGCTTCCCTCACCCACACCCGCTCGGTCTCCACTCTCTGCTTCCCTTTCTCTCAGACAGTCTGCTTCCCTCACCCACACCCGCTCGCTCTCCACTCTCTGCTTCCCTTTCTCTCAGACAATCTGCCTCCCTCACCCACACCCGCTCGGTCACCGCTCTCTGCTTCCCTTTCTCTCAGACAATCTGCCTCCCTCACCCACACCCGCTCGGTCACCGCTCTCTGCTTCCCTTTCTCTCACCCAATCTGCCTCCCTCACCCACACCCGCTCGGTCTCCACTCTCTGCATCCCTTTCTCTCAGACAATCTGCCTCCCTCACCCACACCCGCTCGGTCTCCACTCTCTGCTTCCCTTTCTCTCACCCAATCTGCCTCCCTCACTCACACCCGCTCGGTCTCCACTCTCTGCTTCCCTTTCCCTCAGACAATCTGCCTCCCTCACCCACACCCGCTCGCTCTCCACTCTCTGCTTCCCTTTCTCTCAGACTATCTGCCTCCCTCACCCACACCCGCTCCGTCTCCGCTCTCTGCTTCCCTTTCTCTCAGACAATCTGCCTCCCCCGACCAGACCCGCTCGCCCTCCACTCTCTGCTTCCCTTTCTATCACCCAATCTGCCTCCCTCACTCACACCCGCCCGCTCCCCACTCTCTGCTTCCCTTTCTCTCAGGCAATCTGCCTCCCTCACCCACATCCGCTCGCTCTCCACTCTCTGCTTCCCTTTCTCTCACCCAATCTGCCTCCCTCACTCACACCCGCTCCGTGTACACTCTCTGCTTCCCTTTATCTCAGACAATCTGCCTCCCCCACCCACACCCGCTCGGTCTTCACTCTCTGCTTCCCTTTCTCTCAGACAAACTGCTTCCCTCACCCACACCCGCTCGCTCTCCACTCTCTGCTTCCCTTTCTCTCAGGCAATCTGCCTCCCTCACCCACATACGCTCGCTCTCCACTCTCTGCTTCCCTTTCTCTCAGACAATCTGCCTCCCTCACTCACGCCCGCTCGCTCTCCACTCTCTGCTTCCCATTCTCTCAGACAATCTGTGTCCCTCACACACACCCGCTCGCTCTCCACTCTCTGCTTCCCTTTCTCTCAGACAATCTGCCTCCCTCACTCACGCCCGCTCGCTCTCCACTCTCTGCTTCCCATTCTCTCAGACAATCTGTGTCCCTCACCCACACCCGCTCGGTCTCCACTCTCTGCTTCCCTTTCTCTCAGACAATCTGCCTCCCTCACCCACACCCGCTCGCTCTCCACTCTCTGCTTTCCATTCTCTCACCCAATCTGCCTCCCTCGCCCACACCAGCTCCGTCTACACTCTCTGCGGCCCTTTCTCTCAGACAGTCTGCCTCCCTCACTAACCCGCTCGCTCTCCGCTCTCTGCTTCCCTTTCTCTCAGACAAACCGGCTCTCTCACCCACACCCGATCTCCCTCCACTCTCTGCTTCCCTATCTCTCACCCAATCTGCCTCCCTCACCCACACCTCCTCGCTCTCCACTCTCTGCTTCCCTTACTTTCACACAATCTGCCTCCCTCCCCTACACCCGCTCGGTCTCTACTCTCTGCTTCCCTTTCGCTCAGACAATCTGCCTCCCTCACCCAGACCCGCTCACTCTCCACTCTCTGTTTCCCTTTCTCTCAGACAATCTGCTTCCCTCACCCACACCCGCTCGGTCTCCACTCTCTGCTTCCCTTTCTCTCAGACAATCTCCCTCCCTCGCCCACACCAGCTCCGCCTCCACTCTGTGCTTACCTTTCCTTCACCCAATCTGCCTCCCTCACCCACACCCGCTCGCTCTCCACTCTCTGCTAACCTTTCTCTCAGTCAATCTGCTTCCCTCACCAACACCCGCTCGGTCTCGACTCTCTGCTTCCTTTTCTCTCACCCAATCTGCCTCCCTTACCCACACCCTCTAGCTCTCCACTCTCTGCCTCCCTTTCTCTCAGACAATCAGCCTCTCTCACCCACATCCGCTCGCTCTCCACTCTCTGCTTCCCAATCTCTCACCCAATCTGCCTCCCTCACCCACACCCGCTCGCTCTCCACTCTCTGCTTCCCTTTCTCTCAGAAAATCTGCCTCCCTCACCCACACCCGCTCGGTCTCCACTCTCTGCTTCCCTTTCTCTCACCCAATCTGCCTCCCTCACCCACACCCGCTCGGTCACCGCTCTCTCCTTCCCTTTCTCTCAGACAATCTGCCTCCCTCACCCACACCCGTTCGGTCTCCACTCTCTGCTTCCCTTTCTCTCAGACAATCTGCCTCCCTCACCCACACCCGCTCGGTCTCCACTCTCTGCTTTCCTTTCTCTCAGACAATCTGCCTCCCTCACCACACCCACTCGGTCTCCACGCTCTGCTTCCCTTTCTATCAGACAATCTGCCCCCTCACCCACACCCGCTCCGTCTCCGCTCTCTGCTTCCCTTTCTCTCACCCAATCTGCCTCCCTCACCCACACCCGTTCGGTCTCCACTCTCTGCTTCCCTTTCTATCAGACAATCTGGCTCCCTCACCCACACCCGCTCGCTCTCCACTCTGCTTCCCTTTCTATCAGATAATCTTCTTCGTCACCCACACCCGCTCGCTCTCCACTCCCTGCTTCCCTTTCTCTCACCCAATCTGCCACCCTCACCCACACCCGCTCGCTCCCCACTCTCTGCTTCCCTTTCTCTCAGACAATCTGCCTCGTCACCCTCACCCGCTCGCTCTCCACTCTCTGCTTCCCTTTCTCTCACCCAATCTGCCTCCCTCACCCCCACCCGCTCACTCTCCACTCTCTGCTTCCCTTTGTCTCATACAATCTGCCTCCCTCACCCACACGCGCTCGCTCTCCACTCTCTGCTTCCCTTTCTCTCAGACAATCTGCCTCCCTCACCCAGACCCGCTCGCTCTCCACTCTCTGCTTCCCTTTCGCTCAGACAATCTGCCACACTCACCCACATCCGCTCGCTCTCCACTCTCTGCTTCCCAATCTCTCACCCAATCTGCCTCCCTCACCCAAACCCGCTCGCTCTCCACTCTCTGCTTCCCTTTCTCTCAGACAATCTGCCTCCCTCACCCACACCCGCTCGGTCTCCACTCTCTGCTTCCCTTTCTCTCACCCAATCTGCCTCCCTCACCCACACCCGCTCGGTCACCGCTCTCTCCTTCCCTTTCTCTCAGACAATCTGCCTCCCTCACCCACACCCGTTCGGTCTCCACTCTCTGCTTCCCTTTCTCTCAGACAATCTGCCTCCCTCACCCACACCCACTCGGTCTCCACGCTCTGCTTCCCTTTCTATCAGACAATCTGGCTCCCTCACCCACACCCGCTCGCTCTCCACTCTCTGCTTCCCTTTCTATCAGATAATCTGCTTCGTCACCCACACCCGCTCGCTCTCCACTCTCTGCTTCATTTTCTCTCACCCAATCTGCCTCCCTCACGCACACCCGCTCGCTCTCCACTCTCTGCTTCCCTTTCTCTCAGACAATCTGCCTCCTCACCCTCACCCGCTCGCTCTCCACTCTCTGCTTCCCTTTCTCTCACCCAATCTGCCTCCCTCACCCACACCCGCTCACTCTCCACTCTCTGCTTCCCTTTCGCTCAGACAATCTGCCACCCTCACCCACACCCGCTCGCTCTCCACACTCTGCTTCCCTTTCTCTCAGACAATCTGTCTCCCTCACCCACACCCGCTCGTCACCGCTCTCTACTTCACTTTCTCTCAGATAATCTGCCACCCTCACCCACACCCGCTCGCTCTCCACCCTCTGCGTCCCTTTCTCTCAGACAATCTGCCTCCCTCACCCACACACGATCCGTCTCCACTCTCTGCTTCCCTTTCTCTCAGACAATCTGCCTCCCTCACCCACACCCGCTCGGTCTCCACTCTCTGCTTCCCTTTCTCTCAGGCAATCTGCCTCCCTCACACACACCCGCTCGCTCTCCACTCTCTGCTTCCCTTTCTCTCAGACTATCTGCCTCCCTCACTCACACCCGCTCCGTGTCCGCTCTCTGCTTCCCTTTCTCTCAGACAATCTGCCTCCCCCGACCAGACCCGCTCGCCCTCCACTCTCTACTTGCCTTTCTATCACCCAATCTGCCTCCCTCACCCACACCCGCCCGCTCCCCGCTCTCTGCTTCCCTTTCTCTCAGACAATCTGCCTCCCCCACACACACCCCCTCGGTCTTCACTCTCTGCTTCCCTTTCTCTCAGACAAACTGCTTCCCTCACCCACACCCGCTCGCTCTCCACTCTCTGCTTCCCTTTCTCAGACATTCTGCCTCCCTCACATACACCCCCTCGCTCTCCACTCTCTGCTTCCCTTTCTCTCAGACAATCTGGCTCCCTCACCCACACCCGCTCGCTCTTCACTCTCTGCTTCCCTTCCTCTCAGACAATCTGCCTCGTCACCCACACCCGCTCGGTCTCCACTCTCTGCTTCCCTTTCTCTCACCCAATCTACCTCCCTCACCCACACCCGCTCACTCTCCACTCTCTGCTTCCCTTTGTCTCATACAATCTGCCTCCCTCACCCACACCCGCTCGCTCTCCAGTCTCTGCTTCCCTTTCGCTCAGACAATCTTCCACCCTCACCCACACCCGCTCGCTCTCCACACTCTGCTTCCCTTTCTCTCAGACAATCTGCCTCCCTCACCCACACCCGCTCGGTCACCGCTCTCTGCTTCCATTTCTCTCAGACAATCTGCCACCCTCACCCACACCCTCTCGCTCTCCACTCTCTGCTTCCCTTTCTCAGACAATCTGCCTCCTTCACCCACACCCGCTCGGTCTCCACTCTCTGCGTCCCTTTCTCTCAGACAATCTGCCACCCTCACCCACACCCGCTCTCTCTCCACTCTCTGCATCCCTTTCTCTCAGACAATCTGCCTCGCCACCCTCACCCGCTCGCTCTCCACTCTCTGCTTCCCTTTCTCTCACCCAATCTGCCTCCCTCACCCACACCCGCTCGGTCTCCACTCTCTGCTTCCCTTTCTCTCACCCAATCTGCCTCCCTCACCCACACCCGCTCGGTCACCGCTCTCTCCTTCCCTTTCTCTCAGACAATCTGCCTCCCTCACCCACACCCGTTCGGTCTCCACTCTCTGCTTCCCTTTCTCTCAGACAATCTGCCTCCCTCACCCACACCCGCTCGGTCTCCACTCTCTGCTTCCCTTTCTCTCAGACAATCTGCCTCCCTCACCACACCCACTCGGTCTCCACGCTCTGCTTCCCTTTCTATCAGACAATCTGGCTCCCTCACCCACACCCGCTCGCTCTCCACTCTCTGCTTCCCTTTCTATCAGATAATCTGCTGCGCCACCCACACCCGCTCGCTCTCCACTCTCTGCTTCCCTTTCTCTCACCCAATCTGCCTCCCTCACCCACACCCGCTCGCTCCCCACTCTCTGCTTCCCTTTCTCTCAGACAATCTGCCTCACTCACCCACACCCGCTCACTCTCCACTCTCTGCTTCCATTTCTCTCAGACAATCTGCCACCCTCACCCACACCCTCTCGCTCTCCACTCTCTGCTTCCCTTTCTCAGACAATCTGCCTCCTTCACCCACACCCGCTCGGTCTCCACTCTCTGCGTCCCTTTCTCTCAGACAATCTGCCACCCTCACCCACACCCGCTCTCTCTCCACTCTCTGCATCCCTTTCTCTCAGACAATCTGCCTCGCCACCCTCACCCGCTTGCTCTCCACTCTCTGTTTCCCTTTCTCTCTGACAATCTGCCTCGTCACCCTCACCCGCTCGCTCTCCACTCTCTGCTTCCCTTTCTCTCACCCAATCTGCCTCCCTCACCCACACCCGCTCGGTCTCCACTCTCTGCTTCCCTTTCTCTCACTCAATCTGCCTCCCTCACCCACACCCGCTCGGTCACCGCTCTCTCCTTCCCTTTCTCTCAGACAATCTGCCTCCCTCACCCACACCCGTTCGGTCTCCACTCTCTGCTTCCCTTTCTCTCAGACAATCTGCCTCCCTCACCACACCCACTCGGTCTCCACGCTCTGCTTCCCTTTCTATCAGACAATCTGGCTCCCTCACCCACACCCGCTCGCTCTCCACTCTCTGCTTCCCTTTCTATCAGATAATCTGCTGCGCCACCCACACCCGCTCGCTCTCCACTCTCTGCTTCCCTTTCTCTCACCCAATCTGCCTCCCTCACCCACACCCGCTCACTCTCCACTCTCTGCTTCCCTTTGTCTCATACAATCTGCCTCCCTCACCCACACCCGCTCGCTCTCCTCTCTCTGCTTCCCTTTCTCTCAGACAATCTGCCTCCCTCACCCAGACCCGCTCGCTCTCCACTCTCTGCTTCCCTTTCGCTCAGACAATCTGCCACCCTCACCCACATCCGCTCGCTCTCAACTCTCTGCTTCCGAATCTCTCACCCAATCTGCCTCCCTCACCCACACCCGCTCGCTCTCCACTCTCTGCTTCCCTTTCTCTCAGACAATCTGCCTCCCTCACCCACACCCGCTCGGTCACCGCTCTCTCCTTCCCTTTCTCTCAGACAATCTGCCTCCCTCACCCACACCCGTTCGGTCTCCACTCTCTGCTTCCCTTTCTCTCAGACAATCTGCCTCCCTCACCCACAACCGCTCGGTCTCCACTCTCTGCTTCCCTTTCTCTCAGACAATCTGCCTCCCTCACCCACACCCACTCGGTCCCCACGCTCTGCTTCCCTTTCTATCAGACAATCTGGCTCCCTCACCCACACCCGCTCGCTCTCCACTCTCTGCTTCCCTTTCTATCAGATAATCTGCTTCGTCACCCACACCCGCTCGGTCTTCACTCTCTGCTTCCTTTTCTCTCAGACAATCTGCCTCCCTCACCCGCACCCACTCGGTCCCCACGCTCTGCTTCCCTTTCTATCAGACAATCTGGCTCCCTCACCCACACCCGCTCGCTCTCCACTCTCTGCTTCCCTTTCTATCAGATAATCTGCCTCGTCACCCACACCCGCTCGCTCTCCACTCTCTGCTTCCCTTTCTCTCACCCAATCTGCCTCCCTCACCCACACCCGCTTGCTCTCCACTCTCTGCTTCCCTTTCTCTCAGACAATCTGCCTCGTCACCCACACCCGCTCGGTCTCCACTCTCTGCTTCCCTTTCTCTCACCCAACCTGCCTCCCTCACCCATACCCGCTCACTCTCCACTCTCTGCTTCCCTTTGTCTCATACAATCTGCCACCCTCACCCACACCCGCTCGCTCTCCACTCTCTGCTACCCTTTCTCTCAGACAATCTGCCTCCCTCACCCACACCCGCTCGGTCACCGCTCTCTGCTTCCATTTCTCTCAGACAATCTGCCTCCCTCACCCACACCCGCTCGGTCACCGCTCTCTGCTTCCATTTCTCTCAGACAATCTGCCACCCTCACCCACACCCGCTCGCTCTCCACCCTCTGCTTCCCTTTCTCTCAGACAATCTGCCTCCCTCACCCACACACGATCCGTCTCCGCTCTCTGCTTCCCTTTCTCTCAGACAATCTGCTTCCCTCACCCACACCCGCTCTCTCTCCACTCTCTGCTTCTCTTTCTCTCAGACAATCTGCCTCGTCACCCTCACCCGCTCGCTCTCCACTCTCTGCTTCCCTTTCTCTCACCCAATCTGCCTCCCTCACCCACACCCGCTCGGTCTCCACTCTCTGCTTCCCTTTCTCTCACCCAATCTGCCTCCCTCACCCACACCCGCTCGGTCACCGCTCTCTCCTTCCCTTTCTCTCAGACAATCTGCCTCCCTCACCCACACCCGTTCGGTCTCCACTCTCTGCTTCCCTTTCTCTCAGACAATCTGCCTCCCTCACCCACACCCGCTCGGTCTCCACTCTCTGCTTCCCTTTCTCTCAGACAATCTGCCTCCCTCACCACACCCACTCGGTCTCCACGCTCTGCTTCCCTTTCTATCAGACAATCTGGCTCCCTCACCCACACCCGCTCGCTCTCCACTCTCTGCTTCCCTTTCTATCAGATAATCTGCTGCGCCACCCACACCCGCTCGCTCTCCACTCTCTGCTTCCCTTTCTCTCACCCAATCTGCCTCCCTCACCCACACCCGCTCGCTCCCCACTCTCTGCTTCCCTTTCTCTCAGACAATCTGCCTCGCCACCCTCACCCGCTCGCTCTCCACTCTCTGCTTCCCTTTCTCTCACCCAATCTGCCTCCCTCACACCCACCCGCTCACTCTCCACTCTCTGCTTCCCTTTGTCTCAGACAATCTGCCTCCCTCACCCACACCCGCTCGGTCACCGCTCTCTGCTTCCATTTCTCTCAGACAATCTGCCACCCTCACCCACACCCGCTCGCTCTCCACCCTCTGCTTCCCTTTCTCTCAGACAATCTGCCTCCCTCACCCACACACGATCCGTCTCCACTCTCTGCTTCCCTTTCTCTCAGACAATCTGCCTCCCTCACCCACACCCGCTCGGTCACCGCTCTCTGCTTCCATTTCTCTCAGACAATCTGCCTCCCTCACCCACACCCGCTCGCTCTCCACTCTCTGCTTCCCTTTCTCTCAGACAATCTGCTTCCCTCACCCACACCCGCTCGGTCTCCACTCTCTGCTTCCCTTTCTCTCAGACAATCTGCCTCCTTCACCCACACCCGCTCTCTCTCCACTCTCTGCTTCCCTTTCTCTCAGACAATCTGCCTCGTCACCCTCACCCGCTCGCTCTCCACTCTCTGCTTCCCTTTCTCTCACCCAATCTGCCTCCCTCACCCACACCCGCTCGGTCTCCACTCTCTGCTTCCCTTTCTCTCACCCAATCTGCCTCCCTCACCCACACCCGCTCGGTCACCGCTCTCTCCTTCCCTTTCTCTCAGACAATCTGCCTCCCTCACCCACACCCGTTCGGTCTCCACTCTCTGCTTCCCTTTCTCTCAGACAATCTGCCTCCCTCACCCACACCCGCTCGGTCTCCACTCTCTGCTTCCCTTTCTCTCAGACAATCTGCCTCCCTCACCACACCCACTCGGTCTCCACGCTCTGCTTCCCTTTCTATCAGACAATCTGGCTCCCTCACCCACACCCGCTCGCTCTCCACTCTCTGCTTCCCTTTCTATCAGATAATCTGCTGCGCCACCCACACCCGCTCGCTCTCCACTCTCTGCTTCCCTTTCTCTCACCCAATCTGCCTCCCTCACCCACACCCGCTCGCTCCCCACTCTCTGCTTCCCTTTCTCTCAGACAATCTGCCTCGCCACCCTCACCCGCTCGCTCTCCACTCTCTGCTTCCCTTTCTCTCACCCAATCTGCCTCCCTCACACCCACCCGCTCACTCTCCACTCTCTGCTTCCCTTTCTCTCAGACAATCTGCCTCCCTCACCCAGACCCGCTCGCTCTCCACTCTCTGCTTCCCTTTGTCTCATACAATCTGCCTCCCTCACCCACACCCGCTCGCTCTCCTCTCTCTGCTTCCCTTTCTCTCAGACAATCTGCCTCCCTCACCCAGACCCGCTCGCTCTCCACTCTCTGCTTCCCTTTCGCTCAGACAATCTGCCACCCTCACCCACATCCGCTCGCTCTCCACTCTCTGCTTCCCAATCTCTCACCCAATCTGCCTCCCTCACCCACACCCGCTCGCTCTCCACTCTCTGCTTCCCTTTTGTCTCAGACAATCTGCCTCCCTCACCCACACCCGCTCGGTCTCCACTCTCTGCTTCCCTTTCTCTCACCCAATCTGCCTCCCTCACCCACACCCGCTCGGTCACCGCTCTCTCCTTCCCTTTCTCTCAGACAATCTGCCTCCCTCACCCACACCCGTTCGGTCTCCACTCTCTGCTTCCCTTTCTCTCAGACAATCTGCCTCCCTCACCCACAACCGCTCGGTCTCCACTCTCTGCTTCCCTTTCTCTCAGACAATCTGGCTCCCTCACCCACACCCGCTCGCTCTCCATTCTCTGCTTCCCTTTCTATCAGATATTCTGCTTCGTCACCCACACCCGCGCGGTCTTCACTCTCTGCTTCCTTTTCTCTCAGACAATCTGCCTCCCTCACCCACACCCACTCGGTCCCCACGCTCTGCTTCCCTTTCTATCAGACAATCTGGCTCCCTCACCCACACCCGCTCGCTCTCCACTCTCTGCTTCCCTTTCTATCAGATAATCTGCCTCGTCACCCACACCCGCTCGCTCTCCACTCTCTGCTTCCCTTTCTCTCACCCAACGTGCCTCCCTCACCCATACCCGCTCACTCTCCACTCTCTGCTTCCCTTTGTCTCATACAATCTGCCTCCCTCTCCCACACCCGCTCGCTCTCCTCTCTCTGCTTCCCTTTCTCTCACCCAATCTGCCTCCCTCACCCACACCCGCTCACTCTCCACTCTCTGCTTCCCTTTGTCTCATACAATCTGCCTCCCTCACCCACACCCGCTCGCTCTCCACTCTCTGCTTCCCTTTCGCTCAGCCAATCTGCCACCCTCACCCACACCCGCTCGCACTCCACACTCTGCTTCCCTTTCTCTCAGACAATCTGCCTCCCTCACCCACACCCTCTCGCTCTCCACTCTCTGCTTCCCTTTCTCTCAGACAATCTGCCACCCTCACCCACACCCGCTCGCTCTCCACCCTCTGCTTCCCTTTCTCACAGACAATCTGCCTCCCTCACCCACACCCGCTCGGTCTCCACTCTCTGCTTCCCTTTCTCTCAGACAATCTGCCTCCTTCACCCACACCCGCTCTCTCTCCACTCTCTGCTTCCCTTTCTCTCAGACAATCTGCCTCACTCACCCACACCCGCTCACTCTCCACTCTCTGCTTCCCTTTCTCTCAGACAATCTGCCTCCTTCACCCACACCCGCTCTCTCTCCACTCTCTGCTTCCCTTTCTCTCAGACAATCTGCCTCGTCACCCTCACCCGCTCGCTCTCCACTCTCTGCTTCCCTTTGTCTCATACAATCTGCCTCCCTCACCCACACCCGCTCGCTCTCCTCTCTCTGCTTCCCTTTCTCTCAGACAATCTGCCTCCCTCACCCACACCCGCTCGCTCTCCTCTCTCTGCTTCCCTTTCTCTCAGACAATCTGCCTCCCTCACCCACACCCGCTCACTCTCCACTCTCTGCTTCCCTTTCTCTCAGACAATCTGCCTCGTCACCCTCACCCGCTCGCTCTCCACTCTCTGCTTCCCTTTCTCTCACCCAATCTGCCTCCCTCACCCACACCCGCTCACTCTCCACTCTCTGCTTCCCTTTGTCTCATACAATCTGCCTCCCTCACCCACACCCGCTCGGTCTCCACTCTCTGCTTCCCTTTCTCTCAGATAATCTGCCACCCTCACCCACACCCGCTCGTCACCGCTCTCTGCTTCACTTTCTCTCAGATAATCTGCCACCCTCACCCACACCCTCTCGCTCTCCACCCTCTGCTTCCCTTTCTCTCAGACAATCTGCCTCCCTCACCCACACCCGCTCGTCACCGCTCTCTGCTTCCCTTTCTCTCAGACAATCTGCCTCTCTCACCCACACCCGCTCTCTCTCCACTCTCTGCTTCCCTTTCACTCAGACAATCTGCCTCCCTCACCCACACCCGCTCGCTCTCCACCCTCTGCTTCCCTTTCACTCAGACAATCTGCCTCCCTCACCCACACCCGCTCGGTCTCCACTCTCTGCTTCCCTTTCTCTCAGACAATCTGCCTCCCTCACCCACACCCGTTCGCTCTCCATTCTCTGCATCCCTTTCTCTCAGACAATCTTCTTCCCTCACCCACACCCTCTCGGTCACCGCTCTCTGCTTCCCTTTCTCTCAGACAATCTGCCTCCCTCACCCACACCCGCTCGGTCACCGCTCTCTGCTTCCCTTTCTCTCACCCAATCTGCCTCCCTCACCCACACCCGCTCGCTCTCCACTCTCTGCTTCCCTTTCTCTCACCCAATCTGCCTCCCTCACTCACACCCGCTCGGTCTCCACTCTCTGCTTCCCTTTCCCTCAGACAATCTGCCTCCCTCACCCACACCCGCTCGCTCTCCACTCTCTGCTTCCCTTTCTCTCAGACTATCTGCCTCCCCCACCCACACCCGCTCGCTCTCCACTCTCTGCTTCCCTTTCTCTCACCCAATCTGCCTCCCTCACTCACACCCGCTCGGTCTCCACTCTCTGCTTCCCTTTCCCTCAGACAATCTGCCTCCCTCACCCACACCCGCTCGCTCTCCACTCTCTGCTTCCCTTTCTCTCAGACTATCTGCCTCCCTCACTCACACCCGCTCCGTGTCCGCTCTCTGCTTCCCTTTCTCTCAGACAATCTGCCTCCCCCGACCAGACCCGCTCGCCCTCCACTCTCTGCTTCCCTTTCTATCACCCAATCTGACACCCTCACTCACACCCGCCCGCTCCCCACTCTCTGCTTCCCTTTCTCTCAGACAATCTGCCTCCCCCACACACACCCCCTCGGTCTTCACTCTCTGCTTCCCTTTCTCTCAGACAAACTGCTTCCCTCACCCACACCCGCTCGCTCTCCACTCTCTGCTTCCCTTTCTCAGACATTCTGCCTCCCTCACACACACACCCTCGCTCTCCACTCTCTGCTTCCCTTTCTCTCAGACAATCTGCCTCCCTCGCCCACACCAGCTCCGTCTCCACTCTCTGCGGCCCTTTCTCTCAGACAGTCTGCTTCCCTCACTAACACCCGCTCGCTCTCCACTCTCTGCTTCCCTTTCTCTCAGACAATCCGGCTCTCTCACCCACACCCGCTCTCCCTCTACTCTCTGCTTCCCTATCTCTCACCCAATCTGCCTCCCTCACCCACACCCCATCGCTCTCCACACTCTGCTTCCCTTACTTTCACACAATCTGCCTCCCTCCCCTACACCCGCTCGGTCTCTACTCTCTGCTTCCCTTTCGCTCAGACAATCTGCCTCCCTCACCCAGACCCGCTCACTCTCCACTCTCTGCTTCCCTTTCTCTCAGTCAATCTGCTTCCCTCACCCACACCCGCTCGATCTCGACTCTCTGCTCCCTTTTCTCTCACCCAATCTGCCTCCCTTACGCACACCCTCTCGCTCTCCACTCTCTGCCTCCCTTTCTCTCAGACAATCTGCCTCTCTCACCCACATACGCTCGCTCTCCACTCTCTGCTTCCCAATCTCTCACCCAATCTGCCTCCCTCACCCACACCCGCTCGCTCTCCACTCTCTGCTTCCCTTTCTCTCAGAAAATCTGCCTCCCTCACCCACACCCGCTCGGTCTCCACTCTCTGCTTCCCTTTCTCTCACCCAATCTGCCTCCCTCACCCACACCCGCTCGGTCACCGCTCTCTCCTTCCCTTTCTCTCAGACAATCTGCCTCCCTCACCCACACCCGTTCGGTCTCCACTCTCTGCTTCCCTTTCTCTCAGACAATCTGCCTCCCTCACCCACACCCGCTCGGTCTCCACTCTCTGCTTCCCTTTCTCTCAGACAATCTGCCTCCCTCACCACACCCACTCGGTCTCCACGCTCTGCTTCCCTTTCTATCAGACAATCTGGCTCCCTCACCCACACCCGCTCGCTCTCCACTCTCTGCTTCCCTTTCTATCAGATAATCTGCTTCGCCACCCACACCCGCTCGCTCTCCACTCTCTGCTTCCCTTTCTCTCACCCAATCTGCCTCACTCACCCACACCCGCTCGCTCCCCACTCTCTGCTTCCCTTTCTCTCAGACAATCTGCCTCGCCACCCTCACCCGCTCGCTCTCCACTCTCTGCTTCCCTTTCTCTCACCCAATCTGCCTCCCTCACCCACACCCGCTCGGTCTCCACTCTCTGCTTCCCTTTCTCTCACCCAACCTGCCTCCCTCACCCATACCCGCTCACTCTCCACTCTCTGCTTCCCTTTGTCTCATACAATCTGCCTCCCTCTCCCACACCCGCTCGCTCTCCTCTCTCTGCTTCCCTTTCTCTCACCCAATCTGCCTCCCTCACCCACACCCGCTCACTCTCCACTCTCTGCTTCCCTTTGTCTCATACAATCTGCCTCCCTCACCCACACCCGCTCGCTCTCCACTCTCTGCTTCCCTTTCGCTCAGCCAATCTGCCACCCTCACCCACACCCGCTCGCACTCCACACTCTGCTTCCCTTTCTCTCAGACAATCTGCCTCCCTCACCCACACCCTCTCGCTCTCCACTCTCTGCTTCCCTTTCTCAGACAATCTGCCTCCTTCACCCACACCCGCTCGGTCTCCACTCTCCGCATCCCTTTCTCTCAGACAATCTGCCTCCCTCACCCACACCCTCTCGCTCTCCACTCTCTGCGTCCATTTCTCTCAGACAATCTGCCACCCTCACCGACACCCGCTCGCTCTCCACCCTCTGCTTCCCTTTCTCTCAGACAATCTGCCTCCCTCACCCACACACGATCCGTCTCCACTCTCTGCTTCCCTTTCTCTCAGACAATCTGCCTCCTTCACCCACACCCGCTCTCTCTCCACTCTCTGCTTCCCTTTCTCTCAGACAATCTGCCTCGTCACCCTCACCCGCTCGCTCTCCACTCTCTGCTTCCCTTTCTCTCACCCAATCTGCCTCCCTCACCCACACCCGCTCACTCTCCACTCTCTGCTTCCCTTTGTCTCATACAATCTGCCTCCCTCACCCACACCCGCTCGCTCTCCTCTCTCTGCTTCCCTTTCTCTCAGACAATCTGCCTCCCTCATCCACACCCGCTCACTCTCCACTCTCTGCTTCCCTTTCGCTCAGACAATCTGCCACCCTCACCCACACCCGCTCGCTCTCCACACTCTGCTTCCCTTTCTCTCAGACAATCTTCCTCCCTCACCCACAGCCGCTCGTCACCGCTCTCTGCTTCACTTTCTCTCAGATAATCTGCCACCCTCACCCACGCCCGCTCGCTCTCCACCCTCTGCTTCCCTTTCTCTCAGATAATCTGCCTCCCTCACCCACACCCGCTCGGTCTCCACTCTCTGCTTCCCTTTCTCAGACAGTCTGCCTCCCTCACTAACCCGCTCGCTCTCCGCTCTCTGCTTCCCTTTCTCTCAGACAAACCGGCTCTCTCACCCACACCCGATCTCCCTCCACTCTCTGCTTCCCTATCTCTCACCCAATCTGCCTCCCTCACCCACACCTCCTCGCTCTCCACTCTCTGCTTCCCTTACTTTCACACAATCTGCCTCCCTCCCCTACACCCGCTCGGTCTCTACTCTCTGCTTCCCTTTCGCTCAGACAATCTGCCTCCCTCACCCAGACCCGCTCACTCTCCACTCTCTGTTTCCCTTTCTCTCAGACAATCTGCTTCCCTCACCCACACCCGCTCGGTCTCCACTCTCTGCTTCCCTTTCTCTCAGACAATCTCCCTCCCTCGCCCACACCAGCTCCGCCTCCACTCTGTGCTTACCTTTCCTTCACCCAATCTGCCTCCCTCACCCACACCCGCTCGCTCTCCACTCTCTGCTAACCTTTCTCTCAGTCAATCTGCTTCCCTCACCAACACCCGCTCGGTCTCGACTCTCTGCTTCCTTTTCTCTCACCCAATCTGCCTCCCTTACCCACACCCTCTAGCTCTCCACTCTCTGCCTCCCTTTCTCTCAGACAATCAGCCTCTCTCACCCACATCCGCTCGCTCTCCACTCTCTGCTTCCCAATCTCTCACCCAATCTGCCTCCCTCACCCACACCCGCTCGCTCTCCACTCTCTGCTTCCCTTTCTCTCAGAAAATCTGCCTCCCTCACCCACACCCGCTCGGTCTCCACTCTCTGCTTCCCTTTCTCTCACCCAATCTGCCTCCCTCACCCACACCCGCTCGGTCACCGCTCTCTCCTTCCCTTTCTCTCAGACAATCTGCCTCCCTCACCCACACCCGTTCGGTCTCCACTCTCTGCTTCCCTTTCTCTCAGACAATCTGCCTCCCTCACCCACACCCGCTCGGTCTCCACTCTCTGCTTTCCTTTCTCTCAGACAATCTGCCTCCCTCACCACACCCACTCGGTCTCCACGCTCTGCTTCCCTTTCTATCAGACAATCTGCCCCCTCACCCACACCCGCTCCGTCTCCGCTCTCTGCTTCCCTTTCTCTCACCCAATCTGCCTCCCTCACCCACACCCGTTCGGTCTCCACTCTCTGCTTCCCTTTCTATCAGACAATCTGGCTCCCTCACCCACACCCGCTCGCTCTCCACTCTGCTTCCCTTTCTATCAGATAATCTTCTTCGTCACCCACACCCGCTCGCTCTCCACTCCCTGCTTCCCTTTCTCTCACCCAATCTGCCACCCTCACCCACACCCGCTCGCTCCCCACTCTCTGCTTCCCTTTCTCTCAGACAATCTGCCTCGTCACCCTCACCCGCTCGCTCTCCACTCTCTGCTTCCCTTTCTCTCACCCAATCTGCCTCCCTCACCCCCACCCGCTCACTCTCCACTCTCTGCTTCCCTTTGTCTCATACAATCTGCCTCCCTCACCCACACGCGCTCGCTCTCCACTCTCTGCTTCCCTTTCTCTCAGACAATCTGCCTCCCTCACCCAGACCCGCTCGCTCTCCACTCTCTGCTTCCCTTTCGCTCAGACAATCTGCCACACTCACCCACATCCGCTCGCTCTCCACTCTCTGCTTCCCAATCTCTCACCCAATCTGCCTCCCTCACCCAAACCCGCTCGCTCTCCACTCTCTGCTTCCCTTTCTCTCAGACAATCTGCCTCCCTCACCCACACCCGCTCGGTCTCCACTCTCTGCTTCCCTTTCTCTCACCCAATCTGCCTCCCTCACCCACACCCGCTCGGTCACCGCTCTCTCCTTCCCTTTCTCTCAGACAATCTGCCTCCCTCACCCACACCCGTTCGGTCTCCACTCTCTGCTTCCCTTTCTCTCAGACAATCTGCCTCCCTCACCCACACCCACTCGGTCTCCACGCTCTGCTTCCCTTTCTATCAGACAATCTGGCTCCCTCACCCACACCCGCTCGCTCTCCACTCTCTGCTTCCCTTTCTATCAGATAATCTGCTTCGTCACCCACACCCGCTCGCTCTCCACTCTCTGCTTCATTTTCTCTCACCCAATCTGCCTCCCTCACGCACACCCGCTCGCTCTCCACTCTCTGCTTCCCTTTCTCTCAGACAATCTGCCTCCTCACCCTCACCCGCTCGCTCTCCACTCTCTGCTTCCCTTTCTCTCACCCAATCTGCCTCCCTCACCCACACCCGCTCACTCTCCACTCTCTGCTTCCCTTTCGCTCAGACAATCTGCCACCCTCACCCACACCCGCTCGCTCTCCACACTCTGCTTCCCTTTCTCTCAGACAATCTGTCTCCCTCACCCACACCCGCTCGTCACCGCTCTCTACTTCACTTTCTCTCAGATAATCTGCCACCCTCACCCACACCCGCTCGCTCTCCACCCTCTGCGTCCCTTTCTCTCAGACAATCTGCCTCCCTCACCCACACACGATCCGTCTCCACTCTCTGCTTCCCTTTCTCTCAGACAATCTGCCTCCCTCACCCACACCCGCTCGGTCTCCACTCTCTGCTTCCCTTTCTCTCAGGCAATCTGCCTCCCTCACACACACCCGCTCGCTCTCCACTCTCTGCTTCCCTTTCTCTCAGACTATCTGCCTCCCTCACTCACACCCGCTCCGTGTCCGCTCTCTGCTTCCCTTTCTCTCAGACAATCTGCCTCCCCCGACCAGACCCGCTCGCCCTCCACTCTCTACTTGCCTTTCTATCACCCAATCTGCCTCCCTCACCCACACCCGCCCGCTCCCCGCTCTCTGCTTCCCTTTCTCTCAGACAATCTGCCTCCCCCACACACACCCCCTCGGTCTTCACTCTCTGCTTCCCTTTCTCTCAGACAAACTGCTTCCCTCACCCACACCCGCTCGCTCTCCACTCTCTGCTTCCCTTTCTCAGACATTCTGCCTCCCTCACATACACCCCCTCGCTCTCCACTCTCTGCTTCCCTTTCTCTCAGACAATCTGGCTCCCTCACCCACACCCGCTCGCTCTTCACTCTCTGCTTCCCTTCCTCTCAGACAATCTGCCTCGTCACCCACACCCGCTCGGTCTCCACTCTCTGCTTCCCTTTCTCTCACCCAATCTACCTCCCTCACCCACACCCGCTCACTCTCCACTCTCTGCTTCCCTTTGTCTCATACAATCTGCCTCCCTCACCCACACCCGCTCGCTCTCCAGTCTCTGCTTCCCTTTCGCTCAGACAATCTTCCACCCTCACCCACACCCGCTCGCTCTCCACACTCTGCTTCCCTTTCTCTCAGACAATCTGCCTCCCTCACCCACACCCGCTCGGTCACCGCTCTCTGCTTCCATTTCTCTCAGACAATCTGCCACCCTCACCCACACCCTCTCGCTCTCCACTCTCTGCTTCCCTTTCTCAGACAATCTGCCTCCTTCACCCACACCCGCTCGGTCTCCACTCTCTGCGTCCCTTTCTCTCAGACAATCTGCCACCCTCACCCACACCCGCTCTCTCTCCACTCTCTGCATCCCTTTCTCTCAGACAATCTGCCTCGCCACCCTCACCCGCTCGCTCTCCACTCTCTGCTTCCCTTTCTCTCACCCAATCTGCCTCCCTCACCCACACCCGCTCGGTCTCCACTCTCTGCTTCCATTTCTCTCACCCAATCTGCCTCCCTCACCCACACCCGCTCGGTCACCGCTCTCTCCTTCCCTTTCTCTCAGACAATCTGCCTCCCTCACCCACACCCGTTCGGTCTCCACTCTCTGCTTCCCTTTCTCTCAGACAATCTGCCTCCCTCACCCACACCCGCTCGGTCTCCACTCTCTGCTTCCCTTTCTCTCAGACAATCTGCCTCCCTCACCACACCCACTCGGTCTCCACGCTCTGCTTCCCTTTCTATCAGACAATCTGGCTCCCTCACCCACACCCGCTCGCTCTCCACTCTCTGCTTCCCTTTCTATCAGATAATCTGCTGCGCCACCCACACCCGCTCGCTCTCCACTCTCTGCTTCCCTTTCTCTCACCCAATCTGCCTCCCTCACCCACACCCGCTCGCTCCCCACTCTCTGCTTCCCTTTCTCTCAGACAATCTGCCTCACTCACCCACACCCGCTCACTCTCCACTCTCTGCTTCCATTTCTCTCAGACAATCTGCCACCCTCACCCACACCCTCTCGCTCTCCACTCTCTGCTTCCCTTTCTCAGACAATCTGCCTCCTTCACCCACACCCGCTCGGTCTCCACTCTCTGCGTCCCTTTCTCTCAGACAATCTGCCACCCTCACCCACACCCGCTCTCTCTCCACTCTCTGCTTCCCTTTCTCTCACCCAATCTGCCTCCCTCACCCACACCCGCTCACTCTCCACTCTCTGCTTCCCTTTCGCTCAGACAATCTGCCACCCTCACCCACACCCGCTCGCTCTCCACACTCTGCTTCCCTTTCTCTCAGACAATCTGTCTCCCTCACCCACACCCGCTCGTCACCGCTCTCTACTTCACTTTCTCTCAGATAATCTGCCACCCTCACCCACACCCGCTCGCTCTCCACCCTCTGCGTCCCTTTCTCTCAGACAATCTGCCTCCCTCACCCACACACGATCCGTCTCCACTCTCTGCTTCCCTTTCTCTCAGACAATCTGCCTCCCTCACCCACACCCGCTCGGTCTCCACTCTCTGCTTCCCTTTCTCTCAGGCAATCTGCCTCCCTCACACACACCCGCTCGCTCTCCACTCTCTGCTTCCCTTTCTCTCAGACTATCTGCCTCCCTCACTCACACCCGCTCCGTGTCCGCTCTCTGCTTCCCTTTCTCTCAGACAATCTGCCTCCCCCGACCAGACCCGCTCGCCCTCCACTCTCTACTTGCCTTTCTATCACCCAATCTGCCTCCCTCACCCACACCCGCCCGCTCCCCGCTCTCTGCTTCCCTTTCTCTCAGACAATCTGCCTCCCCCACACACACCCCCTCGGTCTTCACTCTCTGCTTCCCTTTCTCTCAGACAAACTGCTTCCCTCACCCACACCCGCTCGCTCTCCACTCTCTGCTTCCCTTTCTCAGACATTCTGCCTCCCTCACATACACCCCCTCGCTCTCCACTCTCTGCTTCCCTTTCTCTCAGACAATCTGGCTCCCTCACCCACACCCGCTCGCTCTTCACTCTCTGCTTCCCTTCCTCTCAGACAATCTGCCTCGTCACCCACACCCGCTCGGTCTCCACTCTCTGCTTCCCTTTCTCTCACCCAATCTACCTCCCTCACCCACACCCGCTCACTCTCCACTCTCTGCTTCCCTTTGTCTCATACAATCTGCCTCCCTCACCCACACCCGCTCGCTCTCCAGTCTCTGCTTCCCTTTCGCTCAGACAATCTTCCACCCTCACCCACACCCGCTCGCTCTCCACACTCTGCTTCCCTTTCTCTCAGACAATCTGCCTCCCTCACCCACACCCGCTCGGTCACCGCTCTCTGCTTCCATTTCTCTCAGACAATCTGCCACCCTCACCCACACCCTCTCGCTCTCCACTCTCTGCTTCCCTTTCTCAGACAATCTGCCTCCTTCACCCACACCCGCTCGGTCTCCACTCTCTGCGTCCCTTTCTCTCAGACAATCTGCCACCCTCACCCACACCCGCTCTCTCTCCACTCTCTGCATCCCTTTCTCTCAGACAATCTGCCTCGCCACCCTCACCCGCTCGCTCTCCACTCTCTGCTTCCCTTTCTCTCACCCAATCTGCCTCCCTCACCCACACCCGCTCGGTCTCCACTCTCTGCTTCCATTTCTCTCACCCAATCTGCCTCCCTCACCCACACCCGCTCGGTCACCGCTCTCTCCTTCCCTTTCTCTCAGACAATCTGCCTCCCTCACCCACACCCGTTCGGTCTCCACTCTCTGCTTCCCTTTCTCTCAGACAATCTGCCTCCCTCACCCACACCCGCTCGGTCTCCACTCTCTGCTTCCCTTTCTCTCAGACAATCTGCCTCCCTCACCACACCCACTCGGTCTCCACGCTCTGCTTCCCTTTCTATCAGACAATCTGGCTCCCTCACCCACACCCGCTCGCTCTCCACTCTCTGCTTCCCTTTCTATCAGATAATCTGCTGCGCCACCCACACCCGCTCGCTCTCCACTCTCTGCTTCCCTTTCTCTCACCCAATCTGCCTCCCTCACCCACACCCGCTCGCTCCCCACTCTCTGCTTCCCTTTCTCTCAGACAATCTGCCTCACTCACCCACACCCGCTCACTCTCCACTCTCTGCTTCCATTTCTCTCAGACAATCTGCCACCCTCACCCACACCCTCTCGCTCTCCACTCTCTGCTTCCCTTTCTCAGACAATCTGCCTCCTTCACCCACACCCGCTCGGTCTCCACTCTCTGCGTCCCTTTCTCTCAGACAATCTGCCACCCTCACCCACACCCGCTCTCTCTCCACTCTCTGCATCCCTTTCTCTCAGACAATCTGCCTCGCCACCCTCACCCGCTTGCTCTCCACTCTCTGTTTCCCTTTCTCTCTGACAATCTGCCTCGTCACCCTCACCCGCTCGCTCTCCACTCTCTGCTTCCCTTTCTCTCACCCAATCTGCCTCCCTCACCCACACCCGCTCGGTCTCCACTCTCTGCTTCCCTTTCTCTCACTCAATCTGCCTCCCTCACCCACACCCGCTCGGTCACCGCTCTCTCCTTCCCTTTCTCTCAGACAATCTGCCTCCCTCACCCACACCCGTTCGGTCTCCACTCTCTGCTTCCCTTTCTCTCAGACAATCTGCCTCCCTCACCACACCCACTCGGTCTCCACGCTCTGCTTCCCTTTCTATCAGACAATCTGGCTCCCTCACCCACACCCGCTCGCTCTCCACTCTCTGCTTCCCTTTCTATCAGATAATCTGCTGCGCCACCCACACCCGCTCGCTCTCCACTCTCTGCTTCCCTTTCTCTCACCCAATCTGCCTCCCTCACCCACACCCGCTCACTCTCCACTCTCTGCTTCCCTTTGTCTCATACAATCTGCCTCCCTCACCCACACCCGCTCGCTCTCCTCTCTCTGCTTCCCTTTCTCTCAGACAATCTGCCTCCCTCACCCAGACCCGCTCGCTCTCCACTCTCTGCTTCCCTTTCGCTCAGACAATCTGCCACCCTCACCCACATCCGCTCGCTCTCCACTCTCTGCTTCCGAATCTCTCACCCAATCTGCCTCCCTCACCCACACCCGCTCGCTCTCCACTCTCTGCTTCCCTTTCTCTCAGACAATCTGCCTCCCTCACCCACACCCGCTCGGTCACCGCTCTCTCCTTCCCTTTCTCTCAGACAATCTGCCTCCCTCACCCACACCCGTTCGGTCTCCACTCTCTGCTTCCCTTTCTCTCAGACAATCTGCCTCCCTCACCCACAACCGCTCGGTCTCCACTCTCTGCTTCCCTTTCTCTCAGACAATCTGCCTCCCTCACCCACACCCACTCGGTCCCCACGCTCTGCTTCCCTTTCTATCAGACAATCTGGCTCCCTCACCCACACCCGCTCGCTCTCCACTCTCTGCTTCCCTTTCTATCAGATAATCTGCTTCGTCACCCACACCCGCTCGGTCTTCACTCTCTGCTTCCTTTTCTCTCAGACAATCTGCCTCCCTCACCCGCACCCACTCGGTCCCCACGCTCTGCTTCCCTTTCTATCAGACAATCTGGCTCCCTCACCCACACCCGCTCGCTCTCCACTCTCTGCTTCCCTTTCTATCAGATAATCTGCCTCGTCACCCACACCCGCTCGCTCTCCACTCTCTGCTTCCCTTTCTCTCACCCAATCTGCCTCCCTCACCCACACCCGCTTGCTCTCCACTCTCTGCTTCCCTTTCTCTCAGACAATCTGCCTCGTCACCCACACCCGCTCGGTCTCCACTCTCTGCTTCCCTTTCTCTCACCCAACCTGCCTCCCTCACCCATACCCGCTCACTCTCCACTCTCTGCTTCCCTTTGTCTCATACAATCTGCCACCCTCACCCACACCCGCTCGCTCTCCACCCTCTGCTTCCCTTTCTCTCAGACAATCTGCCTCCCTCACCCACACACGATCCGTCTCCGCTCTCTGCTTCCCTTTCTCTCAGACAATCTGCTTCCCTCACCCACACCCGCTCTCTCTCCACTCTCTGCTTCTCTTTCTCTCAGACAATCTGCCTCGTCACCCTCACCCGCTCGCTCTCCACTCTCTGCTTCCCTTTCTCTCACCCAATCTGCCTCCCTCACCCACACCCGCTCGGTCTCCACTCTCTGCTTCCCTTTCTCTCACCCAATCTGCCTCCCTCACCCACACCCGCTCGGTCACCGCTCTCTCCTTCCCTTTCTCTCAGACAATCTGCCTCCCTCACCCACACCCGTTCGGTCTCCACTCTCTGCTTCCCTTTCTCTCAGACAATCTGCCTCCCTCACCCACACCCGCTCGGTCTCCACTCTCTGCTTCCCTTTCTCTCAGACAATCTGCCTCCCTCACCACACCCACTCGGTCTCCACGCTCTGCTTCCCTTTCTATCAGACAATCTGGCTCCCTCACCCACACCCGCTCGCTCTCCACTCTCTGCTTCCCTTTCTATCAGATAATCTGCTGCGCCACCCACACCCGCTCGCTCTCCACTCTCTGCTTCCCTTTCTCTCACCCAATCTGCCTCCCTCACCCACACCCGCTCGCTCCCCACTCTCTGCTTCCCTTTCTCTCAGACAATCTGCCTCGCCACCCTCACCCGCTCGCTCTCCACTCTCTGCTTCCCTTTCTCTCACCCAATCTGCCTCCCTCACACCCACCCGCTCACTCTCCACTCTCTGCTTCCCTTTGTCTCAGACAATCTGCCTCCCTCACCCACACCCGCTCGGTCACCGCTCTCTGCTTCCATTTCTCTCAGACAATCTGCCACCCTCACCCACACCCGCTCGCTCTCCACCCTCTGCTTCCCTTTCTCTCAGACAATCTGCCTCCCTCACCCACACACGATCCGTCTCCACTCTCTGCTTCCCTTTCTCTCAGACAATCTGCCTCCCTCACCCACACCCGCTCGGTCACCGCTCTCTGCTTCCATTTCTCTCAGACAATCTGCCTCCCTCACCCACACCCGCTCGCTCTCCACTCTCTGCTTCCCTTTCTCTCAGACAATCTGCTTCCCTCACCCACACCCGCTCGGTCTCCACTCTCTGCTTCCCTTTCTCTCAGACAATCTGCCTCCTTCACCCACACCCGCTCTCTCTCCACTCTCTGCTTCCCTTTCTCTCAGACAATCTGCCTCGTCACCCTCACCCGCTCGCTCTCCACTCTCTGCTTCCCTTTCTCTCACCCAATCTGCCTCCCTCACCCACACCCGCTCGGTCTCCACTCTCTGCTTCCCTTTCTCTCACCCAATCTGCCTCCCTCACCCACACCCGCTCGGTCACCGCTCTCTCCTTCCCTTTCTCTCAGACAATCTGCCTCCCTCACCCACACCCGTTCGGTCTCCACTCTCTGCTTCCCTTTCTCTCAGACAATCTGCCTCCCTCACCCACACCCGCTCGGTCTCCACTCTCTGCTTCCCTTTCTCTCAGACAATCTGCCTCCCTCACCACACCCACTCGGTCTCCACGCTCTGCTTCCCTTTCTATCAGACAATCTGGCTCCCTCACCCACACCCGCTCGCTCTCCACTCTCTGCTTCCCTTTCTATCAGATAATCTGCTGCGCCACCCACACCCGCTCGCTCTCCACTCTCTGCTTCCCTTTCTCTCACCCAATCTGCCTCCCTCACCCACACCCGCTCGCTCCCCACTCTCTGCTTCCCTTTCTCTCAGACAATCTGCCTCGCCACCCTCACCCGCTCGCTCTCCACTCTCTGCTTCCCTTTCTCTCACCCAATCTGCCTCCCTCACACCCACCCGCTCACTCTCCACTCTCTGCTTCCCTTTCTCTCAGACAATCTGCCTCCCTCACCCAGACCCGCTCGCTCTCCACTCTCTGCTTCCCTTTGTCTCATACAATCTGCCTACCTCACCCACACCCGCTCGCTCTCCTCTCTCTGCTTCCCTTTCTCTCAGACAATCTGCCTCCCTCACCCAGACCCGCTCGCTCTCCACTCTCTGCTTCCCTTTCGCTCAGACAATCTGCCACCCTCACCCACATCCGCTCGCTCTCCACTCTCTGCTTCCCAATCTCTCACCCAATCTGCCTCCCTCACCCACACCCGCTCGCTCTCCACTCTCTGCTTCCCTTTTGTCTCAGACAATCTGCCTCCCTCACCCACACCCGCTCGGTCTCCACTCTCTGCTTCCCTTTCTCTCACCCAATCTGCCTCCCTCACCCACACCCGCTCGGTCACCGCTCTCTCCTTCCCTTTCTCTCAGACAATCTGCCTCCCTCACCCACACCCGTTCGGTCTCCACTCTCTGCTTCCCTTTCTCTCAGACAATCTGCCTCCCTCACCCACAACCGCTCGGTCTCCACTCTCTGCTTCCCTTTCTCTCAGACAATCTGGCTCCCTCACCCACACCCGCTCGCTCTCCATTCTCTGCTTCCCTTTCTATCAGATATTCTGCTTCGTCACCCACACCCGCGCGGTCTTCACTCTCTGCTTCCTTTTCTCTCAGACAATCTGCCTCCCTCACCCACACCCACTCGGTCCCCACGCTCTGCTTCCCTTTCTATCAGACAATCTGGCTCCCTCACCCACACCCGCTCGCTCTCCACTCTCTGCTTCCCTTTCTATCAGATAATCTGCCTCGTCACCCACACCCGCTCGCTCTCCACTCTCTGCTTCCCTTTCTCTCACCCAACGTGCCTCCCTCACCCATACCCGCTCACTCTCCACTCTCTGCTTCCCTTTGTCTCATACAATCTGCCTCCCTCTCCCACACCCGCTCGCTCTCCTCTCTCTGCTTCCCTTTCTCTCACCCAATCTGCCTCCCTCACCCACACCCGCTCACTCTCCACTCTCTGCTTCCCTTTGTCTCATACAATCTGCCTCCCTCACCCACACCCGCTCGCTCTCCACTCTCTGCTTCCCTTTCGCTCAGCCAATCTGCCACCCTCACCCACACCCGCTCGCACTCCACACTCTGCTTCCCTTTCTCTCAGACAATCTGCCTCCCTCACCCACACCCTCTCGCTCTCCACTCTCTGCTTCCCTTTCTCTCAGACAATCTGCCACCCTCACCCACACCCGCTCGCTCTCCACCCTCTGCTTCCCTTTCTCACAGACAATCTGCCTCCCTCACCCACACCCGCTCGGTCTCCACTCTCTGCTTCCCTTTCGCTCAGACAATCTGCCTCCTTCACCCACACCCGCTCTCTCTCCACTCTCTGCTTCCCTTTCTCTCAGACAATCTGCCTCACTCACCCACACCCGCTCACTCTCCACTCTCTGCTTCCCTTTCTCTCAGACAATCTGCCTCCTTCACCCACACCCGCTCTCTCTCCACTCTCTGCTTCCCTTTCTCTCAGACAATCTGCCTCGTCACCCTCACCCGCTCGCTCTCCACTCTCTGCTTCCCTTTGTCTCATACAATCTGCCTCCCTCACCCACACCCGCTCGCTCTCCTCTCTCTGCTTCCCTTTCTCTCAGACAATCTGCCTCCCTCACCCACACCCGCTCGCTCTCCTCTCTCTGCTTCCCTTTCTCTCAGACAATCTGCCTCCCTCACCCACACCCGCTCACTCTCCACTCTCTGCTTCCCTTTCTCTCAGACAATCTGCCTCGTCACCCTCACCCGCTCGCTCTCCACTCTCTGCTTCCCTTTCTCTCACCCAATCTGCCTCCCTCACCCACACCCGCTCACTCTCCACTCTCTGCTTCCCTTTGTCTCATACAATCTGCCTCCCTCACCCACACCCGCTCGGTCTCCACTCTCTGCTTCCCTTTCTCTCAGATAATCTGCCACCCTCACCCACACCCGCTCGTCACCGCTCTCTGCTTCACTTTCTCTCAGATAATCTGCCACCCTCACCCACACCCTCTCGCTCTCCACCCTCTGCTTCCCTTTCTCTCAGACAATCTGCCTCCCTCACCCACACCCGCTCGTCACCGCTCTCTGCTTCCCTTTCTCTCAGACAATCTGCCTCTCTCACCCACACCCGCTCTCTCTCCACTCTCTGCTTCCCTTTCACTCAGACAATCTGCCTCCCTCACCCACACCCGCTCGCTCTCCACCCTCTGCTTCCCTTTCACTCAGACAATCTGCCTCCCTCACCCACACCCGCTCGGTCTCCACTCTCTGCTTCCCTTTCTCTCAGACAATCTGCCTCCCTCACCCACACCCGTTCGCTCTCCATTCTCTGCATCCCTTTCTCTCAGACAATCTTCTTCCCTCACCCACACCCTCTCGGTCACCGCTCTCTGCTTCCCTTTCTCTCAGACAATCTGCCTCCCTCACCCACACCCGCTCGGTCACCGCTCTCTGCTTCCCTTTCTCTCACCCAATCTGCCTCCCTCACCCACACCCGCTCGCTCTCCACTCTCTGCTTCCCTTTCTCTCACCCAATCTGCCTCCCTCACTCACACCCGCTCGGTCTCCACTCTCTGCTTCCCTTTCCCTCAGACAATCTGCCTCCCTCACCCACACCCGCTCGCTCTCCACTCTCTGCTTCCCTTTCTCTCAGACTATCTGCCTCCCCCACCCACACCCGCTCGCTCTCCACTCTCTGCTTCCCTTTCTCTCACCCAATCTGCCTCCCTCACTCACACCCGCTCGGTCTCCACTCTCTGCTTCCCTTTCCCTCAGACAATCTGCCTCCCTCACCCACACCCGCTCGCTCTCCACTCTCTGCTTCCCTTTCTCTCAGACTATCTGCCTCCCTCACTCACACCCGCTCCGTGTCCGCTCTCTGCTTCCCTTTCTCTCAGACAATCTGCCTCCCCCGACCAGACCCGCTCGCCCTCCACTCTCTGCTTCCCTTTCTATCACCCAATCTGACACCCTCACTCACACCCGCCCGCTCCCCACTCTCTGCTTCCCTTTCTCTCAGACAATCTGCCTCCCCCACACACACCCCCTCGGTCTTCACTCTCTGCTTCCCTTTCTCTCAGACAAACTGCTTCCCTCACCCACACCCGCTCGCTCTCCACTCTCTGCTTCCCTTTCTCAGACATTCTGCCTCCCTCACACACACACCCTCGCTCTCCACTCTCTGCTTCCCTTTCTCTCAGACAATCTGCCTCCCTCGCCCACACCAGCTCCGTCTCCACTCTCTGCGGCCCTTTCTCTCAGACAGTCTGCTTCCCTCACTAACACCCGCTCGCTCTCCACTCTCTGCTTCCCTTTCTCTCAGACAATCCGGCTCTCTCACCCACACCCGCTCTCCCTCTACTCTCTGCTTCCCTATCTCTCACCCAATCTGCCTCCCTCACCCACACCCCATCGCTCTCCACACTCTGCTTCCCTTACTTTCACACAATCTGCCTCCCTCCCCTACACCCGCTCGGTCTCTACTCTCTGCTTCCCTTTCGCTCAGACAATCTGCCTCCCTCACCCAGACCCGCTCACTCTCCACTCTCTGCTTCCCTTTCTCTCAGTCAATCTGCTTCCCTCACCCACACCCGCTCGATCTCGACTCTCTGCTCCCTTTTCTCTCACCCAATCTGCCTCCCTTACGCACACCCTCTCGCTCTCCACTCTCTGCCTCCCTTTCTCTCAGACAATCTGCCTCTCTCACCCACATACGCTCGCTCTCCACTCTCTGCTTCCCAATCTCTCACCCAATCTGCCTCCCTCACCCACACCCGCTCGCTCTCCACTCTCTGCTTCCCTTTCTCTCAGAAAATCTGCCTCCCTCACCCACACCCGCTCGGTCTCCACTCTCTGCTTCCCTTTCTCTCACCCAATCTGCCTCCCTCACCCACACCCGCTCGGTCACCGCTCTCTCCTTCCCTTTCTCTCAGACAATCTGCCTCCCTCACCCACACCCGTTCGGTCTCCACTCTCTGCTTCCCTTTCTCTCAGACAATCTGCCTCCCTCACCCACACCCGCTCGGTCTCCACTCTCTGCTTCCCTTTCTCTCAGACAATCTGCCTCCCTCACCACACCCACTCGGTCTCCACGCTCTGCTTCCCTTTCTATCAGACAATCTGGCTCCCTCACCCACACCCGCTCGCTCTCCACTCTCTGCTTCCCTTTCTATCAGATAATCTGCTTCGCCACCCACACCCGCTCGCTCTCCACTCTCTGCTTCCCTTTCTCTCACCCAATCTGCCTCACTCACCCACACCCGCTCGCTCCCCACTCTCTGCTTCCCTTTCTCTCAGACAATCTGCCTCGCCACCCTCACCCGCTCGCTCTCCACTCTCTGCTTCCCTTTCTCTCACCCAATCTGCCTCCCTCACCCACACCCGCTCGGTCTCCACTCTCTGCTTCCCTTTCTCTCACCCAACCTGCCTCCCTCACCCATACCCGCTCACTCTCCACTCTCTGCTTCCCTTTGTCTCATACAATCTGCCTCCCTCTCCCACACCCGCTCGCTCTCCTCTCTCTGCTTCCCTTTCTCTCACCCAATCTGCCTCCCTCACCCACACCCGCTCACTCTCCACTCTCTGCTTCCCTTTGTCTCATACAATCTGCCTCCCTCACCCACACCCGCTCGCTCTCCACTCTCTGCTTCCCTTTCGCTCAGCCAATCTGCCACCCTCACCCACACCCGCTCGCACTCCACACTCTGCTTCCCTTTCTCTCAGACAATCTGCCTCCCTCACCCACACCCTCTCGCTCTCCACTCTCTGCTTCCCTTTCTCAGACAATCTGCCTCCTTCACCCACACCCGCTCGGTCTCCACTCTCCGCATCCCTTTCTCTCAGACAATCTGCCTCCCTCACCCACACCCTCTCGCTCTCCACTCTCTGCGTCCATTTCTCTCAGACAATCTGCCACCCTCACCGACACCCGCTCGCTCTCCACCCTCTGCTTCCCTTTCTCTCAGACAATCTGCCTCCCTCACCCACACACGATCCGTCTCCACTCTCTGCTTCCCTTTCTCTCAGACAATCTGCCTCCTTCACCCACACCCGCTCTCTCTCCACTCTCTGCTTCCCTTTCTCTCAGACAATCTGCCTCGTCACCCTCACCCGCTCGCTCTCCACTCTCTGCTTCCCTTTCTCTCACCCAATCTGCCTCCCTCACCCACACCCGCTCACTCTCCACTCTCTGCTTCCCTTTGTCTCATACAATCTGCCTCCCTCACCCACACCCGCTCGCTCTCCTCTCTCTGCTTCCCTTTCTCTCAGACAATCTGCCTCCCTCATCCACACCCGCTCACTCTCCACTCTCTGCTTCCCTTTCGCTCAGACAATCTGCCACCCTCACCCACACCCGCTCGCTCTCCACACTCTGCTTCCCTTTCTCTCAGACAATCTTCCTCCCTCACCCACAGCCGCTCGTCACCGCTCTCTGCTTCACTTTCTCTCAGATAATCTGCCACCCTCACCCACGCCCGCTCGCTCTCCACCCTCTGCTTCCCTTTCTCTCAGACAATCTGCCTCCCTCACCCACACCCGCTCGGTCTCCACTCTCTGCTTCCCTTTCACTCAGACAATCTGCTTCCCTCACCCACACCCGCTCGGTCTCCACTCTCTGCTTCCCTTTCTCTCAGACAATCTGCCTCCCTCACCCACACCCGCTCGCTCTCCATTCTCTGCATCCCTTTCTCTCAGACAATCTTCTTCCCTCACCCACACCCGCTCGGTCACCGCTCTCTGCTGCCCTTTCTCTCAGACAATCTGCCTCCCTAACCCACACCCGCTCGGTCACCGCTCTCTGCTTCCCTTTCTCTCACCCAATCTGCCTCCCCCACCCACATCCGCTCGGTCTCCACTCTCTGCTTCCCTTTCTCTCAGACAATCTGCCTCCCTCACTCACACCCGCTCGGTCTCCACTCTCTGCTTCCCTTTCCCTCAGACAATCTGCCTCCCTCACCCACACCCGCTCGGTCACCGCTCTCTGCTTCCCTTTCTCTCACCCAATCTGCCTCCCCCACCCACATCCGCTCGGTCTCCACTCTCTGCTTCCCTTTCTCTCAGACAATCTGCCTCCCTCACTCACACCCGCTCGGTCTCCACTCTCTGCTTCCCTTTCCCTCAGACAATCTGCCTCCCTCACCCACACCCGCTCGCTCTCCACTCTCTGCTTCCCTTTCTCTCAGACAATCTGCCTCCCTCACTCACACCCGCTCCGTGTCCGCTCTCTGCTTCCCTTTCTCTCAGACAATCTGCCTCCCCCGACCAGATCCGCTCGCCCTCCACTCTCTGCTTCCCTTTCTATCACCCAATCTGCCTCCCTCACTCACACCCGCCCGCTCCCCACTCTCTGCTTCCCTTTCTCTCAGACAATCTGCCTCCCCCACACACACCCCCTCGGTCTTCACTCTCTGCTTCCCTTTCTCTCAGACAAACTGCTTCCCTCACCCACACCCGCTCGCTCTCCACTCTCTGCTTCCCTTTCTCAGACATTCTGCCTCCCTCACACACACCAGCTCCGTCTCCACTCTCTGCGGCCCTTTCTCTCAGACAGTCTGCTTCCCTCACTAACACCCGCTCGCTCTCCACTCTCTGCTTCCCTTTCTCTCAGACAATCCGGCTCTCTCACCCACACCCGCTCTCCCTCTACTCTCTGCTTCCCTTTCTCTCAGACAATCTGCCTCCCTCACCCACACCCGCTCGGTCTCCACTCTCTGCTTCCCTTTCTCTCACCCAATCTGCCTCCCTCACCCACACCCGCTCGGTCACCGCTCTCTCCTTCCCTTTCTCTCAGACAATCTGCCTCCCTCACCCACACCCGTTCGGTCTCCACTCTCTGCTTCCCTTTCTCTCAGACAATCTGCCTCCCTCACCCACAACTGCTCGGTCTCCACTCTCTGCTTCCCTTTCTCTCAGACAATCTGCCTCCCTCACCCACACCCACTCGGTCTCCACGCTCTGCTTCCCTTTCTATCAGACAATCTGGCTCCCTCACCCACACCCGCTCGCTCTCCACTCTCTGCTTCCCTTTCTATCAGATAATCTGCTTCGTCACCCACACCCGCTCGGTCTTCACTCTCTGCTTCCTTTTCTCTCAGACAATCTGCCTCCCTCACCCACACCCACTCGGTCCCCACGCTCTGCTTCCCTTTCTATCAGACAATCTGGCTCCCTCACCCACACTCGCTCGCTCTCCACTCTCTGCTTCCCTTTCTCTCAGACTATCTGCCTCGTCACCCACACCCGCTCGGTCTCCACTCTCTGCTTCCCTTTCTCTCACCCAACCTGCCTCCCTCACCCACACCCGCTCACTCTCCACTCTCTGCTTCCCTTTGTCTCATACAATCTGCCTCCCTCACCCACACCCGCTCGCTCTCCTCTCTCTGCTTCCCTTTCTCTCAGACAATCTGCCTCCCTCACCCACACCCGCTCGCTCTCCTCTCTCTGCTTCCCTTTCTCTCACCCAATCTGCCTCCCTCACCCACACCCTCTCGCTCTCCACTCTCTGCTTCCCTTTCTCAGACAATCTGCCTCCTTCACCCACACCCGCTCGGTCTCCACTCTCTGCGTCCCTTTCTCTCAGACAATCTGCCACCCTCACCCACACCAGCTCTCTCTACACTCTCTGCATCCCTTTCTCTCAGACAATCTGCCACCCTCACCCACGCCCGCTCGCTCTCCACCCTCTGCTTCCCTTTCTCTCAGACAATCTGCCTCCCTCACCCACACACGATCCGTCTCCACTCTCTGCTTCCCTTTCTCTCAGACAATCTGCCTCTCTCACCCACATCCGCTCGCTCTCCACTCTCTGCTTCCCAATCTCTCACCCAATCTGCCTCCCTCACCCACACCCGCTCGCTCTCCACTCTCTGCTTCCCTTTCTCTCAGAAAATCTGCCTCCCTCACCCACACCCGCTCGGTCTCCACTCTCTGCTTCCCTTTCTCTCACCCAATCTGCCTCCCTCACCCACACCCGCTCGGTCACCGCTCTCTCCTTCCCTTTCTCTCAGACAATCTGCCTCCCTCACCCACACCCGTTCGGTCTCCACTCTCTGCTTCCCTTTCTCTCAGACAATCTGCCTCCCTCACCCACACCCGCTCGGTCTCCACTCTCTGCTTCCCTTTCTCTCAGACAATCTGCCTCCCTCACCCACACCCACTCGGTCTCCACGCTCTGCTTCCCTTTCTATCAGACAATCTGGCTCCCTCACCCACACCCGCTCGCTCTCCACTCTCTGCTTCACTTTCTAGCAGATAATCTGCTTCGCCACCCACACCCGCTCGCTCTCCACTCTCTGCTTCCCTTTCTCTCACCCAATCTGCCTCACTCACCCACACCCGCTCGCTCCCCACTCTCTGCTTCCCTTTCTCTCAGACAATCTGCCTCGCCACCCTCACCCGCTCGCTCTCCACTCTCTGCTTCCCTTTCTCTCACCCAATCTGCCTCCCTCACACCCACCCGCTCACTCTCCACTCTCTGCTTCCCTTTGTCTCATACAATCTGCCTCCCTCACCCACACTCGCTCGCTCTCCTCTCTCTGCTTCCCTTTCTCTCAGACAATCTGCCTCCCTCACCCAGACCCGCTCGCTCTCCACTCTCTGCTTCCCTTTCGCTCAGACAATCTGCCACCCTCACCCACATCCGCTCGCTCTCCACTCTCTGCTTCCCAATCTCTCACCCAATCTGCCTCCCTCACCCACACCCGCTCGGTCTCCACTCTCTGCTTCCCTTTCTCAGACAATCTGCCTCCCTCACCCACACCCACTCGGTCTCCACGCTCTGCTTCCCTTTCTATCAGACAATCTGGCTCCCTCACCCACACCCGCTCGCTCTCCACTCTCTGCTTCCCTTTCTATCAGATAATCTGCTTCGTCACCCACACCCGCTCGGTCTTCACTCTCTGCTTCCTTTTCTCTCAGACAATCTGCCTCCCTCACCCACACCCACTCGGTCCCCACGCTCTGCTTCCCTTTCTATCAGACAATCTGGCTCCCTCACCCACACCCGCTCGCTCTCCACTCTCTGCTTCCCTTTCTATCAGATAATCTGCCTCGTCACCCACACCCGCTCGCTCTCCACTCTCTGCTTCCCTTTCTCTCACCCAATCTGCCTCCCTCAACCACACCCGCTCGGTCTCCACTCTCTGCTTCCCTTTCTCTCACCCAACCTGCCTCCCTCACCCATACCCGCTCACTCTCCACTCTCTGCTTCCCTTTGTCTCATACAATCTGCCTCCCTCACCCACACCCGCTCGCTCTCCACTCTCTGCTTCCCTTTCGCTCAGCCAATCTGCCACCCTCACCCACACCCGCTCGCACTCCACACTCTGCTTCCCTTTCTCTCAGACAATCTGCCTCCCTCACCCACACCCTCTCGCTCTCCACTCTCTGCTTCCCTTTCTCAGACAATCTGCCTCCTTCACCCACACCCGCTCGGTCTCCACTCTCTGCGTCCCTTTCTCTCAGACAATCTGCCACCCTCACCCACACCCGCTCTCTCTCCACTCTCCGCATCCCTTTCTCTCAGACAATCTGCCTCCCTCACCCACACCCGCTCGGTCACCGCTCTCTGCTTCCATTTCTCTCAGACAATCTGCCACCCTCACCCACACCCGCTCGCTCTCCACCCTCTGCTTCCCTTTCTCTCAGACAATCTGCCTCCCTCACCCACACACGATCCGTCTCCACTCTCTGCTTCCCTTTCTCTCAGACAATCTGCCTCCTTCACCCACACCCGCTCTCTCTCCACTCTCTGCTTCACTTTCTCTCAGACAATCTGCCTCCCTCACCCACACCCGCTCGCTCTCCACTCTCTGCATCCCTTTCTCTCAGACAATCTTCTTCCCTCACCCACACCCGCTCGGTCACCGCTCTCTGCTTCCCTTTCTCTCAGACAATCTGCCTCCCTAACCCACACCCGCTCGGTCACCGCTCTCTGCTTCCCTTTCTCTCACCCAATCTGCCTCCCCCACCCACACCCGCTCGGTCTCCACTCTCTGCTTCCCTTTCTCTCACCCAATCTGCCTCCCTCACTCACACCCGCTCGGTCTCCACTCTCTGCTTCCCTTTCCCTCAGACAATCTGCCTCCCTCACCCACACCCGCTCGCTCTCCACTCTCTGCTTCCCTTTCTCTCAGACAATCTGCCTCCCTCACTCACACCCGCTCCGTGTCCGCTCTCTGCTTCCCTTTCTCTCAGACAATCTGCCTCCCTCACCCACACCCGCTCTCTCTCCACTCTCTGCTTCCCTTTCTCTCAGACAAACTGCTTCCCTCACCCACACCCGCTCGCTCTCCACTCTCTGCTTCCCTTTCTCAGACATTCTGCCTCCCTCACACACACACCCTCGCTCTCCACTCTCTGCTTCCCTTTCTCTCAGACAATCTGCCTCCCTCGCCCACACCAGCTCCGTCTCCACTCTCTTCGGCCCTTTCTCTCAGACAGTCTGCTTCCCTCACTAACACCCGCTCGCTCTCCACTCTCTGCTTCCCTTTCTCTCAGACAATCCGGCTCTCTCACCCACACCCGCTCTCCCTCTACTCTCTGCTTCCCTTTGTCTCAGACAATCCGGCTCTCTCACCCACACCCGCTCTCCCTCTACTCTCTGCTTCCCTTTGTCTCAGACAATCTGCCTCCCTCACCCACACCCGCTCGGTCTCCACTCTCTCCTTCCCTTTCTCTCAGACAATCTGCCTCCCTCACCCACAACTGCTCGGTCTCCACTCTCTGCTTCCCTTTCTCTCAGACAATCTGCCTCCCTCACCCACACCCACTCGGTCCCCACGCTCTGCTTCCCTTTCTATCAGACAATCTGGCTCCCTCACCCACACCCGCTCGCTCTCCACTCTCTGCTTCCCTTTCTATCAGATAATCTGCTTCGTCACCCACACCCGCTCGGTCTTCACTCTCTGCTTCGCTTTCTCTCACCCAACCTGCCTCCCTCACCCACACCCGCTCACTCTCCACTCTCTGCTTCCCTTTGTCTCATACAATCTGCCTCCCTCACCCACACCCGCTCGCTCTCCTCTCTCTGCTTCCCTTTCTCTCAGACAATCTGCCTCCCTCACCCACACCCGCTCGCTCTCCTCTCTCTGCTTCCCTTTCTCTCACCCAATCTGCCTCCCTCACCCACACCCTCTCGCTCTCCACTCTCTGCTTCCCTTTCTCAGACAATCTGCCTCCTTCACCCACGCCCGCTCGGTCTCCACTCTCTGCGTCCCTTTCTCTCAGACAATCTGCCACCCTCACCCACACCCGCTCTCTCTCCACTCTCTGCATCCCTTTCTCTCAGACAATCTGCTTCCCTCACCCATACCCGCTCGGTCTCCACTCTCTGCTTCCCTTTCTCTCAGACAATCTGCCTCCTTCACCCACACCCGCTCGCTCTCCTCTCTCTGCTTCCCTTTCTCTCAGACAATCTGCCTCCCTCACCCACACCCGCCCGGTCACCGCTCTCTGCTTCCCTTTCTCTCAGACAATCTGCCTCCCTCACCCACACCCGCTCGCTCTCCACTCTCTGCTTCCCTTTCTCTCAGACTATCTGCCTCCCTCACCTACACCCGCTCGCTCTCCACTCTCTGCTTCCCTTTCTCTCAGACAATCTGCCTCCCTCACCCACACCCGCTCGGTCACCGCTCTCTGCTTCCCTTTCTCTCAGACAATCTGCCTCCCTCACCCACACCCGCTCGCTCTCCACTCTCTGCTTCCCTTTCTCTCACCCAATCTGCCTCCCTCACTCACACTCGCTCCGTGTCCGCTCTCTGCTTCCCTTTCTCTCAGACAATCTGCCTCCCCCGACCAGACCCGCTCGCCCTCCAATCTCTGCTTCCCTTTCTCTCAGACAATCTGCCTCCCCCACACACACCCCCTCGGTCTCCACTCTCTGCTTCCCTTTCTCTCAGACAAACTGCTTCCCTCACCCATACCCGCTCGCTCTCCACTCTCTGCTTCCCTTTCTCAGACATTCTGCCTCCCTCACACACACACCCTCGCTCTCCACTCTCTGCTTCCCATTCTCTCAGACAATCTGTGTCCTAAAACACACCCGCTCGCTCTCCACTCTCTGCTTCCCTTTCTCTCAGAAAATCTGCCTCCCTCACCCACATCCGCTCGGTCTCCACTCTCTGCTTCCCTTTCTCTCACCCAATCTGCCTCCCTCACCCACACCCGCTCGGTCACCGCTCTCTCCTTCCCTTTCTCTCAGACAATCTGCCTCCCTCACCACACCCACTCGGTCTCCACGCTCTGCTTCCCTTTCTATCAGACAATCTGCCTCTCTCACCCACACCCGCTCGCTCTCCACTCTCTGCTTCCCTTTCTATCAGATAATCTGCTTCGCCACCCACACCCGCTCGCTCTCCACTCTCTGCTTCCCTTTCTCTCAGACAATCTGCCTCCCTCACCCACCCGCTCGGTCACCACTCTCTGCTTCCCTTTGTCTCATACAATCTGCCTCCCTCACCCACACCCGCTCGCTCTCCACTCTCTGCTTCCCTTTCTCTCAGACAATCTGCCACCCTCACCCACATCCGCTCGCTCTCCACTCTCTGCTTCCCAATCTCTCACCCCATCTGCCTCCCTCACCCACACCCGCTCGCTCTCTACTCTCTGCTTCCCTTTCTCTCAGACAATCTGCCTCCCTCACCCACACCCGCTCGGTCTCCACTCTCTGCTTCCCTTTCTCTCACCCAATCTGCCTCCCTCACCCACACCCGCTCGGTCACCGCTCTCTCCATCCCTTTCTCTCAGGCAATCTGCCTCCCTCACCCACAACCGCTCGGTCTCCACTCTCTGCTTCCCTTTCTCTCACCCAATCTGCCTCCCTCACCCACACCCGCTCGGTCACCGCTCTCTCCATCCCTTTCTCTCAGACAATCTGCCTCCCTCACCCACACCCGTTCGGTCTCCACTCTCTGCTTCCCTTTCTCTCAGGCAATCTGCCTCCCTCACCCACAACCGCTCGGTCTCCACTCTCTGCTTCCCTTTCTCTCAGACAATCTGCCTCGTCACCCACACCCGCTCGCTCTCCACTCTCTGCTTCCCTTTCTCTCACCCAACCTGCCTCCCTCACCCACACCCGCTCGCTCTCCACTCACTGCTTCCCTTTGTCTCATACAATCTGCCTCCCTCACCCACACCCGCTCGCTCTCCACTCTCTGCTTCCCTTTCTCAGACAATCTGCCTCCTTCACCCACACCTGCTCGCTCTCCACACTCTGCTTCCCTTTCTCTCAGACAATCTGCCTCCCTCACCCACACCCTCTCGCTCTCCACTCTCTGCTTCCCTTTCTCTCAGGCAATCTGCCTCCCTCACCCACAACCGCTCGGTCTCCACTCTCTGCGTCCCTTTCTCTCAGACAATCTGCCACCCTCACCCACACCCGCTCTCTCTCCACTCTCTGCATCCCTTTCTCTCAGACAATCTGCCTCCCTCACCCACACACGATCCGTCTCCACTCTCTGCTTCCCTTTCTCTCAGACAATCTGCCTCACTCACCCACACCCGCTCGTTCTCCACTCTCTGCTTCCCTTTCTCTCAGACAATCTGCCTCCTTCACCCACACCCGCTCTCTCTCCACTCTCTGCTTCCCTTTCTCTCAAACAATCTGCTTCCCTCACCCACACCCGCTCGGTCTCCACTCTCTGCTTCCCTTTCTCTCAGACAATCTGCTTCCCTCACCCACACCCGCTCTCTCTCCACTCTCTGCATCCCTTTCTCTCAGACAATCTGCCTCCCTCACCCACATCCGCTCGGTCACCGCTCTCTGCTTCCATTTCTCTCAGACAATCTGCCACCCTCACCCACACCCGCTCGCTCTCCACCCTCTGCTTCCCTTTCTCTCAGACAATCTGCCTCCCTCACCCACACCCGCTCGGTCTCCACTCTCTGCTTCCCTTTCTCTCAGACAATCTGCCTCCCTCACCCACACCCGCTCGCTCTCCACTCTCTGCTTCCCTTTCTCTCTGACAATCTGCCTCCCTCACCCACACCCGCTCGGTCTCCACTCTCTGCTTCCCATTCTCTCAGACTATCTGCCTCCCTCACCCACACCCGCTCCGTCTCCGCTCTCTGCTTCCCTTTCTCTCACCCAATCTGCCTCCCTCACCCACACCCGCTCGGTCTCCACTCTCTGCTTCCCTTTCTCTCAGACAATCTGCCTCCCTCACCCACACCCGCTCCGTCTCCACTCTCTGCTTCCCTTTCTCTCTGACAATCTGCCTCCCTCACCCACACCCGCTCGGTCTCCACTCTCTGCTTCCCATTCTCTCAGACTATCTGCCTCCCTCACTCACACCCGCTCCGTGTCCGCTCTCTGCTTCCCTTTCTCTCAGACAATCTGCCTCCCCCGACCAGACCCGCTCGCCCTCCACTCTCTGCTTCCCTTTCTCTCAGACAATCTGCCTCCCTCACCCACACCCGCCCGCTCCCCACTCTCTACTTCCCTTTCTCTCAGACAATCTGCCTCCCCCACCCACACCCGTTCGGTCTTCACTCTCTGCTTCCCTTTCTCTCAGACAAACTGCTTCCCTCACCCACACCCGCTCGCTCTCCACTCTCTGCATCCCTTTCTCAGACATTCTGCCTCCCTCACACACACACCCTCGCTCTCCACTCTCTGCTTCCCTTTCTCTCAGACAATCTGCCTCCCTCACTCACGCCCGCTCGCTCTCCACTCTCTGCTTCCCATTCTCTCAGACAATCTGTGTCCCTCACACACACCCGCTCGCTCTCCACTCTCTGCTTCCCTTTCTCTCAGACAATCTGCCTCCCGCACACACACCCGCTCGCTCTCCACTCTCTGCTTCCCTTTCTCTCAGACAATCTGCCTCCCTCACCCACACCCGCTCGCTCTCCACTCTCTGCTTTCCATTCTCTCACCCAATCTGCCTCCCTCGCCCACACCAGCTCCGTCTCCACTCTCTGAGGCCCTTTCTCTCAGACAGTCTGCCTCCCTCACTAACACCCGCTCGCTCTCCACTCTCTGCTTCCCTTTCTCTCAGACAATCCGGCTCTCTCACCCACACCCGCTCTCCCTCCACTCTCTGCTTCCCTATCTCTCACCCAATCTGCCTCCCTCACCCACACCCCCTCGCTCTCCACTCTCTGCTTCCCTTACTTTCACACAATCTGCCTCCCTCCCCTAAACCCGCTCGGTCTCTACTCTCTGCTTCCCTTTCGCTCAGACAATCTGCCTCCCTCACCCAGACCCGCTCACTCTCCACTCTCTGCTTCCCTTTCTCTCAGACAATCTGCTTCCCTCACCCACACCCGCTCGGTCTCCACTCTCTGCTTCCCTTTCTCTCAGACAATCTCCCTCCCTCGCCCACACCAGCTCCGTCTCCACTCTGTGCTTACCTTTCCTTCACCCAATCTGCCTCCCTCACCCACACCCGCTCGCTCTCCACTCTCTGCTTACCTTTCTCTCAGTCAATCTGCTTCCCTCACCCACACCCGCTCGGTCTCGACTCTCTGCTTCCTTTTCTCTCACCCAATCTGCCTCCCTTACCCACACCCTCTCGCTCTCCACTCTCTGTCTCCCTTTCTCTCAGACAATCTGCCTCTCTCACCCACATCCGCTCGCTCTCCACTCTCTGCTTCCCAATCTCTCACCCAATCTGCCTCCCTCACCCACACCCGCTCGCTCTCCACTCTCTGCTTCCCTTTCTCTCAGACAATCTGCCTCCCTCACCCACACCCGCTCGGTCTCCACTCTCTGCTTCCCTTTCTCTCACCCAATCTGCCTCCCTCACCCACACCCGCTCGGCCACCACTCTCTGCTTCCCTTTCTCTCAGACAATCTGCCTCCCTCACCCACACCCGCTCGGTCTCCACTCTCTGCTTTCCTTTCTCTCAGACAATCTGCCTCCCTCACCCACACCCGCTCGCTCTCCACTCTCTGCTTCCCTTTCTCTCAGACAATCTGCCTCCCTCACCCACACCCGCTCGTTCTCCACTCTCTGCTTCCCTTTCTCTCACCCAATCTGCCTCCCTCACCCACACCCGCTCGGTCACCGCTCTCTCCTTCCCTTTCTCTCAGACAATCTGGCTCCCTCACCCACACCCGCTCGCTCTCCACTCTCTGCTTCCCTTTCTATCAGATAATCTGCTTCGTCACCCACACCCGCTAGCTCTCCACTCTCTGCTTCATTTTCTCTCACCCAATCTGCCTCCCTCACGCACACCCGCTCGCTCTCCACTCTCTGCTTCCCTTTCTCTCAGACAATCTGCCTCGTCACCCTCACCCGCTCGCTCTCCACTCTCTGCTTCCCTTTCTCTCACCCAATCTGCCTCCCTCACCCACACCCGCTCACTCTCCACTCTCTGCTTCCCTTTGTCTCATACAATCTGCCTCCCTCACCCACACCCGCTCGCTCTCCTCTCTCTGCTTCCCTTTCTCTCAGACAATCTGCCTCCCTTACCCACACCCGCTCGCTCTCCACTCTCTGCTTCCCTTTCTCTCAGACAATCTGCCTCCCCCACCCACACCCGTTCGGTCTTCACTCTCTGCATCCCTTTCTCAGACATTCTGCCTCCCTCACACACACACCCTCGCTCTCCACTCTCTGCTTCCCTTTCTCTCAGACAATCTGCCTCCCTCACTCACGCCCGCTCGCTCTCCACTCTCTGCTTCCCATTCTCTCAGACAATCTGTGTCCCTCACACACACCCGCTCGCTCTCCACTCTCTGCTTCCCTTTCTCTCAGACAATCTGCCTCCCGCACACACACCCGCTCGCTCTCCACTCTCTGCTTTCCATTCTCTCACCCAATCTGCCTCCCTCGCCCACACCAGCTCCGTCTCCACTCTCTGAGGCCCTTTCTCTCAGACAGTCTGCCTCCCTCACTAACACCCGCTCGCTCTCCACTCTCTGCTTCCCTTTCTCTCAGACAATCCGGCTCTCTCACCCACACCCGCTCTCCCTCCACTCTCTGCTTCCCTATCTCTCACCCAATCTGCCTCCCTCACCCACACCCCCTCGCTCTCCACTCTCTGCTTCCCTTACTTTCACACAATCTGCCTCCCTCCCCTAAACCCGCTCGGTCTCTACTCTCTGCTTCCCTTTCGCTCAGACAATCTGCCTCCCTCACCCAGACCCGCTCACTCTCCACTCTCTGCTTCCCTTTCTCTCAGACAATCTGCTTCCCTCACCCACACCCGCTCGGTCTCCACTCTCTGCTTCCCTTTCTCTCAGACAATCTCCCTCCCTCGCCCACACCAGCTCCGTCTCCACTCTGTGCTTACCTTTCCTTCACCCAATCTGCCTCCCTCACCCACACCCGCTCGCTCTCCACTCTCTGCTTACCTTTCTCTCAGTCAATCTGGTTCCCTCACCCACACCCGCTCGGTCTCGACTCTCTGCTTCCTTTTCTCTCACCCAATCTGCCTCCCTTACCCACACCCTCTCGCTCTCCACTCTCTGTCTCCCTTTCTCTCAGACAATCTGCCTCTCTCACCCACATCCGCTCGCTCTCCACTCTCTGCTTCCCAATCTCTCACCCAATCTGCCTCCCTCACCCACACCCGCTCGCTCTCCACTCTCTGCTTCCCTTTCTCTCAGACAATCTGCCTCCCTCACCCACACCCGCTCGGTCTCCACTCTCTGCTTCCCTTTCTCTCACCCAATCTGCCTCCCTCACCCACACCCGCTCGGCCACCACTCTCTGCTTCCCTTTCTCTCAGACAATCTGCCTCCCTCACCCACACCCGCTCGGTCTCCACTCTCTGCTTTCCTTTCTCTCAGACAATCTGCCTCCCTCACCCACACCCGCTCGCTCTCCACTCTCTGCTTCCCTTTCTCTCAGACAATCTGCCTCGTCACCCTCACCCGCTCGCTCTCCACTCTCTGCTTCCCTTTCTCTCACCCAATCTGCCTCCCTCACCCCCACCCGCTCACTCGCCACTCTCTGCTTCCCTTTGTCTCATACAATCTGCCTCCCTCACCCACACCCGTTCGCTCTCCTCTCTCTGCTTCCCTTTCTCTCAGACAATCTGCCTCCCTCACCCAGGCCCGCTGGCTCTCCACTCTCTGCTTCCCTTTCGCTCAGACAATCTGCCACCCTCACCCACACCCGCTCGCTCTCCACTCTCTGCTTCCCTTTCTCTCAGACAATCTGCCTCCCTCACCCACACCCGCTCGGTCTCCACTCTCTGCTTCCCTTTCTCTCACCCAATCTGCCTCCCTCACCCACACCGCTCGGTCACCGCTCTCTCCTTCCCTTTCTCTCAGACAATCTGGCTCCCTCACCCACACCCGCTCGCTCTCCACTCTCTGCTTCCCTTTCTATCAGATAATCTGCTTCGTCACCCACACCCGCTCGCTCTCCACTCTCTGCTTCATTTTCTCTCACCCAATCTGCCTCCCTCACGCACACCCGCTCGCTCTCCACTCTCTGCTTCCCTTTCTCTCAGACAATCTGCCTCGTCACCCTCACCCGCTCGCTCTCCACTCTCTGCTTCCCTTTCTCTCACCCAATCTGCCTCCCTCACCCACACCCGCTCACTCTCCACTCTCTGCTTCCCTTTGTCTCATACAATCTGCCTCCCTCACCCACACCCGCTCGCTCTCCTCTCTCTGCTTCCCTTTCTCTCAGACAATCTGCCTCCCTTACCCACACCCGCTCGCTCTCCACTCTCTGCTTCCCTTTCTCTCAGACAATCTGCCTCCCTCACCCACACCCGCTCGTCACCGCTCTCTGCTTCACTTTCTCTCAGATAATCTGCCACCCTCACCCACACCCGCTCGCTCTCCACCCTCTGCTTCCCTTTCTCTCAGACAATCTGCCTCCCTCACCCACACCCGCTCGGTCTCCACTCTCTGCTTCCCTTTCTCTCAGATAATCTGCCTCCCTCACCCACACCCGCTCGCTCTCCACCCTCTGCTTCCCTTTCTCTCACCCAATCTGCCTCCCTCACTCACACCCCCTCGCTCTCCACTCTCTGCTTCCCTTTCTCTCACACAATCTGCCTCCCTCACCTACACCCGCTCGCTCTCCACTCTCTGCTTCCCATTCTCTCAGACCGTCTGCTTCACTCACCCAAACCCGCTCGGTCTCCACTCTCTGCTTCCCTTTCTCTCACCCAATCTGCCTTCCTCACCCACACCCGCTCGCTCTCCAGTCTCTGCTTCCCTATCTCTCAGACAATCTGCCTCCCTCACCCACACCCGCTCGGTCTCCTCTCTCTGCTTCCCTTTCTCTCACCCAATCTGCCTCCCTCACCCACACCCGCTCGGTCTCCACTCTCTGCTTCCCTTTCTCTCTCCCAATCTGCCTCTCTCACCCACACCCGCTCGCTCTCCACTCTCTGCTTCCCTTTCTCTCAGACAATCTGCCTCCCTCTCCCACACCCGCTCGCTCTCCACTCTCTGCTTCCCTTTCTCTCAGACAATCTGCCTCCCTCACCCACATCCGCTCGCTCTCCACTCTCTGCTTCCCTTTCTCTCAGACAATCCACCTCCTTCTCCCGTTTTATCCTTTATTTCTCCCACCCTTTTTCTCCCCCATTCTATCTCCTCCCACCCTCTTTCTCTCCCAATATCTCTCCTCCCAACCTCTTTCGCTCTCACCCTGCCTTCTATCAGCACATCTCACAGACCAGTTCTCTCTTCCTCCACATCTCACCCCGCCTCTCTCCCAGTTGAAGTGTGTGTATCAGATGGAGGCCGGTGTCAGTTAGAGACGGGGTATTAGTTTTCACTGCTGACTATGTTTTACTGCTGCTCTCTGAGGTGATGAGTTTGTTGCTGCCGCAGCCTCTGAGTTTTCTGAGGTCCCAATGATTATAAATAGTTTCTTAGTTTGAGGGGCTGAATCAGATTTAGATATGGGATCACATACTTTGCGCTTTAAATAGTTCCAGATTTTGGAGACATTGAAATTTTCTACATATGATCAAACATAGCCTACTGAAATTAAATAATGGAACGGTCACAGTTACAGAGGCAGCTACACCCCAGAGTGCAGTGGAACCACCCAGAGAAACACACTAACAATTGGAACTGAATCACTGAATGGTCACAGTTACAGAGGCAGCTACACCCCAGAGTGCAGTGGAACCACCCAGAGAAACACACTGACAATTGGAACTGAATCACTGAATGGTCACAGTTACAGAGGCAGCTACACCCCAGAGTGCTGTGGACCCACACAGAGAAACACACTGACAATGGGAACTGAATCACTGAATGGTCACAGTTACAGAGGCAGCTACACCCCAGAGTGCAGGGAACCACCCAGAGAAATACACTGACAATTGGAGCTGAATCACTGAATGGTCACAGTTACAGAGGCAGCTACACCCCAGAGTGCAGTGGAACCACCCAGAGAAACACACTGACAATTGGAACTGAATCACAGAATGGTCACAGTTACTGTAACAGTTACACGCCAGAATGCACTGGAACTACACAGAGAATCACACTGACAGTGGAAACTGAATCACTGAATGGCCACAGTTACAGAGCCAGCTACACCCCAGAGTGCAGTGGAACCACCCAGAGAAACACACTGACAATTGGAACTGAATCACTGAATGGTCACAGTTACAGAGGCAGCTACACCCCAGAGAGCAGTGGAACCACTCTGAGAAACACACTGAAAATTGGAACTGAATCACTGAATGGTCACAGTTACAGAGTCAGCCACATCCCAGAGTGCAGTGGAACCACCCAGAGAAACATACTGACAATTGGAACCGAATCACTGAATGGTCACAGTTACAGAGGAAACTACACCCCAGAGTGCAGTGGAACCACCCAGAGAAACACTGCCAATTGGAACTGAATCACTGAATGGTCACAGTTACAGAGGCAGCTACACGCCAGAGAGCAGTGGAACCACCCAGAGAAACACACTGACAATTGGAACTAAATCACTGAATGGTCACAGTTACAGAGGCAGCTACACCCCAGAGTGCAGTGGACCCACCCAGAGAAACACACTGACAATGGGAACTGAATCACTGAATGGTCACAGTTACAGTGGCAGCTACACCCCAGCGTGCAGTGGAACCACCCAGAGAAACGCACTGACAATTCGAACTGAATCACTGAATGTCACAGTTACAGAGGCAGCTACACCCCAGAGTGCAGTGGAACCACCCAGAGAAACACACTAACAATTGGAACTGAATCACTGAATGGTCACAGTTACAGAGGCAGCTACACCCCAGAGTACAGTGGAACCACCCAGTGAAACACACTGACAATTGGAACTGAATCACTGAATGGTCACAGTTACAGAGGCAGCTACACCCCAGAGTGCTGTGGACCCACACAGAGAAACACACTGACAATGGGAACTGAATCACTGAATGGTCACAGTTACAGAGGCAGCTACATCCCAGAGTGCAGGGAACCACCCAGAGAAACACACTGACAATTGGAGCTGAATCACTGAATGGCCACAGTTACAGAGGCAGCTGCACCCCAGAGTGCAGTGGAACCACCCAGAGAAACACACTGACAATTGGAACTGAATCACTGAATGGTCACAGTTACAGAGACAGCTACACGCCAGAGTGCAGTGGAACCACCCAGAGAAACACACTGACAATTGGAACTGAATCACTGAATGGTCACAGTTACAGTGACAGCTACACACCAGCGTGCAGTGGAACCACCCAGAGAAACACACTGACAATTGGAACTGAATCACTGAATGGTCACATTTACAGAGGCAGCTACACCCCAGAGTGCAGTGGAACCACCCAGAGAAACACACTGACAATTGGAACTGAATCACAGAATGGTCACAGTTACAGTAACAGTTACACGCCAGAATGCACTGGAACCACACAGAGAATCACACTGACAGTGGAAACTGAATCACTGAATGGCCACAGTTACAGAGCCAGCTACACCCCAGAGTGCAGTGCAACCACCCAGAGAAACACACTGACAATTGGAACTGAATCACTGAATGGTCACAGTTACAGAGGCAGCTACACCCCAGAGAGCAGTGGAACCACCCTGAGAAACACACTGAAAATTGGAACTGAATCACTGAATGGTCATAGTTACAGAGTCAGCCACATCCCAGAGTGCAGTGGAACCACCCAGAGAAACACACTGACAATTGGAACTAAATCACTGAATGGTCACAGTTACAGAGGCAGCTACACCCCAGAGTGCAGTGGACCCACCCAGACAAACACACTGACAATGGGAACTGAATCACTGAATGGTCACAGTTACAGTGACAGCTACACCCCAGCGTGCAGTGGAACCACCCAGAGAAACACACTGACAATTCGAACTGAATCACTGAATGTCACAGTTACAGAGGCAGCTACACCCCAGAGTGCAGTGGAACCACCCAGAGAAACACACTGACAATTGGAACTGAATCACAGAATGGTCACAGTTACAGTAACAGCTACACGCCAGAATGAACTGGAACAACACAGAGAAGCACACTGACAGTGGGAACTGAATCACTGAATGGTCACAGTTACAGAGGCAGCTACACCCCAGAGAGCAGTGGAACCACCCAGAGAAACACACTGACAATTGGAACTAAATCACTGAATGGTCACAGTTACAGAGGCAGCTACACCCCAGAGTGCAGTGGACCCACCCAGAGAAACACACTGACAATGGGAACTGAATCACTGAATGGTCACAGTTACAGTGACAGCTACACCCCAGCGTGCAGTGGAACCACCCAGAGAAACACACTGACAATTCGAACTGAATCACTGAATGTCACAGTTACAGAGGCAGCTACACCCCAGAGTGCAGTGGAACCACCCAGAGAAACACACTGACAATTGGAACTGAATCACAGAATGGTCACAGTTACAGTAACAGCTACACGCCAGAATGAACTGGAACAACACAGAGAAGCACACTGACAGTGGGAACTGAATCACTGAATGGTCACAGTTACAGAGGCAGCTACACCCCAGAGAGCAGTGGAACCACCCTGAGAAACACACTGAAAATTGGAACTGAATCACTGAATGGTCACAGTTACAGAGTCAGCCACATCCCAGAGTGCAGTGGAACCACCCAGAGAAACATACTGACAATTGGAACCGAATCACTGAATGGTCACAGTTACAGAGGCAACTACACCCCAGAGTGCAGTGGAACCACCCAGAGAAACACTGCCAATGGGAACTGAATCACTGAATGGTCACAGTTACAGAGGCAGCTACACCCCAGAGAGCAGTGGAACCACCCAGAGAAACACACTGACAATTGGAACTAAATCACTGAATGGTCACAGTTACAGAGGCAGCTACACTCCAGAGTGCAGTGGACCCACCCAGAGAAACACACTGACAATTGGAACTGAATCACTGAATGGTCACATTTACAGAGGCAGCTACACCCCAGAGTGCAGTGGAACCACCCTGAGAAACACACTGACAATTGGAACTGAATCACAGAATGGTCACAGTTACAGTAACAGTTACACGCCAGAATGCACTGGAACCACACAGAGAATCACACTGACAGTGGAAACTGAATCACTGAATGGCCACAGTTACAGAGCCAGCTACACCCCAGAGTGCAGTGCAACCACCCAGAGAAACACACTGACAATTGGAACTGAATCACTGAATGGTCACAGTTACAGAGGCAGCTACACCCCAGAGAGCAGTGGAACCACCCTGAGAAACACACTGAAAATTGGAACTGAATCACTGAATGGTCACAGTTACAGAGTCAGCCACATCCCAGAGTGCAGTGGAACCACCCAGAGAAACACACTGACAATTGGAACTAAATCACTGAATGGTCACAGTTACAGAGGCAGCTACACCCCAGAGTGCAGTGGACCCACCCAGACAAACACACTGACAATTGGAACTGAATCACTGAATGGTCACAGTTACAGAGGCAGCTACACCCCAGAGTGCAGTGGAACCACCCAGAGAAACACTGACAATTCGAACTGAATCACTGAATGTCACAGTTACAGAGGCAGCTACACCCCAGAGTGCAGTGGAACCACCCAGAGAAACACACTAACAATTGGAACTGAATCACTGAATGGTCACAGTTACAGAGGCAGCTACACCCCAGAGTACAGTGGAACCACCCAGTGAAACACACTGACAATTGGAACTGAATCACTGAATGGTCACAGTTACAGAGGCAGCTACACCCCAGAGTGCTGTGGACCCACACAGAGAAACACACTGACAATGGGAACTGAATCACTGAATGGTCACAGTTACAGAGGCAGCTACATCCCAGAGTGCAGGGAACCACCCAGAGAAACACACTGACAATTGGAGCTGAATCACTGAATGGCCACAGTTACAGAGGCAGCTGCACCCCAGAGTGCAGTGGAACCACCCAGAGAAACACACTGACAATTGGAACTGAATCACTGAATGGTCACAGTTACAGAGACAGCTACACGCCAGAGTGCAGTGGAACCACCCAGAGAAACACACTGACAATTGGAACTGAATCACTGAATGGTCACAGTTACAGTGACAGCTACACACCAGCGTGCAGTGGAACCACCCAGAGAAACACACTGACAATTGGAACTGAATCACTGAATGGTCACATTTACAGAGGCAGCTACACCCCAGAGTGCAGTGGAACCACCCAGAGAAACACACTGACAATTGGAACTGAATCACAGAATGGTCACAGTTACAGTAACAGTTACACGCCAGAATGCACTGGAACCACACAGAGAATCACACTGACAGTGGAAACTGAATCACTGAATGGCCACAGTTACAGAGCCAGCTACACCCCAGAGTGCAGTGCAACCACCCAGAGAAACACACTGACAATTGGAACTGAATCACTGAATGGTCACAGTTACAGAGGCAGCTACACCCCAGAGAGCAGTGGAACCACCCTGAGAAACACACTGAAAATTGGAACTGAATCACTGAATGGTCATAGTTACAGAGTCAGCCACATCCCAGAGTGCAGTGGAACCACCCAGAGAAACACACTGACAATTGGAACTAAATCACTGAATGGTCACAGTTACAGAGGCAGCTACACCCCAGAGTGCAGTGGACCCACCCAGACAAACACACTGACAATGGGAACTGAATCACTGAATGGTCACAGTTACAGTGACAGCTACACCCCAGCGTGCAGTGGAACCACCCAGAGAAACACACTGACAATTCGAACTGAATCACTGAATGTCACAGTTACAGAGGCAGCTACACCCCAGAGTGCAGTGGAACCACCCAGAGAAACACACTGACAATTGGAACTGAATCACAGAATGGTCACAGTTACAGTAACAGCTACACGCCAGAATGAACTGGAACAACACAGAGAAGCACACTGACAGTGGGAACTGAATCACTGAATGGTCACAGTTACAGAGGCAGCTACACCCCAGAGAGCAGTGGAACCACCCAGAGAAACACACTGACAATTGGAACTAAATCACTGAATGGTCACAGTTACAGAGGCAGCTACACCCCAGAGTGCAGTGGACCCACCCAGAGAAACACACTGACAATGGGAACTGAATCACTGAATGGTCACAGTTACAGTGACAGCTACACCCCAGCGTGCAGTGGAACCACCCAGAGAAACACACTGACAATTCGAACTGAATCACAGAATGGTCACAGTTACAGTAACAGCTACACGCCAGAATGAACTGGAACAACACAGAGAAGCACACTGACAGTGGGAACTGAATCACTGAATGGTCACAGTTACAGAGGCAGCTACACCCCAGAGAGCAGTGGAACCACCCAGAGAAACACACTGAAAATTGGAACTGAATCACTGAATGGTCACAGTTACAGAGTCAGCCACATCCCAGAGTGCAGTGGAACCACCCAGAGAAACATACTGACAATTGGAACCGAATCACTGAATGGTCACAGTTACAGAGGCAACTACACCCCAGAGTGCAGTGGAACCACCCAGAGAAACACTGCCAATGGGAACTGAATCACTGAATGGTCACAGTTACAGAGGCAGCTACACCCCAGAGAGCAGTGGAACCACCCAGAGAAACACACTGACAATTGGAACTAAATCACTGAATGGTCACAGTTACAGAGGCAGCTACACTCCAGAGTGCAGTGGACCCACCCAGAGAAACACACTGACAATTGGAACTGAATCACTGAATGGTCACATTTACAGAGGCAGCTACACCCCAGAGTGCAGTGGAACCACCCAGAGAAACACACTGACAATTGGAACTGAATCACAGAATGGTCACAGTTACAGTAACAGTTACACGCCAGAATGCACTGGAACCACACAGAGAATCACACTGACAGTGGAAACTGAATCACTGAATGGTCACAGTTACAGTGACAGCTACACCCCAGCGTGCAGTGGAACCACCCAGAGAAACACACTGACAATTCGAACTGAATCACAGAATGGTCACAGTTACAGTAACAGCTACACGCCAGAATGAACTGGAACAACACAGAGAAGCACACTGACAGTGGGAACTGAATCACTGAATGGTCACAGTTACAGAGGCAGCTACACCCCAGAGAGCAGTGGAACCACCCAGAGAAACACACTGAAAATTGGAACTGAATCACTGAATGGTCACAGTTACAGAGTCAGCCACATCCCAGAGTGCAGTGGAACCACCCAGAGAAACATACTGACAATTGGAACCGAATCACTGAATGGTCACAGTTACAGAGGCAACTACACCCCAGAGTGCAGTGGAACCACCCAGAGAAACACTGCCAATGGGAACTGAATCACTGAATGGTCACAGTTACAGAGGCAGCTACACCCCAGAGAGCAGTGGAACCACCCAGAGAAACACACTGACAATTGGAACTAAATCACTGAATGGTCACAGTTACAGAGGCAGCTACACTCCAGAGTGCAGTGGACCCACCCAGAGAAACACACTGACAATTGGAACTGAATCACTGAATGGTCACATTTACAGAGGCAGCTACACCCCAGAGTGCAGTGGAACCACCCAGAGAAACACACTGACAATTGGAACTGAATCACAGAATGGTCACAGTTACAGTAACAGTTACACGCCAGAATGCACTGGAACCACACAGAGAATCACACTGACAGTGGAAACTGAATCACTGAATGGCCACAGTTACAGAGCCAGCTACACCCCAGAGTGCAGTGCAACCACCCAGAGAAACACACTGACAATTGGAACTGAATCACTGAATGGTCACAGTTACAGAGGCAGCTACACCCCAGAGAGCAGTGGAACCACCCTGAGAAACACACTGAAAATTGGAACTGAATCACTGAATGGTCACAGTTACAGAGTCAGCCACATCCCAGAGTGCAGTGGAACCACCCAGAGAAACACACTGACAATTGGAACTAAATCACTGAATGGTCACAGTTACAGAGGCAGCTACACCCCAGAGTGCAGTGGACCCACCCAGACAAACACACTGACAATGGGAACTGAATCACTGAATGGTCACAGTTACAGTGACAGCTACACCCCAGCGTGCAGTGGAACCACCCAGAGAAACACACTGACAATTCGAACTGAATCACTGAATGTCACAGTTACAGAGGCAGCTACACCCCAGAGTGCAATGGAACCACCCAGAGAAACACACTGACAATTGGAACTGAATCACAGAATGGTCACAGTTACAGTAACAGCTACACGCCAGAATGAACTGGAACAACACAGAGAAGCACACTGACAGTGGGAACTGAATCACTGAATGGTCACAGTTACAGAGGCAGCTACACCCCAGAGAGCAGTGGAACCACCCAGAGAAACACACTGACAATTGGAACTAAATCACTGAATGGTCACAGTTACAGAGGCAGCTACACCCCAGAGTGCAGTGGACCCACCCAGAGAAACACACTGACAATGGGAACTGAATCACTGAATGGTCACAGTTACAGTGACAGCTACACCCCAGCGTGCAGTGGAACCACCCAGAGAAACACACTGACAATTCGAACTGAATCACTGAATGTCACAGTTACAGAGGCAGCTACACCCCAGAGTGCAGTGGAACCACCCAGAGAAACACACTGACAATTGGAACTGAATCACAGAATGGTCACAGTTACAGTAACAGCTACACGCCAGAATGAACTGGAACAACACAGAGAAGCACACTGACAGTGGGAACTGAATCACTGAATGGTCACAGTTACAGAGGCAGCTACACCCCAGAGAGCAGTGGAACCACCCTGAGAAACACACTGAAAATTGGAACTGAATCACTGAATGGTCACAGTTACAGAGTCAGCCACATCCCAGAGTGCAGTGGAACCACCCAGAGAAACATACTGACAATTGGAACCGAATCACTGAATGGTCACAGTTACAGAGGCAACTACACCCCAGAGTGCAGTGGAACCACCCAGAGAAACACTGCCAATGGGAACTGAATCACTGAATGGTCACAGTTACAGAGGCAGCTACACCCCAGAGAGCAGTGGAACCACCCAGAGAAACACACTGACAATTGGAACTAAATCACTGAATGGTCACAGTTACAGAGGCAGCTACACTCCAGAGTGCAGTGGACCCACCCAGAGAAACACACTGACAATGGGAACTTAATCACTGAATGGTCACAGTTACAGTGACAGCTACACCCCAGCGTGCAGTGGAACCACCCAGAGAAACACACTGACAATTCGAACTGAATCACTGAATGTCACAGTTACAGAGGCAGCTACACCCCAGAGTGCAGTGGAACCACCCAGAGAAACACACTGACAATTGGAACTGAATCACAGAATGGTCACAGTTACAGTAACAGCTACACGCCAGAATGAACTGGAACAACACAGAGAAGCACACTGACAGTGGGAACTGAATCACTGAATGGTCACAGTTACAGAGCCAGCTACACCCCAGAGTGCAGTGGAACCACCCAGAGAAACACACTGACAATTGGAACTGAATCACTGAATAGTCACAGTTACAGAGGCAGCTACACCCCAGAGAGCAGTGGAACCACCCTCAGAAACACACTGATAATTGGAACTGAATCACTGAATGGTCACAGTTACAGAGTCAGCTACATCCCAGAGTACAGTGGAACCACCAAGAGAAACATACTGACAATTGTACCGAATCACTGAATGGTCACAGTTACAGAGGCAGCTACACCCCAGAGTGCAGTGGAACCACCCAGGGAAACACACTGCCAATTGGAACTGAATCACTGAATGGTCACAGTTACAGAGCCAGCTACACCCCAGAGAGCAGTGGAACAACCCAGAGAAACACACTGACAATTGGAACTAAATCACTGAATGGTCACAGTTACAGAGGCAGCTACACCCCAGAGTGCAGTGGACCCACCCAGAGAAACACACTGACAATTGGAACTGAATCACTGAATGGTCACAGTTACAGAGGCATCTACACCCCAGAGTGCAGTGAACCACCCAGAGAAACACACTGACAATTCGAACTGAATCACTGAATGGTCACAGTTACAGAGGCAGCTACACTCCAGAGTGCAGTGGAACTACCCACAGAAACACACTGACAATTGGAATTGAATCACTGAATGGTCACAGTTACAGAGGCAACTACACCACAGAGAGCAGTGGAACCATCCAGAGAAACACACTGACAATTGGAACTGAATCACTGAATGGTCACAGTTACAGAGACAGCTACACCCCAGAGAGCAGTGGAACCACCCAGAGAAACACACTGACAATTGGAACTGAATCACTGAATGGTCACAGTTATTTAGGCATCTACACCCCAGAGTGCAGTGAACCACCCAGAGAAACACACTGACAATTCGAACTGAATCACTCAATGGTCAAGTTACAGAGGCAGCTACACCCCAGAGTGCAGTGGAACCACCCAGAGGAACACACTGACAATTGGAACTGAATCACAGAATGGTCACAGTTACAGTAACAGCTACACGCCAGAAGGCACTGGAACCACACAGAGAATCACACTGACAGTGGAAACTGAATCACTGAATGGTCACAGTTACAGAGCCAGCTACACCCCAGAGTGCAGTGGAACCACCCAGAGAAACACACTGACAATTGGAACTGAATCACTGAATGGTCACAGTTACAGAGGCAGCGACACCCCAGAGAGCAGTGGAACCACCCTGAGAAACACACTGACAATTGGAACTGAATCACTGAATGGTCACAGTTACAGAGTCAGCTACATCCAAGAGTGCAGTGGAACCACCCAGAGAAACATACTGACAATTGGAACCGAATCACTGAATGGTCACAGTTACAGAGGCAGCTACACCCCAGAGTGCAGTGGAACCACCCAGAGAAACACACTGACAATTGGAACTGAATCACTGAATGGTCACAGTTACAGAGGCAGCTACACCGCAGAGAGCAGTGGAACCACCCAGAGAAACACACTGACAATTGGAACTAAATCACTGAATGGTCACAGTTACAGAGGCAGCTACACCCCAGAGTGCAGTGGACCCACCCAGAGAAACACACTGACAATTGGCACTGAATCACTGAATGGTCACAGTTACAGAGGCATCTACACCCCAGATTGCAGTGAACCACCCAGAGAAACACACTGACAATTCGAACTGAATCACTGAATGGTCACAGTTACAGATGCAGCTACACTCCAGAGTGCAGTGGAACCATCCAGAGAAACACACTGACAATTGGAACTGAATCACTGAATGGTCACAGTTACAGAGGCAACTACTCTCCAGAGAGCAGTGGAACCACCCAGAGAAACACACTGACAATTGGAACTGAATCACTGAATGGTCACAGTTACAGAGGCAGCTACATCCCAGAGAGCAGTGGAACCACCCAGAGAAGCACACTGACAATTGGAACTGAATCACTGAAGATTCACAGTTACAGAGGCAGCTACACCGCAGAGTGCAGTGGAACCACCGAGAGAAACACACTGACAATTGGAGCTGAATCACTGAATGGTCACAGTTACAGAGGCAGCTACACCCCAGAGTGCAGTGGACCACCCACAGAAACACATTGACAATAGGAACTGAATCACTGAATGGTCACAGTTACAGAGGCAGCTACACCCCTGGGTGCAGTGGAACTACCCAGAGAAACACACTGACAATTGGAACTGAATCACTGAATGGTCACAGTTACAGAGGCAGCTACACCCCAGAGTGCAGTGGAGCCACCCAGAGAAACACACTGACAATTGGAACTGAATCACTGAATGGTCACAGTTACAGAGGCAGCTACACCCCAGAGTGCAGTGGAACCACCCAGAGAAACACACTGACAATTGGAACAGAATCACTGAATGGTCACAGTTACAGGGGTAGCTACACCCCAGAGTGCAGTGGAACCACACTGAGAAACACACTGACAATTGGAACTGAATCACTGAACGGACACAGTTACAGAGGCAGCTACACCCCAGAGTGTAGTGGAACCACACAGAGAAACACACTGACAATTGGAACTGAATCAATGAATGGACACAGTTACAGAGGCAGCTACACCCCAGAGAGCAGTGGACTCAGCCAGATAATCACTTTGACAATTGGAACTGAATCACTGAATTGTCACAGTTAACGAGGCAGCTACACCCCAGAGTGCAGTGGACCCACCCAGAGAAACACACTGATAATTGGAACTGAATCACTGAATGGTCACAGTTACAGGGCAGCTACAGCCCAGAGTGCAGTGGAACCACCCAGAGAAATACACTGACAATTGGAACTGAATCACTGAATGGTCACAGTTACAGGGGCAGGCACACCCCAGAGTGCAGTGGAACCACACTGAGAAACACACTGACAATTGGAACTGAATCACTGAACGGACACAGTTACAGAGGCAGCTACACCCCAGAGAGCAGTGGAACCAGCCAGATAATCACACTGACAATTGGAACTGAATCACTGAATGGTCACAGTTACCTAGGCAGCTACACCCCAGAGTGCAGTGGACCCACCCAGAGAAACACACTGACAATTGGAACTGAATAACTGAATGGTCACAGTGGCATAGGCAGCTACACCCCAGAGTGCAGTGGACCCACCCAGAGAAACACACTGACAATTGGAACTGAATCACTGAATTGTCACAGTTACAGAGATGGATACACCCAAGAGTGCAGTGGAACCACCCAGAGAAACACACTGACAATTGGAACTGAATCACTGGATGGTCACAGTTACAGAGGCAGCTACACCCCAGAGTGCAGTGGACCCACCCAGAGAAAAACACTGACAATTGGAACTGAATCACTGAATGGTCACAGTTGCAGAGGCAGCTACACCCCAGAGTGCAGTGAGCCACCCAGAGAAACACACTGACAATTGGAACTGAATCACTGAATTGTCACAGTTACAGAGATGGATACACCCCAGAGTGCAGTGGAACCACCCAGAGAAACACACTAACAATTGGAACTGAATCACTGGATGGTCACAGTTACAGAGGCAGCTACACCCCAGAGTGCAGTGGAAACACCCAGAGAAACACACTGACAATTGGAACTGAATCACAGAATGGTCACAGTTACAGAGGCAGCTACACCCCAGAGTGCAGTGGAACCACCCAGAGAAACACACTGACAATTGGAACTGAATCACTGAATGGTCACAGTTACAGAGGCAGCTACACCCCAGAGTGCAGTGGACACACCCAGAGAAACACACTGACAATTGGAACTGAATCGCTGAATGGTCACAGTTACAGAGGCAGCTACACCCCAGAGTGTAGTGGAACCACCCAGAGAAACACACTGACAATTGGAACTGAATCACTGAATGGTCACAGTTACAGGGGCAGCTACACCCCAGAGAGCAGTGGAACCACACAGAGAAACACACTGACAATTGGAACTGAATCACTGAATGGTCACAGTTACAGAGGCAGCTACATCCCAGAGAGCAGTGGAACCACCCAGAGAAGCACACTGACAATTGGAACTGAATCACTGAATGTTCACAGTTACAGAGGCAGCTACACCGCAGAGTGCAGTGGAACCACCGAGAGAAACACACTGACAATTGGAGGTGAATCACTGAATGGTCACAGTTACAGAGGCAGCTACACCCCAGAGTGCAGTGGAACCACCCACAGAAACACACTGACAATAGGAACTGAATCACTGAATGGTCACAGTTACAGAGGCAGCTACACCCCTGGGTGCAGTGGAACCACCCAGAGAAACACACTGACAATTGGAACTGAATCACTGAATGGTCACAGTTACAGAGGCAGCTACACCCCAGAGTGCAGTGGACCCACCCAGAGAAACACACTGACAATTGGAACTGAATCACTGAATGGTCACAGTTACAGAGGCAGCTACACCCCAGAGTGCAGTGGAACCACCCAGAGAAACACACTGACAATTGGAACTGAATCACTGAATGGTCACAGTTACAGGGGCAGCTACACCCCAGAGTGCAATGGAACCACACTGAGAAACACACTGAAAATTGGAACTGAATCACTGAACGGACACAGTTACAGAGGCAGCTACACCCCAGAGTGTAGTGGAACCACACAGAGAAACACACTGACAATTGGAACTGAATCAATGAATGGACACAGTTACAGAGGCAGTTACACCCCAGAGAGCAGTAGAACCAGCCAGATAATCACACTGAGAATTGGAACTGAATCACTGAATGGTCACAGTTACCTAGGCAGCTACACCCCAGAGTGCAGTGGACCCACCCAGAGAAACACATGACAATTGGAACTGAATCACTGAATGGTCACTGTTGCAGAGGCAGCTACACCCCAGAGTGCAGTGAACCACCCAGAGAAACACACTGACAATTGGAACTGAATCACTGAATGGACACAGTTACAGAGGCAGCTACACCCCAGAGTGCAGTGGAACCACACAGAGAAACAGACTGACAATTGGAACTGAATCACTGAATGGACACAGATACAGAGACAGCTACACACCAGAGAGCAGTGGAACGACCCAGAGAATCACACTGACTATTGGAACTGAATCACTGAATGGTCACAGTTACAGAGGCAGCTACACCGCAGAGTGCAGTGGAACCACCGAGAGAAACACACTGACAATTGGAACTGAATCACTGAATGGTCACAGTTACAGAGACAGCTACACCCCAGAGTGTAGTGGACCCACCCAGAGAAACACACTGACAATTGGAACTGAATCGCTGAATGGTCACAGTTACCTAGGCAGCTACATCCCAGAGTGTAGTGGACCCACCCAGAGAAACACACTGACAATTGGAACTGAATCGCTGAATGGTCACAGTTACAGGGGCAGCTACACCCCAGAGTGCAGTGGAACCACCCAGAGAAACACACTGACAATTGGAACTGAATCACTGAATGGTCACAGTTACAGAGGCAGCTACATCCCAGAGAGCATGGAACCACCCAGAGAAGCACACTGACAATTGGAACTGAATCACTGAATGTTCACAGTTACAGAGGCAGCTACACCGCAGAGTGCAGTGGAACCAACGAGAGAAACACACTGACAATTGGAGCTGAATCACTGAATGGTCACAGTTACAGAGACAGCTACACCCCAGAGTGCAGTGGAACCACCCAAGAAACACACTGACAATAGGAACTGAATCACTGAATGGTCACAGTTACAGAGGCAGCTACACCCCTGGGTGCAGTGGAACTACCCACAGAAACACACTGACAATTGGAACTGAATCACTGAATGGTCACAGTTACAGAGGCAGCTACACCCCAGAGTGCAGTGGAACCACCCAGAGAAACACACTGACAATTGGAACTGAATCACTGAATGGTCACAGTTACAGGGGCAGCTACACCCCAGAGTGCAGTGGAACCACACTGAGAAACACACTGACAATTGGAACTGAATCACTGAACGGACACAGTTACAGAGGCAGCTACAGCCCAGAGTGTAGTGAAACCACACAGAGAAACACACTGACAATTGGAACTGAATCAATGAATGGACACAGTTACAGAGGCAGCTACACCCCAGAGAGCAGTGGAACCAGCCAGATAATCACACTGACAATTGGAACTGAATCACTGAATGGTCACAGTTACCTAGGCAGCTACACCCCAGAGTGCAGTGGACCCACCCAGAGAAACACACTGACAATTGGAACTGAATCACTGAATGGTCACAGTTGCAGAGGCAGCTACACCCCAGAGTGCAGTGAACCACCCAGAGAAACACACTGACAATTGGAACTGAATCACTGAATGGACACAGTTACAGAGGCAGCTACACCCCAGAGTGCAGTGGAACCTCACAGAGAAACACACTGACAATTGGAACTGAATCACTGAATGGACACAGATACAGAGACAGGTACACACCAGAGAGCAGTGGAACGATTCAGAGAATCACACTGACAATTGGAACTGAATCACTGAATGGTCACAGTTACAGAGACAGCTACACTCCAGAGTGCAGTGGAACCACCCAGAGAAACACACTGACAATTGGAACTGAATCACTGAATGGTCACAGTTACAGAGGCAGCTACATCCCAGAGAGCAGTGGAACCACCCAGAGAAGCACACTGACAATTGGAACTGAATCACTGAATGGTCACAGTTACAGAGGCAGCTACACCCCAGAGTGCAGTGGACCACCCACAGAAACACACTGACAATAGGAACTGAATCACTGAATGGTCACAGTTACAGAGGCAGCTACACCCCTGGGTGCAGTGGAACCACCCAGAGAAACACACTGACAATTGGAACTGAATCACTGAATGGTCACAGTTACAGAGGCAGCTACACCCCAGAATGCAGTGGACCCACCCAGAGAAACACACTGACAATTGGAACAGAATCACTGAATGGTCACAGTTACAGAGGCAGCTACACCCCAGAGTGCAGTTGAACCACCCAGAGAAACACACTGACAATTGGAACTGAATCACTGAATGGTCACAGTTACAGGGGCAGCTACACCCCAGAGTGCAGTGGAACCACACTGAGAAACACACTGACAATTGGAACTGAATCACTGAACGGACACAGTTACAGAGGCAGCTACACCCCAGTGTGTAGTGGAACCACACAGAGAAACACACTGACAATTGGAACTGAATCAATGAATGGACACAGTTACAGAGGCAGCTACACCCCAGAGAGCAGTGGAACCAGCCAGATAATCACATTGACAATTGGAACTGAATCACTGAATGGTCACAGTTACCTAGGCAGCTACACCCCAGAGTGCAGTGGACCCACCCAGAGAAACACACTGACAATTGGAACTGAATCGCTGAATGGTCACAGTTACAGAGGCAGCTACACCCCAGAGTGCAGTGGAACCACCCAGAGAAACACACTGACAATTGGAACTGAATCACTGAATGGTCACAGTTACAGAGGCAGCTACATCCCAGAGAGCATGGAACCACCCAGAGAAGCACACTGACAATTGGAACTGAATCACTGAATGTTCACAGTTACAGAGGCAGCTACACCGCAGAGTGCAGTGGAACCACCGAGAGAAACACACTGACAATTGGAGCTGAATCACTGAATGGTCACAGTTACAGAGACAGCTACACCGCAGAGTGCAGTGGAACCACCCAAGAAACACACTGACAATAGGAACTGAATCACTGAATGGTCACAGTTACAGAGGCAGCTACACCCCTGGGTGCAGTGGAACTACCCACAGAAACACACTGACAATTGGAACTGAATCACTGAATGGTCACAGTTACAGAGGCAGCTACACCCCAGAGTGCAGTGGAACCACCCAGAGAAACACACTGACAATTGGAACTGAATCACTGAATGGTCACAGTTACAGGGGCAGCTACACCCCAGAGTGCAGTGGAACTACACTGAGAAACACACTGACAATTGGAACTGAATCACTGAACGGACACAGTTACAGAGGCAGCTACAGCCCAGAGTGTAGTGGAACCACACAGAGAAACACACTGACAATTGGAACTGAATCAATGAATGGACACAGTTACAGAGGCAGCTACACCCCAGAGAGCAGTGGAACCAGCCAGATAATCACACTGACAATTGGAACTGAATCACTGAATGGTCACAGTTACCTAGGCAGCTACACCCCAGATTGCAGTGGACCCACCCAGAGAAACACACTGACAATTGGAACTGAATCACTGAATGGTCACAGTTGCAGAGGCAGCTACACCCCAGAGTGCAGTGAACCACCCAGAGAAACACACTGACAATTGGAATTGAATCACTGAATGGACACAGTTACAGAGGCAGCTACACCCCAGAGTGCAGTGGAACCTCACAGAGAAACACACTGACAATTGGAACTGAATCACTGAATGGACACAGATACAGAGACAGGTACACACCAGAGAGCAGTGGAACGATTCAGAGAATCACACTGACAATTGGAACTGAATCACTGAATGGTCACAGTTACAGAGACAGCTACACTCCAGAGTGCAGTGGAACCACCCAGAGAAACACACTGACAATTGGAACTGAATCACTGAATGGTCACAGTTACAGAGGCAGCTACATCCCAGAGAGCAGTGGAACCACCCAGAGAAGCACACTGACAATTGGAACTGAATCACTGAATGGTCACAGTTACAGAGGCAGCTACACCCCAGAGTGCAGTGGACCACCCACAGAAACACACTGACAATAGGAACTGAATCACTGAATGGTCACAGTTACAGAGGCAGCTACACCCCTGGATGCAGTGGAACCACCCAGAGAAACACACTGACAATTGGAACTGAATCACTGAATGGTAACAGTTACAGAGGCAGCTACACCCCAGAATGCAGTGGACCCACCCAGAGAAACACACTGACAATTGGAACTGAATCACTGAATGGTCACAGTTACAGAGGCAGCTACACCCCAGAGTGCAGTTGAACCACCCAGAGAAACACACTGACAATTGGAACTGAATCACTGAATGGTCACAGTTACAGGGGCAGCTACACCCCAGAGTGCAGTGGAACCACACTGAGAAACACACTGACAATTGGAACTGAATCACTGAACGGACACAGTTACAGAGGCAGCTACACCCCTGTGTGTAGTGGAACAACACAGAGAAACACACTGACAATTGGAACTGAATCAATGAATGGACACAGTTACAGAGGCAGCTACACCCCAGAGAGCAGTGGAACCAGCCAGATAATCACATTGACAATTGGAACTGAATCACTGAATGGTCACAGGTACCTAGGCAGCTACACCCCAGAGTGCAGTGGACCCACCCAGAGAAACACACTGACAATTGGAACTGAATCGCTGAATGGTCACAGTTACAGAGGCAGCTACACCCCAGAGTGCAGTGGAACCACCCAGAGAAACACACTGACAATTGGAACTGAATCACTGAATGGTCACAGTTACAGAGGCAGCTACATCCCAGAGAGCATGGAACCACCCAGAGAAGCACACTGACAATTGGAACTGAATCACTGAATGTTCACAGTTACAGAGGCAGCTACACCGCAGAGTGCAGTGGAACCACCGAGAGAAACACACTGACAATTGGAGCTGAATCACTGAATGGTCACAGTTACAGAGACAGCTACACCCCAGAGTGCAGTGGAACCACCCAAGAAACACACTGACAATAGGAACTGAATCACTGAATGGTCACAGTTACAGAGGCAGCTACACCCCTGGGTGCAGTGGAACTACCCACAGAAACACACTGACAATTGGAACTGAATCACTGAATGGTCACAGTTACAGAGGCAGCTACACCCCAGAGTGCAGTAGACCCACCAAGAGAAACACACTGACAATTGGAACTGAATCACTGAATGGTCACAGTTACAGAGGCAGCTGCACCCCAGAGTGCAGTGGAACCACCCAGAGAAACACACTGACAATTGGAACTGAATCACTGAATGGTCACAGTTACAGGGGCAGCTACACCCCAGAGTGCAGTGGAACCACACTGCGAAACACACTGACAATTGGAACTGAATCACTGAACGGACACAGTTACAGAGGCAGCTACAGCCCAGAGTGTAGTGGAACCACACAGAGAAACACACTGACAATTGGAACTGAATCAATGAATGGACACAGTTACAGAGGCAGCTACACCCCAGAGAGCAGTGGAACCAGCCAGATAATCACACTGACAATTGGAACTGAATCACTGAATGGTCACAGTTACCTAGGCAGCTACACCCCAGAGTGCAGTGGACCCACCCAGAGAAACACACTGACAATTGGAACTGAATCACTGAATGGTCACAGTTGCAGAGGCAGCTACACCCCAGAGTGCAGTGAACCACCCAGAGAAACACACTGACAATTGGAACTGAATCACTGAATGGACACAGTTACAGAGGCAGCTACACCCCAGAGTGCAGTGGAACCTCACAGAGAAACACACTGACAATTGGAACTGAATCACTGAATGGACACAGATACAGAGACAGGTACACACCAGAGAGCAGTGGAACGATTATGAGAATCACACTGACAATTGGAACTGAATCACTGAATGGTCACAGTTACAGAGACAGCTACACTCCAGAGTGCAGTGGAACCACCCAGAGAAACACACTGACAATTGGAACTGAAACACTGAATGGTCACAGTTACAGAGGCAGCTACATCCCAGAGAGCAGTGGAACCACCCAGAGAAGCACACTGACAATTGGAACTGAATCACTGAATGTTCACAGTTACAGAGGCAGCTACACCGCAGAGTACAGTGGAACCACCGAGAGAAACACACTGACAATTGGAGCTGAGTCACTGAATGGTCACAGTTACAGAGGCAGCTACACCCCAGAGTGCAGTGGACCACCCACAGAAACACACTGACAATAGGAACTGAATCACTGAATGGTCACAGTTACAGAGGCAGCTACACCCCTGGGTGCAGTGGAACCACCCAGAGAAACACACTGACAATTGGAACTGAATCACTGAATGGTCACAGTTACAGAGGCAGCTACACCCCAGAGTGCAGTGGACCCACCCAGAGAAACACACTGACAATTGGAACTGAATCACTGAATGGTCACAGTTACAGAGGCAGCTACACCCCAGAGTGCAGTTGAACCACCCAGAGAAACAAACTGACAATTGGAACTGAATCACTGAATGGTCACAGTTACAGGGGCAGCTACACCCCAGAGTGCAGTGGAACCACATTGAGAAACACACTGACAATTGGAACTGAATCACTGAACGGACACAGTTACAGAGGCAGCTACACCCCAGTGTGTAGTGGAACCACACAGAGAAACACACTGACAATTGGAACTGAATCAATGAATGGACACAGTTACAGAGGCAGCTACACCCCAGAGAGCAGTGGAACCAGCCAGATAATCACATTGACAATTGGAACCTAATCACTGAATGGTCACAGTTACCTAGGCAGCTACACCCCAGAGTGCAGTGGACCCACCCAGAGAAACACACTGACAATTGGAACTGAATCGCTGAATGGTCACAGTTACAGAGGCAGCTACACCCCAGAGTGCAGTGGAACCACCCAGAGAAACACACTGACAATTGGAACTGACTCACTGAATGGTCACAGTTACAGGGGCAGCTACACCCCAGAGAGCAGTGGAACCACACAGAGAAACACACTGACAATTGGAACTGAATCACTGAATGGTCACAGTTACAGAGGCAGCTACATCCCAGAGAGCAGTGGAACCACCCAGAGAAGCACACTGACAATTGGAACTGAATCACTGAATGTTCACAGTTACAGAGGCAGCTACACCGCAGATTGCAGTGGAACCACCGAGTGAAACACACTGACAATTGGAGCTGAATCACTGAATGGTCACAGTTACAGAGGCAGCTACACCCCTGGGTGCAGTGTAACCACCCACAGAAACACACTGAAAATTGGAACTGAATCACTGAATGATCACAGTTACAGAGGCAGCTACACCCCAGAGTGCAGTGGACCCACCCAGAGAAACACACTGACAATTGGAACTGAATCACTCAATGGTCACAGTTACAGAGGCAGCTACACCCCAGAGTGCAGTGGAACCACCCAGAGAAACACACTGACAATTGGAACTGAATCACTGAATGGTCACAGTTACAGGGGCAGCTACACCCCAGAGTGCAGTGGAACCACACTGAGAAACACACTGACATTTGGAACTGAATCACTGAACGGACACAGTTACAGAGGCAGCTACACCCCAGAGTGTAGTGGAACCACACAGAGAAACACACTGACAATTGGAACTGAATCAATGAATGGACACAGACACAGAGGCAGCTACACCCCAGAGTGCAGTGAACCACCCAGAGAAACACACTGACAATTGGAACTGAATCACTGAATGGACACAGTTACAGAGGCAGCTACACCCCAGAGTGCAGTGGAACCACACAGAGAAACACACTGACAATTGGAACTGAATCACTGAATGGACACAGATACAGAGACAGCTACACACCAGAGAGCAGTGGAACGATTCAGAGAATCACACTGACAATTGGAACTGAATCACTGAATGGTCACAGTTACAGAGACAGCTACACTCCAGAGTGCAGTGGAACCACCCAGAGAAACACACTGACAATTGGAACTGAATCACTGAATGGTCACAGTTACAGAGGCAGCTACATCCCAGAGAGCAGTGGAACCACCCAGAGAAGCACACTGACAATTGGAACTGAATCACTGAATGTTCACAGTTACAGAGGCAGCTACACCGCAGAGTGCAGTGGAACCACCGAGAGAAACACACTGACAATTGGAGCTGAGTCACTGAATGGTCACAGTTACAGAGGCAGCTACACCCCAGAGTGCAGTGGACCACCCACAGAAACACACTGACAATAGGAACTGAATCACTGAATGGTCACAGTTACAGAGGCAGCTACACCCCTGGGTGCAGTGGAACCACCCAGAGAAACACACTGACAATTGGAACTGAATCACTGAATGGTCACAGTTACAGAGGCAGCTACACCCCAGAGTGCAGTGGAACCACCCAGAGAAACACACTGACAATTGGAACTGAATCACTGAATGGTCACAGTTACAGGGGCAGCTACACCCCAGAGTGCAGTGGAAACACACTGAGAAACACACTGACAATTGGAACTGAATCACTGAACGGACACAGTTACAGAGGCAGCTACAGCCCAGAGTGTAGTGGAACCACACAGAGAAACACACTGACAATTGGAACTGAATCAATGAATGGACACAGTTAAAGAGGCAGCTACACCCCAGAGAGCAGTGGAACCAGCCAGATAATCACACTGACAATTGGAACTGAATCACTGAATGGTCACAGTTACCTAGGCAGCTACACCCCAGAGTGCAGTGGACCCACCCAGAGAAACACACTGACAATTGGAACTGAATCACTGAATGGTCACAGTTGCAGAGGCAGCTACACCCCAGAGTGCAGTGAACCACCCAGAGAAACACACTGACAATTGGAACTGAATCACTGAATGGACACTGTTACAGAGGCAGCTACACCCCAGAGTGCAGTGGAACCACACAGAGAAACACACTGACAATTGGAACTGAATCACTGAATGGACACAGATACAGAGACAGCTACACACCAGAGAGCAGTGGAACGATTCAGAGAATCACACTGACAATTGGAACTGAATCACTGAATGGTCACAGTTACAGAGACAGCTACACTCCAGAGTGCAGTGGAACCACCCAGAGAAACACACTGACAATTGGAACTGAATCACTGAATGGTCACAGTTACAGAGGCAGCTACATCCCAGAGAGCAGTGGAACCACCCAGAGAAGCACACTGACAATTGGAACTGAATCACTGAATGTTCACAGTTACAGAGGCAGCTACACCGCAGAGTGCAGTGGAACCACCGAGAGAAACACACTGACAATTGGAGCTGAGTCACTGAATGGTCACAGTTACAGAGGCAGCTACACCCCAGAGTGCAGTGGACCACCCACAGAAACACACTGACAATAGGAACTGAATCACTGAATGGTCACAGTTACAGAGGCAGCTACACCCCTGGGTGCAGTGGAACCACCCAGAGAAACACACTGACAATTGGAACTGAATCACTGAATGGTCACAGTTACAGAGGCAGCTACACCCCAGAGTGCAGTGGACCCACCCAGAGAAACACACTGACAATTGGAACTGAATCACTGAATGGTCACAGTTACAGAGGCAGCTACACCCCAGAGTGCAGTTGAACCACCCAGAGAAACACACTGACAATTGGAACTGAATCACTGAATGGTCACAGTTACAGGGGCAGCTACACCCTAGAGTGCAGTGGAACCACACTGAGAAACACACTGACAATTGGAACTGAATCACTGAACGGACACAGTTACAGAGGCAGCTACACCCCAGTGTGTAGTGGAACCACACAGAGAAACACACTGACAATTGGAACTGAATCAATGAATGGACACAGTTACAGAGGCAGCTACACCCCAGAGAGCAGTGGAACCAGCCAGATAATCACATTGACAATTGGAACTGAATCACTGAATGGTCACAGTTACCTAGGCAGCTACACCCCAGAGTGCAGTGGACCCACCCAGAGAAACACACTGACAATTGGAACTGAATCGCTGAATGGTCACAGTTACAGAGGCAGCTACACCCCAGAGTGCAGTGGAACCACCCAGAGAAACACACTGACAATTGGAACTGACTCACTGAATGGTCACAGTTACAGGGGCAGCTACACCCCAGAGAGCAGTGGAACCACACAGAGAAACACACTGACAATTGGAACTGAATCACTGAATGGTCACAGTTACAGAGGCAGCTACATCCCAGAGAGCAGTGGAACCACCCAGAGCAGCACACTGACAATTGGAACTGAATCACTGAATGTTCACAGTTACAGAGGCAGCTACACCGCAGAGTGCAGTGGAACCACCGAGTGAAACACACTGACAATTGGAGCTGAATCACTGAATGGTCACAGTTACAGAGGCAGCTACACCCCAGAGTGCAGTGGAACCACCCACAGAAACACACTGACAATAGGAACTGAATCACTGAATGGTCACAGTTACAGAGGCAGCTACACCCCTGGGTGCAGTGGAACCACCCACAGAAACACACTGACAATTGGAACTGAATCAATGAATGGACACAGTTACAGAGGCAGCTACACCCCAGAGAGCAGTGGAACCAGCCAGATAATCACACTGACAATTGGAACTGAATCACTGAATGGTCACAGTTACCTAGGCAGCTACACCCCAGAGTGCAGTGGACCCACCCAGAGAAACACACTGACAATTGGAAATGAATCACTGAATGGTCACAGTTGCAGAGGCAGCTACACCCCAGAGTGCAGTGAACCACCCAGAGAAACACACTGACAATTGGAACTGAATCACTGAATTGTCACAGTTACAGAGATGGATACACCCCAGAGTGCAGTGGAACCACCCAGAGAAACACACTGACAATTGGAACTGAATCACTGGATGGTCACAGTTACAGAGGCCGCTACACCCCAGAGTGCAGTGGAACCACCCAGAGAAACACACTGACAATTGGAACTGAATCACTGAATGGTCACAGTTACAGAGGCAGCTACACCCCAGAGTGCAGTGGAACCACCCAGAGAAACACACTGACAATTGGAACTGAATCACTGAATGGTCACAGTTACAGAGGCAGCTACACCCCAGAGTGCAGTGAACCACCCAGATAAACACACTGACAATTGGAACTGAATCGCTGAATGGTCACAGTTACAGAGGCAGCTACACCCCAGAGTGCAGTGGAACGACGCAGAGAAACACACTGACAATTGGAACTGAATCACTGAATGGTCACAGTTACAGGGGCAGCTACACCCCAGAGAGCAGTGAAACCACACAGAGAAACACACTGACAATTGGAACTGAATCACTGAATGGACACAGTTACAGAGGCAGCTGCACCCCAGAGTGGAATGGAACCACACAGAGAAACACACTGACAATTGGAACTGAATCACTGAATGGACACAGTTACAGAGGCAGCTACACCCCAGAGAGCAGTGGAACCACCCAGAGAATCACACTGACAATTGGAACTGAATCACTGAATGGTCACAGTTACTAAGACAGCTACACCCCAGAGTGCAGTGGACCCACCCAGAGAAACACACTGACAATTGGAACTGAATCACTGAAAGGTCACAGTTGCAGAGGCAGCTGCACCCCAGAGTGCAGTGAACCACCCAGAGAAACATACTAACAATTGGAACTGAATCAATGAATGGTCACAGTTACCTAGGCAGCTACACCCCAGAGTGCAGTGGACCCACCCAGAGAAACACACTGACAATTGGAACTGAATTACTGAATGGTCATAGTTGCAGAGGCAGCTACACCCCAGAGTGCACTGAACCACCCAGAGAATCACACTGACAATTGGAACTGAATCACTGAAGTGTCACAGTTACAGAGATGGATACACCCCAGAGTGCAGTGGAACCACCCAGAGAAACACACTGACAATTGGAACTGAATCACTGAATGGTCACAGTTACAGAGGCAGCTACACCCCAGAGTGCAGTGGACCCACCCAGAGAAACACACTGACAATTGGAACTGAATCAATGAATGGCCACAGTTACAGAGGCAGCTACACCCCAGAGTGCAGTGGACCCACCCAGAGAAACACACTGACAATTGGAACTGAATCACTGAATGGTTACAGTTACAGGGGCAGCTACACCCCAGAGTGCAGTGGAACCACACTGAGAAACACACTGACAATTTGAACTGAATCACTGAACGGACACAGTTACAGAGGCAGCTACACCCCAGAGTGTAGTGGAACCACACAGAGAAACACACTGACAATTGGAACTGAATCAATGAATGGACACAGTTACAGAGGCAGCTACACCCCAGAGAGCAGTGGAACCAGCCAGATAATCACACTGACATTTGGAACTGAATCACTGAATGGTCACAGTTACCTAGGCAGCTACACCCCAGATTGCAGTGGAACCACCCAGAGAAACATACTGACAATTGGAACTGAATCACTGAATGGTCACAGTTGCAGAGGCAGCTACACCCCAGAGTGCAGTGAACCACCCAGAGAAACACACTGACAATTGGAACTGAATCACTGAATTGTCACAGTTACAGAGATGGATACACCCCAGAGTACAGTGGAACCACCCAGAGAAACACACTGACAATTGGAACTGAATCACTGAATGGTCACAGTTACAGAGGCAGCTACACCCCAGAGTGCAGTGGACCCACCCAGATAAACACACTGACAATTGGAACTGAATCGCTGAATGGTCACAGTTACAGAGGCAGCTACACCCCAGAGTGCAGTGGAACGACGCAGAGAAACACACTGACAATTGGAACTGAATCACTGAATGGACACAGTTACAGAGGCAGCTGCACCCCAGAGTGGAACGGAACCACACAGAGAAACACACTGACAATTGGAACTGAATCACTGAATGGACACAGTTACAGAGGCAGCTACACCCCAGAGAGCAGTGGAACCACCCAGAGAATCACACTGACAATTGGAACTGAATCACTGAATGGTCACAGTTACTAAGACAGCTACACCCCAGAGTGCAGTGGACCCACCCAGAGAAACACACTGACAATTGGAACTGAATCACTGAAAGGTCACAGTTGCAGAGGCAGCTGCACCCCAGAGTGCAGTGAACCACCCAGAGAAACACACTAACAATTGGAACTGAATCAATGAATGGTCACAGTTACAGGGGCAGCTACACCCTAGAGTGCAGTGGAACCACACTGAGAAACACACTGACAATTGGAACTGAATCACTGAACGGACACAGTTACAGAGGCAGATACACCCCAGAGTGTAGTGGAACCACACATAGAAACACACTGACAATTGGAACTGAATCAATGAATGGACACAGTTACAGAGGCAGCTACACCCCAGAGAGCAGTGGAACCAGCCAGATAATCACACTGACAATTGGAACTGAATCACTGAATGGTCACAGTTACCTCGGCAGCTACACCCCAGAGTGCAGTGGACCCACCCAGAGAAACACACTGACAATTGGAACTGAATTACTGAATGGTCATAGTTGCAGAGGCAGCTACACCCCAGAGTGCACTGAACCACCCAGAGAAACACACTGACAATTGGAACTGAATCACTGAATTGTCACAGTTACAGAGATGGATACACCCCAGAGTGCAGTGGAACCACCCAGAGAAACACACTGACAATTGGAACTGAATCACTGAATGGTCACAGTTACAGAGGCAGCTACACCCCAGAGTGCAGTGGAACCAGCCAGATAATCACATTGACAATTGGAACTGAATCACTGAATGGTATCAGTTACAGAGGCAGCTACATCGCAGAGAGCAGTGGAACCACCCAGAGAAGCACACTGACAATTGGAACTGAATCACTGAATGTTCACAGTTACAGAGGCAGCTACACCGCAGAGTGCAGTGGAACCACCGAGTGAAACACACTGACAATTGGAGCTGAATCACTGAATGGTCACAGTTACAGAGGCAGCTACACCCCAGAGTGCAGTGGAACCACCCACAGAAACACACTGACAATAGGAACTGAATCACTGAATGGTCACAGTTACAGAGGCAGCTACACCCCTGGGTGCAGTGGAACCACCCACAGAAACACACTGACAATTGGAACTGAATCACTGAATGGTCACAGTTACAGAGGCAGCTACACCCCAGAGTGCAGTGGACCCACCCAGAGAAACACACTGACAATTGGAACTGAATCACCGAATGGTCACAGTTACAGAGGCAGCTACACCCCAAAGTGCAGTGGAACCACACAGAGAAACACACTGACAATTGGAACTGAATCACTGAATGGTCACAGTTACAGGGGCAGCTACACCCCAGAGTGCAGTGGAACCACACTGAGAAACACACTGACAATATGAACTGAATCACTGAACGGACACAGTTACAGAGGCAGCTACACCCCAGAGTGTAGTGGAACCACACAGAGAAACACACTGACAATTGGAACTGAATCAATGAATGGACACAGACACAGAGGCAGCTACACCCCAGAGTGCAGTGGAACCACCCAGAGAAACACACTGACAATTGGAACTGAATCACTGAATGGTCACAGTTACAGGGGCAGCTACACCCCAGAGTGCAGTGGAACCACACTGAGAAACACACTGACAATTGGAACTGAATCACTGAACGGACACAGTTACAGAGGCAGCTACACCCCAGAGTGTAGTGGAACCACACAGAGAAACACACTGACAATTGGAACTGAATCATTGAATGGACACAGTTACAGAGGCAGCTACACCCCAGAGAGCAGTGGAACCAGCCAGATAATCACACTGACAATTGGAACTGAATCACTGAATGGTCACAGTTACCTAGGCAGCTACACCCCAGAGTGCAGTGGACCCACCCAGAGAAACACACTGACAATTGGAACTGAATCACTGAATGGTCACAGTTGCAGAGGCAGCTACACCCCAGAGTGCAGTGAACCACCCAGAGAAACACACTGACAATTGGAACTGAATCACTGAATTGTCACAGTTACAGAGATGGATACACCCCAGAGTGCAGTGGAAACACCCAGAGAAACACACTGACAATTGGAACTGAATCACTGGATGGTCACAGTTACAGAGGCAGCTACACCCCAGAGTGCAGTGGAACCACCCAGAGAAACACACTGACAATTGGAACTGAATCACTGAATGGTCACAGTTACAGAGGCAGCTACACCCCAGAGTGCAGTGGAACCACCCAGAGAAACACACTGACAATTGGAACTGAATCACTGAATGGTCACAGTTACAGAGGCAGCTACACCCCAGAGTGCAGTGGACCCACCCAGAGAAACACACTGACAATTGGAACTGAATCGCTGAATGGTCACAGTAACAGAGGCAGCTACACCCCAGAGTGCAGTGGAACCACGCAGAGAAACCCACTGACAATTGGAACTGAATCACTGAATGGTCACAGTTACAGGGGCAGCTACACCCCAGAGAGCAGTGGAACCACACAGAGAAACACACTGACAATTGGAACTGAATCACTGAATGGACACATTTACAGAGGCAGCTGCACCCCAGAGTGGAATGGAACCACACAGAGAAACACACTGACAATTGGAACTGAATCACTGAATGGACACAGTTACAGAGGCAGCTACACCCCAGAGAGCAGTGGAACCACCCAGAGAATCACACTGACAATTGGAACTGAATCACTGAATGGTCACAGTTACAGAGGCAGCTACACCCCAGAGTGCAGTGTACCCACGCAGAGAAACACACTGACAATTGGAACTGAATCGCTGAATGGTCACAGTTGCAGAGGCAGCTACACCCCAGAGTGCAGTGGACCCACCCAGAGAAACACACTGACAATTGGAACTGAATCACTGAATGGTCACAGTTACAGAGGCAGCTACACCCCAGAGTGCAGTGGAACCACCCAGAGAAACACACTGACAATTGGAACTGAATCACTGAATGGTCACAGTTACAGGGGCAGCTACACCCCAGAGTGCAGTGGAACCACACTGAGAAACACACTGACAATTGGAACTGAATCACTGAACGGACACAGTTACAGAGGCAGCTACACCCCAGAGTGTAGTGGAACCACACAGAGAAACACACTGACAATTGGAACTGAATCAATGAATGGACACAGACACAGAGGCAGCTACACCCCAGAGTGCAGTGGAACCACCCAGAGAAACACACTGACAATTGGAACTGAATCACTGAATGGTCACAGTTACAGGGGCAGCTACACCCCAGAGTGCAGTGGAACCACACTGAGAAACACACTGACAATTGGAACTGAATCACTGAACGGACACAGTTACAGAGGCAGCTACACCCCAGAGTGTAGTGGAACCACACAGAGAAACACACTGACAATTGGAACTGAATCAATGAATGGACACAGTTACAGAGGCAGCAACACCCCAGAGAGCAGTGGAACCAGCCAGGTAATCACACTGACAATTGGAACTGAATCACTGAATGGTCACAGTTACCTAGGCAGCTACACCCCAGAGTGCAGTGGACCCACCCAGAGAAACACACTGACAATTGGAACTGAATCACTGAATGGTCACAGTTGCAGAGGCAGCTACACCCCAGAGTGCAGTGAACCACCCAGAGAAACACACTGACAATTGGAACTGAATCACTGAATTGTCACAGTTACAGAGATGGATACACCCCAGAGTGCAGTGGAACCACCCAGAGAAACACACTGACAATTGGAACTGAATCACTGGATGGTCACAGTTACAGAGGCAGCTACACCCCAGAGTGCAGTGGAACCACCCAGAGAAACACACTGACAATTGGAACTGAATCACTGAATGGTCACAGTTACAGAGGCAGCTACACCCCAGAGTGCAGTGGAACCACCCAGAGAAACACACTGACAATTGGAATTGAATCACTGAATGGTCACAGTTACAGAGGCAGCTACACCCCAGAGTGCAGTGGACCCACCCAGAGAAACACACTGACAATTGGAAATTAATCGCTGAATGGTCACAGTAACAGAGGCAGCTACACCCCAGAGTGCAGTGGAACCACGCAGCGAAACCCACTGACAATTGGAACTGAATCACTGAATGGTCACAGTTACAGGGGCAGCTACACCCCAGAGAGCAGTGGAACCACACAGAGAAACACACTGACAATTGGAACTGAATCACTGAATGGACACATTTACAGAGGCAGCTGCACCCCAGAGTGGAATGGAACCACACAGAGAAACACACTGACAATTGGAATTGAATCACTGAATGGACACAGTTACAGAGGCAGCTACACCCCAGAGAGCAGTGGAACCACCCAGAGAATCACACTGACAATTGGAACTGAATCACTGAATGGTCACAGTTACAGAGGCAGCTACACCCCAGAGTGCAGTGTACCCACCCAGAGAAACACACTGACAATTGGAACTGAATCACTGAATGGTCACAGTTGCAGAGGCAGCTACACCCCAGAGTGCAGTGAACCACCCAGAGAAACACACTGACAATTGGAACTGAATCACTGAATTGTCACAGTTACAGAGATGGATACACCCCAGAGTGCAGTGGAAACACCCAGAGAAACACACTGACAATTGGAACTGAATCACTGGATGGTCACAGTTACAGAGGCAGCTACACCCCAGAGTGCAGTGGAACCACCCAGAGAAACACACTGACAATTGGAACTGAATCACTGAATGGTCACAGTTACAGAGGCAGCTACACCCCAGAGTGCAGTGGAACCACCCAGAGAAACACACTGACAATTGGAACTGAATCACTGAATGGTCACAGTTACAGAGGCAGCTACACCCCAGAGTGCAGTGGACCCACCCAGAGAAACACACTGACAATTGGAACTGAATCGCTGAATGGTCACAGTAACAGAGGCAGCTACACCCCAGAGTGCAGTGGAACCACGCAGAGAAACCCACTGACAATTGGAACTGAATCACTGAATGGTCACAGTTACAGGGGCAGCTACACCCCAGAGAGCAGTGGAACCACACAGAGAAACACACTGACAATTGGAACTGAATCACTGAATGGACACATTTACAGAGGCAGCTGCACCCCAGAGTGGAATGGAACCACACAGAGAAACACACTGACAATTGGAACTGAATCACTGAATGGACACAGTTACAGAGGCAGCTACACCCCAGAGAGCAGTGGAACCACCCAGAGAATCACACTGACAATTGGAACTGAATCACTGAATGGTCACAGTTACAGAGGCAGCTACACCCCAGAGTGCAGTGTACCCACGCAGAGAAACACACTGACAATTGGAACTGAATCGCTGAATGGTCACAGTTGCAGAGGCAGCTACACCCCAGAGTGCAGTGGACCCACCCAGAGAAACACACTGACAATTGGAACTGAATCACTGAATGGTCACAGTTACAGAGGCAGCTACACCCCAGAGTGCAGTGGAACCACCCAGAGAAACACACTGACAATTGGAACTGAATCACTGAATGGTCACAGTTACAGGGGCAGCTACACCCCAGAGTGCAGTGGAACCACACTGAGAAACACACTGACAATTGGAACTGAATCACTGAACGGACACAGTTACAGAGGCAGCTACACCCCAGAGTGTAGTGGAACCACACAGAGAAACACACTGACAATTGGAACTGAATCAATGAATGGACACAGACACAGAGGCAGCTACACCCCAGAGTGCAGTGGAACCACCCAGAGAAACACACTGACAATTGGAACTGAATCACTGAATGGTCACAGTTACAGGGGCAGCTACACCCCAGAGTGCAGTGGAACCACACTGAGAAACACACTGACAATTGGAACTGATTCACTGAACGGACACAGTTACAGAGGCAGCTACACCCCAGAGTGTAGTGGAACCACACAGAGAAACACACTGACAATTGGAACTGAATCAATGAATGGACACAGTTACAGAGGCAGCAACACCCCAGAGAGCAGTGGAACCAGCCAGGTAATCACACTGACAATTGGAACTGAATCACTGAATGGTCACAGTTACCTAGGCAGCTACACCCCAGAGTGCAGTGGACCCACCCAGAGAAACACACTGACAATTGGAACTGAATCACTGAATGGTCACAGTTGCAGAGGCAGCTACACCCCAGAGTGCAGTGAACCACCCAGAGAAACACACTGACAATTGGAACTGAATCACTGAATTGTCACAGTTACAGAGATGGATACACCCCAGAGTGCAGTGGAACCACCCAGAGAAACACACTGACAATTGGAACTGAATCACTGGATGGTCACAGTTACAGAGGCAGCTACACCCCAGAGTGCAGTGGAACCACCCAGAGAAACACACTGACAATTGGAACTGAATCACTGAATGGTCACAGTTACAGAGGCAGCTACACCCCAGAGTGCAGTGGAACCACCCAGAGAAACACACTGACAATTGGAATTGAATCACTGAATGGTCACAGTTACAGAGGCAGCTACACCCCAGAGTGCACTGGACCCACCCAGAGAAACACACTGACAATTGGAAATTAATCGCTGAATGGTCACAGTAACAGAGGCAGCTACACCCCAGAGTGCAGTGGAACCACGCAGCGAAACCCACTGACAATTGGAACTGAATCACTGAATGGTCACAGTTACAGGGGCAGCTACACCCCAGAGAGCAGTGGAACCACACAGAGAAACACACTGACAATTGGAACTGAATCACTGAATGGACACATTTACAGAGGCAGCTGCACCCCAGAGTGGAATGGAACCACACAGAGAAACACACTGACAATTGGAATTGAATCACTGAATGGACACAGTTACAGAGGCAGCTACACCCCAGAGAGCAGTGGAACCACCCAGAGAATCACACTGACAATTGGAACTGAATCACTGAATGGTCACAGTTACAGAGGCAGCTACACCCCAGAGTGCAGTGTACCCACCCAGAGAAACACACTGACAATTGGAACTGAATCACTGAATGGTCACAGTTGCAGAGGCAGCTACACCCCAGAGTGCAGTGAACCACCCAGAGAAACACACTAACAATTGGAACTGAATCACTGAATGGTCACAGTTACAGAGACGGATACACCCCAGAGTGCAGTGGAACCGCCCAGAGAAACACACTGACAATTGGAACTGAATCACTGAATGGTCACAGTTACAGGGGCAGCTACACCCTAGAGTGCAGTGGAACCACACTGAGAAACACACTGACAATTGGAACTGAATCACTGAACGGACACAGTTACAGAGGCAGATACACCCCAGAGTGCAGTGGAACCCCACATAGAAACACACTGACAATTGGAACTGAATCAATGAATGGACACAGTTACAGAGGCAGCTAGACCCCAGAGAGCAGTGGAACCAGCCAGATAATCACACTGACAATTGGAACTGAATCACTGAATGGTCACAGTTACCTAGGCAGCTAAACCCCACAGTGCAGTGGACCCACCCAGAGAAACACACTGACAATTGGAACTGAATTACTGAATGGTCATATTTGCAGAGGCAGTTACACCCCAGAGTGCACTGAACCACCCAGAGAAACACACTGACAATTGGAACTGAATCACTGAATGGTCACAGTTACAGAGGCAGCTACACCCCAGAGTGCAGTGGACCCACCCAGATAAACACACTGACAATTGGAACTGAATCGCTGAATGGTCACAGTTACAGAGGCAGCTACACCCCAGAGTGCAGTGGAACGACGCAGAGAAACACACTGACAATTGGAACTGAATCACTGAATGGTCACAGTTACAGGGGCAGCTACACCCCATAGAGCAGTGAAACCACACAGAGAAACACACTGACAATTGGAACTGAATCACTGAATGGACACAGTTACAGAGGCAGCTGCACCCCAGAGTGGAATGGAACCACACAGAGAAACACACTGACAATTGGAACTGAATCACTGAATGGACACAGTTACAGAGGCAGCTACACCCCAGAGAGCAGTGGAACCACCCAGAGAATCACACTGACAATTGGAACTGAATCACTGAATGGTCACAGTTACTAAGACAGCTACACCCCAGAGTGCAGTGGACCCACCCAGAGAAACACACTGACAATTGGAACTGAATCACTGAAAGGTCACAGTTGCAGAGGCAGCTGCACCCCAGAGTGCAGTGAACCACCCAGAGAAACACACTAACAATTGGAACTGAATCAATGAATGGTCACAGTTACAGGGGCAGCTACACCCTATAGTGCAGTGGAACCACACTGAGAAACACACTGACAATTGGAACTGAATCACTGAACGAACACAGTTACAGAGGCAGATACACCCCAGATTGTAGTGGAACCACACATAGAAACACACTGACAATTGGAACTGAATCAATGAATGGACACAGTTACAGAGGCAGCTACACCCCAGAGAGCAGTGGAACCAGCCAGATAATCACACTGACAATTGGAACTGAATCACTGAATGGTCACAGTTACCTCGGCAGCTACACCCCAGAGTGCAGTGGACCCACCCAGAGAAACACACTGACAATTGGAACTGAATTACTGAATGGTCATAGTTGCAGAGGCAGCTACACCCCAGAGTGCACTGAACCACCCAGATAAACACACTGACAATTGGAACTGAATCACTGAATTGTCACAGTTACAGAGATGGATACACCCCAGAGTGCAGTGGAACCACCCAGAGAAACACACTGACAATTGGAACTGAATCACTGAATGGTCACAGTTACAGAGGCAGCTACACCCCAGAGTGCAGTGGACCCACCCAGAGAAACACACTGACAATTGGAACTGAATCACTGAATGGTCACAGTTACAGAGGCACCTACACCCCAGAGTGCAGTGGAACCAGCCAGATAATCACATTGACAATTGCAACTGAATCACTGAATGGTCACAGTTACAGAGGCAGCTACATCGCAGAGAGCAGTGGAACCACCCAGAGAAGCACACTGACAATTGGAACTGAATCACTGAATGGTCACAGTTACAGAGACAGCTACATCCCAGAGTGCAGTGGAACCACCGAGTGAAACACACTGACAATTGGAGCTGAATCACTGAATGGTCACAGTTACAGAGGCAGCTACACCCCAGAGTGCAGTGGAACCACCCACAGAAACACACTGACAATAGGAACTGAATCACTGAATGTTCACAGTTACAGAGGCAGCTACACCGCAGAGTGCAGTGGAACCACCGAGTGAAACACACTGACAATTGGAGCTGAATCACTGAATGGTCACAGTTACAGAGGCAGCTACACCCCAGAGTGCAGTGGAACCACCCACAGAAACACACTGACAATAGGAACTGAATCACTGAATGGTCACAGTTACAGAGGCAGCTACACCCCTGGGTGCAGTGGAACCACCCACAGAAACACACTGACAATTGGAACTGAATCACCGAATGGTCACAGTTACAGAGGCAGCTGCACCCCAGAGCGCAGTGGAACCACCCAGAGAAACACACTGACAATTGGAACTGAATCACTGAATGGTCACAGTTACAGGGGCAGCTACACCCCAGAGTGCAGTGGAACCACACTGAGAAAGACACTGACAATTGGAACTGAATCACTGAACGGACACAGTTACAGAGGCAGCTACACCCCAGAGTGTAGTGGAACCACACAGAGAAACACACTGACAATTGGAACTGAATCAATGAATGGACACAGACACAGAGGCAGCTACACCCCAGAGTGCAGTGGAACCACCCAGAGAAACACACTGACAATTGGAACTGAATCACTGAATGGTCACAGTTACAGGGGCAGCTACACCCCAGAGTGCAGTGGAACCACACTGAGAAACACACTGACAATTGGAACTGAATCACTGAACGGACACAGTTACAGAGGCAGCTACACCCCAGAGTGTAGTGGAACCACACAGAGAAACACACTGACAATTGGAACTGAATCAATGAATGGACACAGTTACAGAGGCAGCTACACCCCAGAGAGCAGTGGAACCAGCCAGATAATCACACTGACAATTGGAACTGAATCACTGAATGGTCACAGTTACCTAGGCAGCTACACCCCAGAGTGCAGTGGACCCACCCAGAGAAACACACTGACAATTGGAACTGAATCACTGAATGGTCACAGTTGCAGAGGCAGCTACACCCCAGAGTGCAGTGAACCACCCAGAGAAACACACTGACAATTGGAACTGAATCACTGAATTGTCACAGTTACAGAGATGGATACACCCCAGAGTGCAGTGGAAACACCCAGAGAAACACACTGACAATTGGAACTGAATCACTGGATGGTCACAGTTACAGAGGCAGCTACACCCCAGAGTGCAGTGGAACCACCCAGAGAAACACACTGACAATTGGAACTGAATCACTGAATGGTCACAGTTACAGAGGCAGCTACACCCCAGAGTGCAGTGGAACCACCCAGAGAAACACACTGACAATTGGAACTGAATCACTGAATGGTCACAGTTACAGAGGCAGCTACACCCCAGAGTGCAGTGGACCCACCCAGAGAAACACACTGACAATTGGAACTGAATCGCTGAATGGTCACAGTAACAGAGGCAGCTACACCCCAGAGTGCAGTGGAACCACGCAGAGAAACCCACTGACAATTGGAACTGAATCACTGAATGGTCACAGTTACAGGGGCAGCTACACCCCAGAGAGCAGTGGAACCACACAGAGAAACACACTGACAATTGGAACTGAATCACTGAATGGACACATTTACAGAGGCAGCTGCACCCCAGAGTGGAATGGAACCACACAGAGAAACACACTGACAATTGGAACTGAATCACTGAATGGACACAGTTACAGAGGCAGCTACACCCCAGAGAGCAGTGGAACCACCCAGAGAATCACACTGACAATTGGAACTGAATCACTGAATGGTCACAGTTACAGAGGCAGCTACACCCCAGAGTGCAGTGTACCCACCCAGAGAAACACACTGACAATTGGAACTGAATCGCTGAATGGTCACAGTTGCAGAGGCAGCTACACCCCAGAGTGCAGTGGACCCACCCAGAGAAACACACTGACAATTGGAACTGAATCACTGAATGGTCACAGTTACAGAGGCAGCTACACCCCAGAGTGCAGTGGAACCACCCAGAGAAACACACTGACAATTGGAACTGAATCACTGAATGGTCACAGTTACAGGGGCAGCTACACCCCAGAGTGCAGTGGAACCACACTGAGAAACACACTGACAATTGGAACTGAATCACTGAACGGACACAGTTACAGAGGCAGCTACACCCCAGAGTTTAGTGGAACCACACAGAGAAACACACTGACAATTGGAACTGAATCAATGAATGGACACAGACACAGAGGCAGCTACACCCCAGAGTGCAGTGGAACCCACCCAGAGAAACACACTGACAATTGGAACTGAATCACTGAATGGTCACAGTTACAGGGGCAGCTACACCCCAGAGTGCAGTGGAACCACACTGAGAAACACACTGACAATTGGAACTGAATCACTGAACGGACACAGTTACAGAGGCAGCTACACCCCAGAGTGTAGTGGAACCACACAGAGAAACACACTGACAATTGGAACTGAATCAATGAATGGACACAGTTACAGAGGCAGCAACACCCCAGAGAGCAGTGGAACCAGCCAGATAATCACACTGACAATTGGAACTGAATCACTGAATGGTCACAGTTACCTAGGCAGCTACACCCCAGAGTGCAGTGGACCCACCCAGAGAAACACACTGACAATTGGAACTGAATCTCTGAATGGTCACAGTTGCAGAGGCAGCTACACCCTAGAGTGCAGTGAACCACCCAGAGAAACACACTGACAATTGGAACTGAATCACTGAATTGTCACAGTTACAGAGATGGATACACCCCAGAGTGCAGTGGAACCACCCAGAGAAACACACTGACAATTGGAACTGAATCACTGGATGGTCACAGTTACAGAGGCAGCTACATCCCAGAGTGCAGTGGAACCACCCAGAGAAACACACTGACAATTGGAACTGAATCACTGAATGGTCACAGTTACAGAGGCAGCTACACCCCAGAGTGCAGTGGAACCACCCAGAGAAACACACTGACAATTGGAACTGAATCACTGAATGGTCACAGTTACAGAGGCAGCTACACCCCAGAGTGCAGTGGACCCACCCAGAGAAACACACTGACAATTGGAACTTAATCGTTGAATGGTCACAGTAACAGAGGCAGCTACACCCCAGAGTGCAGTGGAACCACGCAGAGAAACCCACTGACAATTGGAACTGAATCACTGAATGGTCACAGTTACAGGGGCAGCTACACCCCAGAGAGCAGTGGAACCACACAGAGAAACACACTGACAATTGGAACTGAATCACTGTATGGTCACAGTTACAGAGGCAGCTACACCCCAGAGTGCAGTGTACCCACCTAGAGAAACACACTGACAATTGGAACTGAATCACTGAATGGTCACAGTTGCAGAGGCAGCTACACCCCAGAGTGCAGTGAACCACCCAGAGAAGCACACTAACAATTGGAACTGAATCACTGAATGGTCACAGTTACAGAGACGGATTCACCCCAGAGTGCAGTGGAACCGCCCAGAGAAACACACTGACAATTGGAACTGAATCACTGAATGGTCACAGTTACAGGGGCAGCTACACCCTAGAGTGCAGTGGAACCACACTGAGAAACACACTGACAATTGGAACTGAATCACTGAACGGACACAGTTACAGAGGCAGATACACCCCAGAGTGCAGTGGAACCCCACATAGAAACACACTGACAATTGGAACTGAATCAATGAATGGATACAGTTACAGAGGCAGCTAGACCCCAGAGAGCAGTGGAACCAGCCAGATAATCACACTGACAATTGGAACTGAATCACTGAATGGTCACAGTTACCTAGGCAGCTACACCCCAGAGTGCAGTGGACCCACCCTGAGAAACACACTGACAATTGGAACTGAATTACTGAATGGTCATATTTGCAGAGGCAGCTACACCCCAGAGTGCACTGAACCACCCAGAGAAACACACTGACAATTGGAACTGAATCACTGAATTGTCACAATTACAGAGATGGATACACCCCAGAGTGCAGTGGAACCACCCAGAGAAACACACTGACAATTGGAACTGAATCACTGAATGGTCACAGTTACAGAGGCAGCTACACCCCAGAGTGCAGTGGACCCACCCAGAGAAACACACTGACAATTGGAACTGAATCACTGAATGGTCACAGTTACAGAGATGGATACACCCCAGAGTGCAGTGGAACCACACTGAGAAACACACTGACAATTGGAACTGAATCACTGAACGGACACAGTTACAGAGGCAGCTACACCCCAGAGTGTAGTGGAACCACACACAGAAACACACTGACAATTGGAACTGAATCAATGAATGGACACAGACACAGAGGCAGCTACACCCCAGAGTGCAGTGGAACCACCCAGAGAAACACACTGACAATTGGAACTGAATCACTGAATGGTCACAGTTACAGGGGCAGCTACACCCCAGAGTGCAGTGGAACCACACTGAGAAACACACTGACAATTGGAACTGAATCACTGAACGGACACAGTTACAGAGGCAGCTACACCCCAGAGTGTAGTGGAACCACACAGAGAAACACACTGACAATTGGAACTGAATCAATGAATGGACACAGTTACAGAGGCAGCAACACCCCAGAGAGCAGTGGAACCAGCCAGATAATCACACTGAAAATTGGAACATAATCACTGAATGGTCACAGTTACCTAGGCAGCTACACCCTAGAGTGCAGTGGACCCACCCAGAGAAACACACTGACAATTGGAACTGAATCACTGAATGGTCACAGTTGCAGAGGCAGCTACACCCCAGAGTGCAGTGAACCACCCAGAGAAACACACTAACAATTGGAACTGAATCACTGAATTGTCACAGTTACAGAGATGGATACACCCCAGAGTGCAGTGGAACCACCCAGAGAAACACACTGACAATTGGAACTGAATCACTGGATGGTCACAGTTACAGAGGCAGCTACACCCCAGAGTGCAGTGGAACCACCCAGAGAAACACACTGGCAATTGGAACTGAATCACTGAATGGTCACAGTTACAGAGGCAGCTACACCCCAGAGTGCAGTGGACCCACCCAGAGCAACACACTGACAATTGGAACTGAATCACTGAATGGTTACAGTTACAGGGGCAGCTACACCCCAGAGTGCAGTGGAACCACACTGAGAAACACACTGACAATTGGAACTGAATCACTGAACGGACACAGTTACAGAGGCAGCTACACCCCAGAGTGTAGTGGAACCACACAGAGAAACACACTGACAATTGGAACTGAATCACTGAATGGACACATTTACAGAGGCAGCTGCACCCCAGAGTGGAATGGAACCACACAGAGAAACACACTGACAATTGGAACTGAATCACTGAATGGACACAGTTACAAAGGCAGCTACACCCCAGAGAGCAGTGGATCCACCCAGAGAATCTCACTGACAATTGGAACTGAATCACTGTATGGTCACAGTTACAGAGGCAGCTACACCCCAGAGTGCAGTGTACCCACCCAGAGAAACACACTGACAATTGGAACTGAATCACTGAATGGTCACAGTTGCAGAGGCAGCTACACCCCAGAGTGCAGTGAACCACCCAGAGAAACACACTAACAATTGGAACTGAATCACTGAATGGTCACAGTTACAGAGACGGATACACCCCAGAGTGCAGTGGAACCGCCCAGAGAAACACACTGACAATTGGAACTGAATCACTGAATGGTCACAGTTACAGGGGCAGCTACACCCTAGAGTGCAGTGGAACCACACTGAGAAACACACTGACAATTGGAACTGAATCACTGAACGGACACAGTTACAGAGGCAGATACACCCCAGAGTGCAGTGGAACCCCACATAGAAACACACTGACAATTGGAACTGAATCAATGAATGGATACAGTTACAGAGGCAGCTAGACCCCAGAGAGCAGTGGAACCAGCCAGATAATCACACTGACAATTGGAACTGAATCACTGAATGGTCACAGTTACCTAGGCAGCTACACCCCAGAGTGCAGTGGACCCACCCAGAGAAACACACTGACAATTGGAACTGAATTACTGAATGGTCATATTTGCAGAGGCAGCTACACCCCAGAGTGCACTGAACCACCAGAGAAACACACTGACAATTGGAACTGAATCACTGAATTGTCACAGTTACAGAGATGGATACACCCCAGAGTGCAGTGGAACCACCCAGAGAAACACACTGACAATTGGAACTGAATCACTGAATGGTCACAGTTACAGAGGCAGCTACACCCCAGAGTGCAGTGGACCCACCCAGAGAAACACACTGACAATTGGAACTGAATCACTGAATGGTCACAGTTACAGAGATGGATACACCCCAGAGTGCAGTGGAACCGCCCAGAGAAACACACTGACAATTGGAACTGAATCACTGAACGGACACAGTTACAGAGGCAGCTACACCCCAGAGTGTAGTGGAACCACACAGAGAAACACACAGACAATTGGAACTGAATCAATGAATGGACACAGTTACAGAGGCAGCTACACCCCAGAGAGCAGTGGAACCAGCCAGATAATCACACTGACAATTGGAACTGAATCACTGAATCGTCACAGTTACCTAGGCAGCTACACCCCAGAGTGCAGTGGACCCACCCAGAGAAACACACTGACAATTGGAACTGAATCACTGAATGGTCACAGTTGCAGAGGCAGCTACACCCCAGAGTGCAGTGAACCACCCAGAGAAACACACTGACAATTGGAACTGAATCACTGAATTGTCACAGTTACAGAGATGGATACACCCCAGAGTACAGTGGAACCACCCAGAGAAACACACTGACAATTGGAACTGAATCACTGAATGGTCACAGTTACAGAGGCAGCTACACCCCAGAGTGCAGTGGACCCACCCAGATAAACACACTGACAATTGGAACTGAATCGCTGAATGGTCACAGTTACAGAGGCAGCTACACCCCAGAGTGCAGTGGAACGACGCAGAGAAACACACTGACAATTCGAACTGAATCACTGAATGGTCACAGTTACAGGGGCAGCTACACCCCAGAGAGCAGTGGAACCACACAGAGAAAAACACTGACAATTGGAACTGAATCACTGAATGGACACAGTTACAGAGGCAGCTGCACCCCAGAGTGGAATGGAACCACACAGAGAAACACACTGACAATTGGAACTGAATCACTGAATGGACACAGTTACAGAGGCAGCTACACCCCATAGAGCAGTGGAACCACCCAGAGAATCACACTGACAATTGGAACTGAATCACTGAATGGTCACAGTTACTAAGACAGCTACACCCCAGAGTGCAGTGGACCCACCCAGAGAAACACACTGACAATTGGAACTGAATCACTGAAAGGTCACAGTTGCAGAGGCAGCTGCACCCCAGAGTGCAGTGGAACCACACATAGAAACACACTGACAATTGGAACTGAATCAATGAATGGACACAGTTACAGAGGCAGCTACACCCCAGAGAGCAGTGGAACAAGCCAGATAATCACACTGACAATTGGAACTGAATCACTGAATGGTCACAGTTATCTCGGCAGCTACACCCCAGAGTGCAGTGGACCCACCCAGAGAAACACACTGACAATTGGAACTGAATTACTGAATGGTCATAGTTGCAGAGGCAGCTACACCCCAGAGTGCACTGAACCACCCAGAGAAACACACTGACAATTGGAACTGAATCACTGAATGGTCACAGTTACAGAGGCAGCTACACCCGAGAGTGCAGTGGACCCACCCAGAGAAACACACTGACAATTGGAACTGAATCACTGAATGGTCACAGTTACAGAGGCAGCTACACCCCAGAGTGCAGTGGAACCACCCAGAGAAACACACTGACAATTGGAACTGAATCACTGAATGGTCACAGTTACAGGGGCAGCTACACCCCAGAGTGCAGTGGAACCACACTGAGAAACACACTGACAATTGGAACTGAATCACTGAACGGACACAGTTGCAGAGGCAGCTACACCCCAGAGTGCAGTGAACCACCCAGAGAAACACACTAACAATTGGAACTGAATCACTGAATGGTCACAGTTACAGAGACGGATACACCCCAGAGTGCAGTGGAACCGCCCAGAGAAACACACTGACAATTGGAACTGAATCACTGAATGGTCACAGTTACAGGGGCAGCTACACCCTAGAGTGCAGTGGAACCACACTGAGAAACACACTGACAATTGGAACTGAATCACTGAACGGACACAGTTACAGAGGCAGATACACCCCAGAGTGCAGTGGAACCCCACATAGAAACACACTGACAATTGGAACTGAATCAATGAATGGATACAGTTACAGAGGCAGCTAGACCCCAGAGAGCAGTGGAACCAGCCAGATAATCACACTGACAATTGGAACTGAATCACTGAATGGTCACAGTTACCTAGGCAGCTACACCCCAGAGTGCAGTGGACCCACCCAGAGAAACACACTGACAATTGGAACTGAATTACTGAATGGTCATATTTGCTGAGGCAGCTACACCCCAGAGTGCACTGAACCACCCAGAGAAACACACTGACAATTGGAACTGAATCACTGAATTGTCACAGTTACAGAGATGGATACACCCCAGAGTGCAGTGGAACCACCCAGAGAAACACACTGACAATTGGAACTGAATCACTGAATGGTCACAGTTACAGAGGCAGCTACACCCCAGAGTGCAGTGGACCCACCCAGAGAAACACACTGACAATTGGAACTGAATCACTGAATGGTCACAGTTACAGAGATGGATACACCCCAGAGTGCAGTGGAACCGCCCAGAGAAACACACTGACAATTGGATCTGAATCACTGAACGGACACAGTTACAGAGGCAGCTACACCCCAGAGTGTAGTGGAACCACACAGAGAAACACACAGACAATTGGAACTGAATCAATGAATGGACACAGTTACAGAGGCAGCTACACCCCAGAGAGCAGTGGAACCAGCCAGATAATCACACTGACAATTGGAACTGAATCACTGAATCGTCACAGTTACCTAGGCAGCTACACCCCAGAGTGCAGTGGACCCACCCAGAGAAACACACTGACAATTGGAACTGAATCACTGAATGGTCACAGTTGCAGAGGCAGCTACACCCCAGAGTGCAGTGAACCACCCAGAGAAACACACTGACAATTGGAACTGAATCACTGAATTGTCAGTTACAGAGATGGATACACCCCAGAGTACAGTGGAACCACCCAGAGAAACACACTGACAATTGGAACTGAATCACTGAATGGTCACAGTTACAGAGGCAGCTACACCCCAGAGTGCAGTGGACCCACCCAGATAAACACACTGACAATTGGAACTGAATCGCTGAATGGTCACAGTTACAGAGGCAGCTACACCCCAGAGTGCAGTGGAACGACGCAGAGAAACACACTGACAATTGGAACTGAATCACTGAATGGTCACAGTTACAGGGGCAGCTACACCCCAGAGTGCAGTGGAACCACACAGAGAAAAACACTGACAATTGGAACTGAATCACTGAATGGACACAGTTACAGAGGCAGCTGCACCCCAGAGTGGAATGGAACCACACAGAGAAACACACTGACAATTGGAACTGAATCACTGAATGGACACAGTTACAGAGGCAGCTACACCCCATAGAGCAGTGGAACCACCCAGAGAATCACACTGACAATTGGAACTGAATCACTGAATGGTCACAGTTACTAAGACAGCTACACCCCAGAGTGCAGTGGACCCACCCAGAGAAACACACTGACAATTGGAACTGAATCACTGAAAGGTCACAGTTGCAGAGGCAGCTGCACCCCAGAGTGCAGTGGAACCACACATAGAAACACACTGACAATTGGAACTGAATCAATGAATGGACACAGTTACAGAGGCAGCTACACCCCAGAGTGCACTGAACCACCCAGAGAAACACACTGACAATTGGAACTGAATCACTGAATGGTCACAGTTACAGAGGCAGCTACACCCGAGAGTGCAGTGGACCCACCCAGAGAAACACACTGACAATTGGAACTGAATCACTGAATGGTCACAGTTACAGAGGCAGCTACACCCCAGAGTGCAGTGGAACCACCCAGAGAAACACACTGACAATTGGAACTGAATCACTGAATGGTCACAGTTACAGGGGCAGCTACACCCCAGAGTGCAGTGGACCCACCCAGAGAAACACACTGACAATTGGAACTGAATCGCTGAATGGTCACAGTTACAGAGGCAGCTACACCCTAGAGTGCAATGGAACGACGCAGAGAAACACACTGACAATTGGAACTGAATCACTGAATGGTCACAGTTACAGGGGCAGCTACACCCCAGAGAGCAGTGGAACCACACAGAGAAACACACTGACAATTGGAACTGAATCACTGAATGGACACAGTTACAGAGGCAGCTGCACCCCAGAGTGGAATGGAACCACACAGAGAAACACACTGACAATTGGAACTGAATCACTGAATGCGCACAGTTACAGAGGCAGCTACACCCCAGAGAGCAGAGGACCCACCCAGAGAAACACACTGACATTTGGAACTGAATCACTGAATGGTCACAGTTGCAGAGGCAGCTACACCCCAGAGTGCAGTGAACCACCCAGAGAAACACACTAACAATTGGAACTGAATCACTGAATGGTCACAGTTACAGAGACGGATACACCCCAGAGTGCAGTGGAACCTCCCAGAGAAACACACTGACAATTGGAACTGAATCACTGAATGGTCACAGTTACAGGGGCAGCTACACCCTAGAGTGCAGTGGAACCACACTGAGAAACACACTGACAATTGGAACTGAATCACTGAACGGACACAGTTACAGAGGCAGATACACCCCAGAGTGTAGTGGAACCACACATAGAAACACACAGACAATTGGAACTGAATCAATGAATGGACACAGTTACAGAGGCAGCTACACCCCAGAGAGCAGTGGAACCAGCCAGATAATCACACTGACAATTGGAACTGAATCACTGAATGGTCACAGTTACCTAGGCAGCTACACCCCAGAGTGCAGTGGACCCACCCAGAGAAACACACTGACAATTGGAACTGAATTACTGAATGGTCATAGTTGCAGAGGCAGCTACACCCCAGAGTGCACTGAACCACCCAGAGAAACACACTGACAATTGGAACTGAATCACTGAATTGTCACAGTTACAGAGATGGATACACCCCAGAGTGCAGTGGAACCACCCAGATAAACACACTGACAATTGGAACTGAATCGCTGAATGGTCACAGTTACAGAGGCAGCTTCACCCCAGAGTGCAGTGGAACGACGCAGAGAAACACACTGACAATTGGAACTGAATAACTGAATGGTCACAGTTACAGGGGCAGCTACACCCCAGAGAGCAGTGGAACCACACAGAGAAACACACTGACAATTGGAACTGAATCACTGAATGGACACAGTTACAGAGGCAGCTGCACCCCAGAGTGGAATGGAACCACACAGAGAAACACACTGACAATTGGAACTGAATCACTGACTGGACACAGTTACAGAGGCAGCTACACCCCAGAGAGCAGTGGAACCACCCAGAGAATCACACTGACAATTGGAACTGAATCACTGAATGGTCACAGTTACTAAGACAGCTACACCCCAGAGTGCAGTGGACCCACCCAGAGAAACACACTGACAATTGGAACTGAATCACTGAAAGGTCACAGTTGCAGAGGCAGCTGCACCCCAGAGTGCAGTGAACCACCCAGAGAAACACACTAACAATTGGAACTGAATCACTGAATGGTCACAGTTACAGGGGCAGCTACACCCTAGAGTGCAGTGGAACCACACTGAGAAACACACTGACAATTGGAACTGAATCACTGAACGGACACAGTTACAGAGGCAGATACACCCCAGAGTGTAGTGGAACCACACATAGAAACACACTGACAATTGGAACTGAATCAATGAATGGACACAGTTACAGAGGCAGCTACACCCCAGAGAGCAGTGGAACCAGCCAGATAATCACACTGACAATTGGAACTGAATCACTGAATCGTCACAGTTACCTCGGCAGCTACACCCCAGAGTGCAGTGGACCCACCCAGGGAAACACACTGACAATTGGAACTGAATTACTGAATGGTCATAGTTGCAGAGGCAGCTACACCCCAGAGTGCACTGAACCACCCAGAGAAACACACTGACAATTGGAACTGAATCACTGAATGGTCACAGTTACAGAGGCAGCTACACCCCAGAGTGCAGTGGAACCACCCAGAGAAACACACTGACAATTGGAACTGAATCACTGAGTGGTCACAGTTACAGGGGCAGCTACACCCCAGAGTGCAGTGGAACCACACTGAGAAACACACTGACAATTGGAACTGAATCAATGAATGGACACAGTTACAGAGGCAGCTACACCCCAGAGAGCAGTGGAACCAGCCAGATAATCACACTGACAATTGGAACTGAATCACTGAATGGTCACAGTTACCTAGGCAGCTACACCCCAGAGTGCAGTGGACCCACCCAAAGAAACACACTGACAATTGGAACTGAATCACTGAATGGTCACAGTTGCAGAGGCAGCTACACCCCAGAGTGCAGTGAACCACCCAGAGAAACACACTGACAATTGGAACTGAATCACTGAATTGTCACAGTTACAGAGATGGATACACCCCAGAGTACAGTGGAACCACCCAGAGAAACACACTGACAATTGGAACTGAATCACTGGATGGTCACAGTTACAGAGGCAGCTACACCCCAGAGTGCAGTGGAACCACCCAGAGAAACACACTGACAATTGGAACTGAATCACTGAATGGTCACAGTTACAGAGGCAGCTACACCCCAGAGTGCAGTGGAACCACCCAGAGAAACACACTGACAATTGGAACTGAATCACTGAATGGTCACAGTTACTGAGGCAGCTACACCCCAGAGTGCAGTGGACCCACCCAGAGAAACACACTGACAATTGGAACTGAATCGCTGAATGGTCACAGTTACAGAGGCAGCTACACCCCAGAGTGCAGTGGAACGACGCAGAGAAACACACTGATAATTGGAACTGAATCACTGAATGGTCACAGTTACAGGGGCAGCTACACCCCAGAGAGCAGTGGAACCACACAGAGAAACACACTGACAATTGGAACTGAATCACTGAATGGACACAGTTACAGAGGCAGCTGCACCCCAGAGTGGGATGGAACCACACAGAGAAACACACTGACAATTGGAACTGAATCACTGAATGGTCACAGTTACAGAGGCAGCTACACCCCAGAGTGCAGAGGACCCACCCAGAGAAACACACTGACATTTGGAACTGAATCACTGAATGGTCACAGTTGCAGAGGCAGCTACACCCCAGAGAGCAGTGGAACCACACAGAGAAACACACTGACAATTGGAACTGAATCACTGAATGGACACAGTTACAGAGGCAGCTACACCCCAGAGAGCAGTGGAACCACCCAGAGAATCACACTGACAATTGGAACTGAATCACTGAATGGTCACAGTTACAGAGGCAGCTACACCCCAGAGTGCAGAGGACCCACCCAGAGAAACACACTGACATTTGGAACTGAATCACTGAATGGTCACAGTTGCAGAGGCAGCTACACCCCAGAGTGCAGTGAACCACCCAGAGAAACACACTAACAATTGGAACTGAATCACTGAATGGTCACAGTTACAGAGACGGATACACCCCAGAGTGCAGTGGAACCACCCAGAGAAACACACTGACAATTGGAACTGAATCACTGAATGGTCACAGTTACAGGGGCAGCTACACCCTAGAGTGCAGTGGAACCACCCAGAGAAACACACTGACAATTGGAACTGAATCACTGAACGGACACAGTTACAGAGGCAGATACACCCCAGAGTGTAGTGGAACCACACATAGAAACACACAGACAATTGGAACTGAATCTATGAATGGACACAGTTACAGAGGCAGCTACACCCCAGAGAGCAGTGGAACCAGCCAGATAATCACACTGACAATTGGAACTGAATCACTGAATGGTCACAGTTACCTAGGCAGCTACACCCCAGAGTGCAGTGGACCCACCCAGAGAAACACACTGACAATTGGAACTGAATTACTGAATGGTCATAGTTGCAGAGGCAGCTACACCCCAGAGTGCACTGAACCACCCAGAGAAACACACTGACAATTGGAACTGAATCACTGAATTGTCACAGTTACAGAGATGGATACACCCCAGAGTGCAGTGGAACCACCCAGAGAAACACACTGACAATTGGATCTGAATCACTGAATGGTCACAGTTACAGAGGCAGCTACACCCCAGAGTGCAGTGGAACCACCCAGAGAAACACACTGACAATTGGAACTGAATCACTGAATGGTCACAGTTACAGAGGCAGCTACACCCAAGAGTGCAGTGGAACCACCCAGAGAAACACATTGACAATTGGAACTGAATCACTGAATGGACACAGTTACAGAGGCAGCTACACCCCAGAGAGCAGTGGAACCACCCAGAGAATCACACTGACTATTGGAACTGAATCACTGAATGGTCACAGTTACAGAGGCAGCTACACCCCAGAGTGCAGTGTACCCACCCAGAGAAACACACTGACAATTGGAACTGAATCACTGAATGGTCACAGTTGCAGAGGCAGCTACACCCCAGAGTGCAGTGAACCACCCAGAGAAACACACTGACAATTAGAACTGAATCACTGAATGGTCACAGTTACAGAGGCAGCTACACCGCAGAGTGCAGTGGAACCACCCAGAGAAACACACTGACAATTGGAACTGAATCACTGAATGGCCACAGTTACTGAGGCTGCTACACCCCAGAGTACAGTGGAACCACCCAGAGAAACACACTGACAATTGGAACTGAATCACTGAATGGTCACAGTTACAGAGGCAGCTACATCCCAGAGAGCAGTGGAACCACCCAGAGAAGCACACTGACAATTGGAACTGAATCACTGAATGGTCACAGTTACAGGGGCAGCTACACCCCAGAGTGCAGTGGAACCACACTGAGAAACACACTGACAATTGGAACTGAATCACTGAACGGACACAGTTACAGAGGCAGCTACACCCCAGAGTGTAGTGGAACCACAGAGAGAAACACACTGACAATTGGAACTGAATCAATGAATGGACACAGTTAGAGAGGCAGCTACACCCCAGAGAGCAGTGGAACCAGCCAGATAATCACACTGACAATTGGAACTGAATCACTGAATGGTCACAGTTTCAGAGGCAGCTACACCCCAGAGTGCAGTGGACCCACCCAGAGAAACACACTGACAATTGGAACTGAATCGCTGAATGGTCACAGTTACAGAGGCAGCTACACCCCAGAGTGCAGTGGAACCACCCAGAGAAACACACTGACAATTGGAACTGTATCACTGAATGATCACAGTGGATTGAAGCAGCTACATCCCAGAGTTCAGTGAAATCACCCACAGAAACACGCTGACAATTGGAACTGAATCACTGAATGGCCACAGTTAAAGAGGCAGCTACACCCCAGAGTGCAGTGGAACCACTCAGAGAAACACACTGACAATTGGAACTGAATCACTGAATGGTCACAGTTACAGAGGCAGCTACACCCCAGAGTGCAGTGGAACCACCCAGAGAAATACACTGACAATTGGAACTGAAGCACTGAATGGTCACAGTTACAGAGGCAGCTACACCCCAGAGTGCAGTGGAACCACCCAGAGAAACACACTGACAATTGGAACTGAATCACTGAATGGTCACAGTTACAGAGGCAGCTACACCCCAGAGTGCAGTGGAACCACCCAGAGAAACACACTGACAATTGGAACTGAATCACTGAATGGTACCAGTTACAGAGGCAGCTACACCCCAGAGTGCAGTGTAACCACCCAGAGAAACACACTGACAATTGGAACTGAATCACTGAATGATCACAGCGGATTGAAGCAGGTACATCCCAGAGTGCAGTGGAAACACCCAGAGAAACACACTGATAATTCGAACTGAATCACTGAATGGTCACAGTTACAGAGACAACTACACCCCAGAGTGCAGTGGAACCACCCAGAGAAACACACTGACAATTGGAACTGAATCACTGAATAGTCACAGTTACATAGGCAGCTACACCCCAGCGTGCAGTGGAACCACTCAGAGAAACACACTGACAATTGGAACTGAATCACTGAATGGTCACAGTTACAGAGGCAGCTGCATCCCAGAGTGCAGTGGACACTCCCAGAGAAACACACTGACAATTGGAACTGAATCACTGAATGGTCACAGTTACAGAGGCAGCTACACCCCAGAGTGCAGTGGAACCACCCAGAGAAACTCACTGACAATTGGAGCTGAATCACTGAATGGTCACAGTTACAGAGGCAGCTACACCCCAGAGTGCAGAGGAACCACCCAGAGAAACACACTGACAATTGGAACTGAATCACTGAATGGTCACAGTTACAGAGACAGTTACATCCCAGAGTTCAGTGGAACCACCCAGAGAAACACACTGCCAATGGGAACTGAATCACTGAATGGTCACAGTTACAGAGGCAGCTATACCCCAGAGTGCAGTGGAACCACCCAGAGAAACACACTGACAATTGAAACTGAATCACTGAATGGTCACAGTTACAGAGACAGGTACACCCCAGAGTGCAGTGGAAACACCCAGAGAAACACACTGACAATTGGAACTGAATCACTGAATGTTCACAGTTACAGAAGTAGATACACCCCAGAGTGCAGTGGAACCACCCAGAGAAACACACTGACAATTGGAACTGAATCACTGAATGGTCACAGTTACAGAGACAGCTACACCCCAGAGTGCAGTGGAACTGCCCAGAGAAACACACTGACAATTGGAACTGAAACACTGAATGATCACAGTGGATTGAAGCAGCTACATCCCAGAGTGCAGTGAAATCACCCAGAGAGACACACTGTCAATTGGAACTGAATCACTGAATGGTCACAGTTACAGAGATAGCTACACCCCAGGGTGCAGTGGAACCACCCACAGAAACACGCTGACAATTGGAACTGAATCACTGAATGGTCACAGTTAAAGAGGCAGCTACACCACAGAGTGCAGTGGAACCACTCAGAGAAACACACTGACAATTGGAACTAAATCACTGAATGGTCACATTTACAGAGGCAGCTACACCCCAGAGTGCAGTTGAACCACCCAGAGAAACACACTGACAATTGGAACTGAAGCACTGAATGGTCACAGTTACAGAGGCAGCTACACCCCAGAGTGCAGTGGAACCACCCAGAGAAACACACTGACAATTGGAACAGAATCACTGAATGGTCACAGTTACAGAGGCAGCTACACCCCAGAGTGCAGTGTAACCACCCAGAGAAACACACTGACAATTGAAACTGAATCACTGAATGATCACAGTGGATTGAAGCAGCTACATCCCAGAGTGCAGTGGAAACACCCAGAGAAACACACTGATAATTCGAACTGAATCACTGAATGGTCACAGTTACAGAGACAACTACACCCCAGAGTGCAGTGGAACCACCCAGAGAAACACACTGACAATTGGAACTGAATCACTGAATAGTCACAGTTACATAGGCAGCTACACCCCAGCGTGCAGTGGACCCACCCAGAGAAACACACTGACAATTGGAACTCAATCACTGAATGGTCACAGTTACAGAGACAGCTACACCCCAGAATGCAGTGGAACCACTCAGAGAAACACACTGACAATTGGAACTGAATCACTGAATGGTCACAGTTACAGAGGCAGCTGCATCCCAGAGTGCAGTGGAACCACCCAGAGAAACACACTGACAATTGTAATTGAATCACTGAATGGTCACAGTGGATTGAGGCAGCTACAGCCCAGAGTGCAGTGGAAACACCCAGAGAAACACACTGACAATTGGAACTGAATCACTGAATGTTCACAGTTACAGAAGTAGATACACCCCAGAGTGCAGTGGAACCACCCAGAGAAACACACTGACAATTGTAATTGAATCACTGAATGGTCACAGTGGATTGAGGCAGCTACAGCCCAGAGTGCAGTGGAAACACCCAGAGAAACACACTGACAATTGGAACTGAATCACTGAATGTTCACAGTTACAGAAGTAGATACACCCCAGAGTGCAGTGGAACCACCCAGAGAAACACACTGACAATTGGAACTGAATCACTGAATGGTCACAGTTACAGAGGCAGCTACACCCCAGAGTGCAGTGGAATCACCCAGAGAAACTCACTGACAATTGGAGCTGAATCACTGAATGGTCACAGTTACAGAGGCAGCTACACCCCAGAGTGCAGTGGAACCACCCAGAGAAACACACTGACAATTGTAATTGAATCACTGAATGGTCACAGTGGATTGAGGCAGCTACAGCCCAGAGTGCAGTGGAAACACCCAGAGAAACACACTGACAATTGGAACTGAATCACTGAATGGTCACAGTTACAGAGACAGGTACACCCCAGAGTGCAGTGGAAACACCCAGAGAAACACACTGACAATTGGAACTGAATCACTGAATGGTCACAGTTACAGAAGTAGCTACACCCCAGAGTGCAGTGGAACCACCCAGAGAAACACACTGACAATTGGAACTGAATCACTGAATGATCACAGTGGATTGAAGCAGCTACATCCCAGAGTGCAGTGGAATCACCCAGAGAAACACACTGATAATTCGAACTGAATCACTGAATGGTCACAGTTACAGAGACACCTACACCCCAGAGTGCAGTGGAACCACCCAGAGAAACACACTGACAATTGGAACTGAATCACTGAATAGTCACAGTTACATAGGCAGCTACACCCCAGCGTGCAGTGGACCCACCCAGAGAAACACACTGACAATTGGAACTAAATCACTGAATGGTCACAGTTACAGAGACAGCTACACCCCAGAATGCAGTGGAACCACTCAGAGAAACACACTGATAATTCGAACTGAATCACTGAATGGTCACAGTTACAGAGACAACTACACCCCAGAGTGCAGTGGAACCACCCAGAGAAACACACTGACAATTGGAACTGAATCACTGAATAGTCACAGTTACATAGGCAGCTACACCCCAGCGTGCAGTGGAACCACTCAGAGAAACACACTGACAATTGGAACTGAATCACTGAATGGTCACAGTTACAGAGGCAGCTGCATCCCAGAGTGCAGTGGACACTCCCAGAGAAACACACTGACAATTGGAACTGAATCACTGAATGGTCACAGTTACAGAGGCAGCTACACCCCAGAGTGCAGTGGAACCACCCAGAGAAACTCACTGACAATTGGAGCTGAATCACTGAATGGTCACAGTTACAGAGGCAGCTACACCCCAGAGTGCAGTGGAACCACCCAGAGAAACACACTGACAATTGGAACTGAATCACTGAATGGTCACAGTTACAGAGACAGTTACATCCCAGAGTTCAGTGGAACCACCCAGAGAAACACACTGCCAATGGGAACTGAATCACTGAATGGTCACAGTTACAGAGGCAGCTATACCCCAGAGTGCAGTGGAACCACCCAGAGAAACACACTGACAATTGAAACTGAATCACTGAATGGTCACAGTTACAGAGACAGGTACACCCCAGAGTGCAGTGGAAACACCCAGAGAAACACACTGACAATTGGAACTGAATCACTGAATGTTCACAGTTACAGAAGTAGATACACCCCAGAGTGCAGTGGAACCACCCAGAGAAACACACTGACAATTGGAACTGAATCACTGAATGGTCACAGTTACAGAGACAGCTACACCCCAGAGTGCAGTGGAACTGCCCAGAGAAACACACTGACAATTGGAACTGAAACACTGAATGATCACAGTGGATTGAAGCAGCTACATCCCAGAGTGCAGTGAAATCACCCAGAGAGACACACTGTCAATTGGAACTGAATCACTGAATGGTCACAGTTACAGAGATAGCTACACCCCAGGGTGCAGTGGAACCACCCACAGAAACACGCTGACAATTGGAACTGAATCACTGAATGGTCACAGTTAAAGAGGCAGCTACACCACAGAGTGCAGTGGAACCACTCAGAGAAACACACTGACAATTGGAACTAAATCACTGAATGGTCACATTTACAGAGGCAGCTACACCCCAGAGTGCAGTTGAACCACCCAGAGAAACACACTGACAATTGGAACTGAAGCACTGAATGGTCACAGTTACAGAGGCAGCTACACCCCAGAGTGCAGTGGAACCACCCAGAGAAACACACTGACAATTGGAACAGAATCACTGAATGGTCACATTTACAGAGGCAGCTACACCCCAGAGTGCAGTGTAACCACCCAGAGAAACACACTGACAATTGAAACTGAATCACTGAATGATCACAGTGGATTGAAGCAGCTACATCCCAGAGTGCAGTGGAAACACCCAGAGAAACACACTGATAATTCGAACTGAATCACTGAATGGTCACAGTTACAGAGACAACTACACCCCAGAGTGCAGTGGAACCACCCAGAGAAACACACTGACAATTGGAACTGAATCACTGAATAGTCACAGTTACATAGGCAGCTACACCCCAGCGTGCAGTGGACCCACCCAGAGAAACACACTGACAATTGGAACTCAATCACTGAATGGTCACAGTTACAGAGACAGCTACACCCCAGAATGCAGTGGAACCACTCAGAGAAACACACTGACAATTGGAACTGAATCACTGAATGGTCACAGTTACAGAGGCAGCTGCATCCCAGAGTGCAGTGGAACCACCCAGAGAAACACACTGACAATTGTAATTGAATCACTGAATGGTCACAGTGGATTGAGGCAGCTACAGCCCAGAGTGCAGTGGAAACACCCAGAGAAACACACTGACAATTGGAACTGAATCACTGAATGTTCACAGTTACAGAAGTAGATACACCCCAGAGTGCAGTGGAACCACCCAGAGAAACACACTGACAATTGTAATTGAATCACTGAATGGTCACAGTGGATTGAGGCAGCTACAGCCCAGAGTGCAGTGGAAACACCCAGACAAACACACTGACAATTGGAACTGAATCACTGAATGTTCACAGTTACAGAAGTAGATACACCCCAGAGTGCAGTGGAACCACCCAGAGAAACACACTGACAATTGGAACTGAATCACTGAATGGTCACAGTTACAGAGGCAGCTACACCCCAGAGTGCAGTGGAATCACCCAGAGAAACTCACTGACAATTGGAGCTGAATCACTGAATGGTCACAGTTACAGAGGCAGCTACACCCCAGAGTGCAGTGGAACCACCCAGAGAAACACACTGACAATTGTAATTGAATCACTGAATGGTCACAGTGGATTGAGGCAGCTACAGCCCAGAGTGCAGTGGAAACACCCAGAGAAACACACTGACAATTGGAACTGAATCACTGAATGGTCACAGTTACAGAGACAGGTACACCCCAGAGTGCAGTGGAAACACCCAGAGAAACACACTGACAATTGGAACTGAATCACTGAATGGTCACAGTTACAGAAGTAGCTACACCCCAGAGTGCAGTGGAACCACCCAGAGAAACACACTGACAATTGGAACTGAATCACTGAATGATCACAGTGGATTGAAGCAGCTACATCCCAGAGTGCAGTGGAATCACCCAGAGAAACACACTGATAATTCGAACTGAATCACTGAATGGTCACAGTTACAGAGACACCTACACCCCAGAGTGCAGTGGAACCACCCAGAGAAACACACTGACAATTGGAACTGAATCACTGAATAGTCACAGTTACATAGGCAGCTACACCCCAGCGTGCAGTGGACCCACCCAGAGAAACACACTGACAATTGGAACTAAATCACTGAATGGTCACAGTTACAGAGACAGCTACACCCCAGAATGCAGTGGAACCACTCAGAGAAACACACTGACAATTGGAACTGAATAACTGAATGGTCACAGTTACAGAGGCAGCTGCATCCCAGATTGCAGTGGACACTCCCAGAGAAACACACTGACAATTGGAACTGAATCACTGAATGGTCACAGTTACAGAGGCAGCTACACCCCAGAGTGCAGTGGAACCACCCAGAGAAACACACTGACAATGGGAACTGAATCACTGAATGGTCACAGTTACAGAGGCAGCTACACCCCAGAGTGCAGTGGAACCACCCAGAGAAACACACTGACAATTGGAACTGAATCACTGAATGGTCACAGTTACAGAGACAGCTACACCCCAGAGTGCAGTGGAACTGCCCAGAGAAACACACTGACAATTGGAACTGAAACACTGAATGATCACAGTGGATTGAAGCAGCTACATCCCAGAGTGCAGTGAAATCACCCAGAGAGACACACTGTCAATTGGAACTGAATCACTGAATGGTCACAGTTACAGAGATAGCTACACCCCAGGGTGCAGTGGAACCACCCACAGAAACACGCTGACAATTGGAACTGAATCACTGAATGGTCACAGTTAAAGAGGCAGCTACACCACAGAGTGCAGTGGAACCACTCAGAGAAACACACTGACAATTGGAACTAAATCACTGAATGGTCACATTTACAGAGGCAGCTACACCCCAGAGTGCAGTTGAACCACCCAGAGAAACACACTGACAATTGGAACTGAAGCACTGAATGGTCACAGTTACAGAGGCAGCTACACCCCAGAGTGCAGTGGAACCACCCAGAGAAACACACTGACAATTGGAACAGAATCACTGAATGGTCACAGTTACAGAGGCAGCTACACCCCAGAGTGCAGTGTAACCACCCAGAGAAACACACTGACAATTGAAACTGAATCACTGAATGATCACAGTGGATTGAAGCAGCTACATCCCAGAGTGCAGTGGAAACACCCAGAGAAACACACTGATAATTCGAACTGAATCACTGAATGGTCACAGTTACAGAGACAACTACACCCCAGAGTGCAGTGGAACCACCCAGAGAAACACACTGACAATTGGAACTGAATCACTGAATAGTCACAGTTACATAGGCAGCTACACCCCAGCGTGCAGTGGACCCACCCAGAGAAACACACTGACAATTGGAACTCAATCACTGAATGGTCACAGTTACAGAGACAGCTACACCCCAGAATGCAGTGGAACCACTCAGAGAAACACACTGACAATTGGAACTGAATCACTGAATGGTCACAGTTACAGAGGCAGCTGCATCCCAGAGTGCAGTGGAACCACCCAGAGAAACACACTGACAATTGTAATTGAATCACTGAATGGTCACAGTGGATTGAGGCAGCTACAGCCCAGAGTGCAGTGGAAACACCCAGAGAAACACACTGACAATTGGAACTGAATCACTGAATGTTCACAGTTACAGAAGTAGATACACCCCAGAGTGCAGTGGAACCACCCAGAGAAACACACTGACAATTGTAATTGAATCACTGAATGGTCACAGTGGATTGAGGCAGCTACAGCCCAGAGTGCAGTGGAAACACCCAGACAAACACACTGACAATTGGAACTGAATCACTGAATGTTCACAGTTACAGAAGTAGATACACCCCAGAGTGCAGTGGAACCACCCAGAGAAACACACTGACAATTGGAACTGAATCACTGAATGGTCACAGTTACAGAGGCAGCTACACCCCAGAGTGCAGTGGAATCACCCAGAGAAACTCACTGACAATTGGAGCTGAATCACTGAATGGTCACAGTTACAGAGGCAGCTACACCCCAGAGTGCAGTGGAACCACCCAGAGAAACACACTGACAATTGTAATTGAATCACTGAATGGTCACAGTGGATTGAGGCAGCTACAGCCCAGAGTGCAGTGGAAACACCCAGAGAAACACACTGACAATTGGAACTGAATCACTGAATGGTCACAGTTACAGAGACAGGTACACCCCAGAGTGCAGTGGAAACACCCAGAGAAACACACTGACAATTGGAACTGAATCACTGAATGGTCACAGTTACAGAAGTAGCTACACCCCAGAGTGCAGTGGAACCACCCAGAGAAACACACTGACAATTGGAACTGAATCACTGAATGATCACAGTGGATTGAAGCAGCTACATCCCAGAGTGCAGTGGAATCACCCAGAGAAACACACTGATAATTCGAACTGAATCACTGAATGGTCACAGTTACAGAGACACCTACACCCCAGAGTGCAGTGGAACCACCCAGAGAAACACACTGACAATTGGAACTGAATCACTGAATAGTCACAGTTACATAGGCAGCTACACCCCAGCGTGCAGTGGACCCACCCAGAGAAACACACTGACAATTGGAACTAAATCACTGAATGGTCACAGTTACAGAGACAGCTACACCCCAGAATGCAGTGGAACCACTCAGAGAAACACACTGACAATTGGAACTGAATAACTGAATGGTCACAGTTACAGAGGCAGCTGCATCCCAGATTGCAGTGGACACTCCCAGAGAAACACACTGACAATTGGAACTGAATCACTGAATGGTCACAGTTACAGAGGCAGCTACACCCCAGAGTGCAGTGGAACCACCCAGAGAAACACACTGACAATGGGAACTGAATCACTGAATGGTCACAGTTACAGAGGCAGCTACACCCCAGAGTGCAGTGGAACCACCCAGAGAAACACACTGACAATTGGAACTGAATCACTGAATGGTCACAGTTACAGAGACAGCTACACCCCAGAGTGCAGTGGAAACACCCAGAGAAACACACTGACAATTGGAACTGAATCACTGAATGGTCACAGTTACAGAAGTAGCTGCACCCCAGAGTGCAGTGGAACCACCCAGAGAAACACACTGAAAATTGGAACTGAATTACTGAATGGTCACAGTTACAGAGGCAGCTACACCCCAGAGTGCAGTGGAACCACCCAGAGAAACACACTGACAATTGGAGCTGGATCACTGAATGGTTACAGTTACAGAGGCAGCTACACCCCAGAGTGCAGTGGAACCACCCAGAGAAACACACTGACAATTGGAACTGAATCACTGAATGGTCACAGTTACAGAGACAGATACATCCCAGAGTGCAGTGGGACCACCCAGAGAAACACACTGACAATGGGAACTGAATCATTGAATGGCCACAGTGGAGTGAGGGTTATCACTGAAACAATGTGAGCTGTAGAGATGGGACTGATGGTGTCTGAGTGGACAGCATCCTTTCTGTTAATGTTAGTTGAACAATGTGATCAACACCGTCCAGTGTTTGCAAAGAGGTCACTCACTCAGAAAAATAATATTTGCTTTCTCTGAACACAATATCGTAATCTGTTTGTTCACATCTTTGAAAAATAAGTTGAACGATGTCACAACCTCAATTTCCCTGAGGTGGTTCCTCAGGGTATAAATTAAAAGCTTGGAGAATATATAACCTCAGAGTTTCAGACAGAGAGATTGCCAATCGCAGGAAGGGACACGTCACAGTGAAAATGCTTTATCCAATTGATATTGCTGAGAAAGTATTCTACCCAATCCTGGCTATTGTTGGTGTTCCTGGTAAGTGACTGTCACCATTGAAGTTGTGTTAATCTGTGTGTGAGCGGCTCTCTGATTTTAAACTGCGACTGAAAATGTTTAACGCTGATCTCGTGCTCACTGTTATACAGATACCTGGTCAACGATATCATTCACTTAATTCAAATATCGTTCATAATGTCTATGTTTTGAATCCATTTCATCAACTAACAATAAACCTGTTTGTAACTCACGGGATCTCTGATCAATAAAGTTGTCATGTTGAGTGGAATCTTGTATAATGTTAGATTGGATCTCAGTGAAGGCAATCTCTCTGAAGGAAGGTTTAGTAGGAGTAAGAGTGAAATCACACTGAGGGTGGATCACTAACCAGAGTGGAATATCTGACAGCGGTGAACAAGGATTACTGGAAGTATCTGTCAGTGTACAATTGTACTGAATATGGGTCTCTCACCAGAGTGGAATATCTGACAGCAGTGAACAAGCATTACTGGAAGTATCTATCAGTGTGGAATTGTCCTGACTGTTGCTCTCACCAGAGTGGAATATCTGACAGCAGTGAACAAGGATTACTGGAAGTATCTGTCAGTGTAGAATTGTACTCACTGTGGGTCTCTCACCAGACTGGAAGGTCTGATCCAATTATCTACCAATTACCGGGACTATCTGTCCGTGTAGAATTGTATTGTGTGTGGGTCAGTAACTGGACTGAAATTAGTTGGTTCTGTTTCGAAATGAGGTATTTTATTGGTGAGGGGTCGCTCCATTCTGTGGAGTTCTCTCTGTGTGTTTTAACTTTGGAATAGGTTGAAAACAGGAAGAGTTTGGCTGTGTTTTGAAGATGTTTGATATTTATTGTATGAAGTGAAATGTCTCTATCTCTGTTTTCTATTGACCTACTCCAACAGGAACGGATATCATCCACACTCTAATATTTCATAAAACCCACAACAGTGCAGTATTCCAATAGGTTTTGTGATATTTTCTCATTTCTATTGATCCTGAAATGAACTCACATGTTTGATCAATTTTTATGGGTGTTTTTAAACTGTCTTTCTGCTTCACACGATTTGTGAATCTATTCACCTGAAGCCAGAAACCCCTCCAATCCATTCACACACTTGTTTTCCAAGGAGCGATTGGGGGACTTATTGTTCTGAACAAAATGCAGCAGCGGACACGGATCTGTCGGGACATTAATGTCCCATTGAAATACCCGCTTTGCAAATTCATAATTAATGATGGTGTGTGCCTGTAATTAGTTGTATTCTGCCTCTGTATTCACTATCACTCCCAATTTGATTCTGTCTATAAATTGTATAGTTATCATTCTGCTTCCCGATCCCATACTGTTGATGGGAATGGTGAAGGAGAGTGATCCCAGTGCTGATCCTTGTGGAACACCACTTCCCACCTTCCACCAATCAGCCTAAATCCCTTTAACTCCTCTCGCTGTTTTCTGTGTGTGTCGCCAGCCTGTGTCCATCCTGCTGCTGTGTCCCCTAACTCCATTGGCTCTGAGATTACCCATCAGTCTGTTATGTCGGATCTTACTGACGGCCTTTAGAAAAATCAAATTGTTTAACATCTATCATACTACTCAGATCTATTATTTCTGGTAGTTATTGAAATAATTGGATGAAATGTGTCAGGAAGAATGTTGACTTTGGAATATGTGCCGGCTATTTAGTATACTCTGTGTTACTGGATTTCTTTTAACTCAGACTTCTAATTCAATGCTTCCAACTGTTGACATTGTGACTGGAAGATTTGATTATATTCTGTTCTAAGTTCAAGAATAACAGAGACCGACTTCTGCTTTTCAATTCTTTGGTAATTATTCTGATGGTGATCAGTGAATAGATAATATTGTCTCTGCTGTTTCTCACTGTCTATTTTATGAATATTTGTTGTGAAATCCATCCGCCTCCAGTAATCTCCCTCTACCTGGACCCCACCCTCTGGCCTCCTATCAGCTCTTGATCTTTTCATTGAGATCTGTCAGTGCGACATCGACCGTCTCAATTTCCCTGTGCCTCTCACCAACTCTATCCTGACTCACTCTAAACTTGCTCCAATCCGCTATCGAATATCCAACCCTGGCCTGGTGATCTAAGCTGCTCACAAGGGTGGTGCCATTATTGTCTGGTGTCCTGACCTCTTCCTCACAGAGGCTGACCGTCAGCTCTCAGGCCCATCCTGGTACCTCCCCCTGGACCAGCAGCACACCACCAAACATCATGTTATTGTTTACAGGGCTTTCACTGACCTCGTTGACTCTGGATATCTTCTGTCCACAGTCTCAGAGATCAGAGTCCCACAATCCCACACATCCTGCATCAACCTCCCGCTTCTACCTCCTTCCCAAAATCCACAAATTGGAAAGTCCCAGTGCACCCATTATTTCGGCCTGTTCCAGCCCCTCCAAGTTCATTTCTTCCTATCTTGATTCCATCCACTTTACCCTGTTCTGTCCCTTCCCAAAGACAGTGGTGGCACAGTGACACAGTGGTTTGCACTGCTGCCTCACAGCAGCAGGGTCCCCGGATGAATTCCTACCTTGGGTGACTGTCTGTGTGGAGACTGCACTTTTTCTCCCTGTCTGTGTGGGTTTCCTCCGGGTCTCCGGTTACCTCCCACAGTCCAGGTTAGGTGGATTGACCATGCTAAATTACTCCGGTGTCCAAAAAGATGTGTAGGTTAGATTAAGGGGTTAATAAGATAGGCGGGGGAGTGAGCTTGGTTGAGGTACTCTTTCAGAGGTTTGGTACAGACTTAATGGGCCGAATGGCCTCCTTCTGCACTGTGGGGATGTTATGGTTCCTGATTCCTCTGGTGTCGTATGTCATATAAACAAGGTCCATTTCCCTGGCCCTAACCGCCTAATCTTCACAATGGACGTCCAATCCCTCTGCACCTCCGTTCCCCAACACGAGGGTTGTGTACAGATCCTCATACCCTGCTTCCTGTAAAGACTGCATCTCATTCTCCCACTTTCTCCGCCTCCATTGCCTCTGTTCTGATGCTGGCGTCTTCGAAAATAGCCCCCCTGGCATGTCTGTCTTTTCCTTAACCGGGCCGTCCCCACCACCTTCCTTTGTTAACAGGGCTCTCGATCGTGTTCAATTCATTTCTCACACCTCTGTCCTCACACATCCCCCTCCCTCCCGGAAACATGATAGGGTTCCTGTCCTCACCTTCCATACCATCAGCCTTCCCATTGAAAGGAAAATCCTCCTCCATTTCTGCCAACTCCAGCATGATGTCACCACCAAACACATCTTCACCTCTCTCCAACCACCCCCCTCAATGTCTGCATTCCTCAGGTACCGCTCCCTCCCCCTTGTCCACTTCCCCCTCACACCCCACACCCCTTTCCCTTCCCCCAGCACCTTCCCCTGCAATCACAGACGGTGCAACAACTGTCCCTTTACCACCTCCCGTCTCCCGGTTCTCAGCAGCAAACTCTCCTTTCTGGGGAAGCAGCGTTTCACTTCTGTGCCTTCAGTTTGTTTTCCTGTATTCGCTGCTGCCAATACCGTCTCCTCGACAGTGGGGAGACTAAACGCAGACTGGGAGACTGCTTTGTGGAACACCTTCACTCAGCCCACAGCATGGCCCCAGCCTTCCTGTTGTGGCCATGTTAACTCAGAACCTTTCTCTCAGGCCCACATGTCTGTCCATGGCCTGCTACAAGAATGCAGTGAAGCCCAACGCAAGCTGGAGGAGCAACATCTCATCATCCAATTAGGATGTTGCATCCCGCAGGACGTAACTTTAATTTCAACTACTTTATTCTGGTAACTTTCTCCTCCATCTTAACGCTCTTGTTTTGGAATTTTCCTACTTTTTTGACGAATTCAATGAGTCCGAATCTGGAGAGAGTCTATTCCGGCCAAGTGAACCCTGGGGAATGTCCAATGCCGGAGCGGGAACATTCCTGAGAAAAGCTTGGCAGGGATTGTTTTCAAACAGGGAGAGGATGGATTCCTGGGAACAGTGATGTTGGGATGTTCCAGACATGGCAATGGGGGATTCCTGGGAGCGGGTGCTGTACGAATGACTAAACCTGGGAGGGGTGATCCCTCGGGATGTTCTGGAGACTGGACAGACTCTATTCTGGACAGGCTGGGCTGCATGGTAGCACAGTGGTTGGCACAGTTGATTCACAGCTCCAGGGTCCCAGGTTCGATTCCCGGCTTGGGTGACTGTCTGTGCGGAGTCTGCACATCCTCCCCGTATCTGCGTGGGTTTCCTCCGGGCGCTCCGGTTTCCTCCCACAGTCCAAAGATGTGCAGGTTAGGTGGTTCGGCCAAGATAAATTGTGTTTAGTTTCCAGACAATTTTGATGGGGTCACTGGGTTATGGGGATGGGGTGGGCTGAACTGGTTTTCTCTTTCCAAGGGCCGGTGCAGACTCGATGGGCCGAATGGCCTCATTTTGCACTCTACATTCTATATTTCTATTCCTCCCATGGTTATGAAGTGGGAAGGTCCCGCGTTTGTTTTATTTTTTCCATTGATCGTGGAGTATTCAAATAAACCAGGAGTGGGGTCCAACCCCATCAGAAATCCAGTCCAGGGAACGGTCCAATCTGGGGTGTGGTCCAATAATTGAGCTGGGGTGACAATCTCGGGTATGTTTGTATCCGGTTTGGGAAACCTGGCCGGCCTGAGTGAATCCTGTAAATCAGACTAAATGAGAAATGTAACCTCCCCAAAGGTCTCTGAATTATAAACATTTTCCTACCACTGCCATCAAACTGACAGGGCTGCAATTCACACTTCCCCCCATTCCCCATCTTTAACACTGGAGTTACATTTCCTACTCCCCTCTCTGCAATGTTAATCTCTGTGCCCACTCCTCTCCCCACACCCCCACCCACCCACTGTCCATTATATTGATGCTGCAATTGTGTCCTGGTTCAGACCGGGAGATTCATTACCCAGTAATTTCCCGCGTCTCTCCTTTCTCTCTCTGACAGTTAATATACTGGGAATTGTGATTCTGTGTCGGGGGAAGTGTGGCCTCTCTACCTGCACCACTCGCTACCTGGTGGCCATGGCAACGGCGGATCTGCTGTTTATTATCACTCGTCCCATACTGAACAGGATCAATGTTTATTATTTCCCCCGGAGTTTCCTGTCCCTCACCCCTGTGTGTAGTGTTAACTCTGTCCTGCGGGCTGCAGCCAGGGACTGTTCTGTCTGGTTCACCCTCACTTTCTCCTTTGATCGATTTGTGGCCATTCGCTGCCAGAAATTGAAAACTAAATATTGCACCGGGAAAACTGCGGCTGTGGTTCTGTCCACAAGCGGCCTCCTGCTCTGTGTGAAAAACATCCCCCGGTACTTTACATTGGAACCTGGGGGGATAATCGACAATGTCCAGTGGGACTGCGTCACAAAGAGCAGCTATTTCACTGACCCGGGATGGGCTGGGTATCTCTGGTTTGACCAGGTTGTAGCCCCATTGGTGCCGTTCTTCTCAATCCTGTTGACCAACGCTCTGACAGTCAGACACATTTTACTCAGCAGTCGGGTCCGGAAGGCACTGAGGGCCCAGAGCCAGGGAGACAATCGCAGCGACCCAGAGATGGAGAGCAGAAGGAAGTCAATGATTTTACTCTTCAGCATCTCCGGAACTTTCATCCTCCTCTGGACCGTGTCTGTTATTAAATTTTTCTATATGGATGTGAGAGGATTATATTACCTCACCGAGCCTCAATATACTTTACAAATAGTCGGATTTATGCTGATGGATTTAAATTGCTGCACAAACACATTTATTTATGTGGTGACTCAGTCCAGGTTCAGGGAGCAGATCAAGGTCGCGGTGAAATATCCGGTCACATCAATGATTAAATTAATGAGAAAATAAAACGGACTGAAAACCCCTCAGCCAATCAGGAGCTCCATCCGCTGACTGACAGCCTCTCAGCCGATCAGGAGATCCAGCCGCTAACTGACAGCCTCTCAGCCAATCAGGAGCTCCAGCCGCTGACTGACAGTCTCTCAGCCAATCAGGAGCTCCAGCCGCTGACTGACAGTCTCTCAGCCAATCAGGAGCCCCAGCCGCTGACTGACAGACTCTCAGCCAATCAGGAGCTCCAGCCGCTGACTGACAGCCTCTCAGCCAATCAGGAGCCCCAACCGCTGACTGACAGCCTCTCAGCCAATCAGGAGCTCCAGCCGCTGACTGACAGCCTCTCAGCCAATCAGGAGCTCCAGCCGCTGACTGACAGCCTCTCATCCATTCAGGAGCTCCAGCCGCTGACTGACAGCCTCTCAGCCAATCAGGAGCTCTAGCCGCTGACTGACAGTCTCTCAGCCAATAAGGAGCTCCAGCCGCTGACTGACAGTCTCTCAGCCAATCAGGAGCTCCAGCCGCTGACTGACAGCCTCTCTGCCAATCAGGAGCTCCAGCCGCTACGAACAGCCACTCAGCCAATCAGGAGCTCCAGCCGCTGACTGAAACCATCTCAGCCAATCAGCAGCTCCAGCCGCTGACTGACAGTCTCTCAGCCAATCAGGAGCTCCAGCCGCTGACTGACAGTCTCTCAGCCAATCAGGAGCTCCAGCCGCCGACTGGCAGTCTCACAGCGAATCAGGAGCTCCAACCGCTGACTGAAACCATCTCAACCAATTAGCAGCTCCAGCCGCTGACTGACAGTCTCTCAGCCATTCAGTATCTCCTGGCGCTGACTGACAGCCTCTCAGCCAATCAGGAGCTGGGTCTGGGGCGTGGGGAACACTGACAGTGCTGGCTGTGTGGTGGGGAGCACTGACAGTGCTGGCTGTGTGGTGGGAGCACTGACAGTGCTGGCTGTGTGGTGGGAGCACTGACAGTGCTGGCTGTGTGGGGAGCACTGACAGTGCTGGCTGTGTGGTGGGAGCACTGACAGTGCTGGCTGTGTGGTGGGAGCACTGACAGTGCTGGCTGTGTGGTGGGGAGCACTGACAGTGCTGGCTGTGTGGTGGGAGCACTGACAGTGCTGGCTGTGTGGTGGGAGCACTGACAGTGCTGGCTGTGTGGTGGGGAGCACTGACAGTGCTGGCTGTGTGGTGGGAGCACTGACAGTGCTGGCTGTGTGGTGGGGAGCACTGACAGTGCTGGCTGTGTGGTGGGAGCACTGACAGTGCTGGCTGTGTGGTGGGAGCACTGACAGTGCTGGCTGTGTGGTGGGGAGCACTGACAGTGCTGGCTGTGTGGTGGGAGCACTGACAGTGCTGTCTGTGTGGTGGGAGCACTGACAGAGCTGGCTCTGTGGGGGAGCACTGACATTGCTGGCTGTGTGGTGGGAAGCACTGACAGTGCTGGCTGTGTGAGGGGAGCACTGACAGTGCTGGCTGTGTGGGTGGAGCACTGACAGTGCTGGCTGTGTGAGGGGGCACTGACAGTGCTGGCTGTGTGGGGGGAGCACTGACAGTGCTGGCTGTGTGGTGGGAGCACTAACAGTGCTGGCTGTGTGGAGGAGCACTGACAGTGCTGGCTGTGTGGGGGGAGCACTGACAGTGCTGAATGTGTGGGGTGGGAGCACTGACAGTGCTGGCTGTGTGGTGGGAGCACTGACAGTGCTGGCTGTATGGGGGGAGCACTGACAGTGCTGGCTGTGTGGGGGGGGGGCACTGACAGTGCTGGTTGTGTGGTGGGAGCACTGACACTGCTGGCTGTGTGGGGTGGGAGCACTGACAGTGCTGGCTGTGTGGGGTGGGAGCACTGACAGTGCTGGCTGTGTGGTGGGAGCACTGACAGTGCTGGCTGTATGGGGGGAGCACTGACAGTGCTGGCTGTGTGGGGGGGGGCACTGACAGTGCTGGTTGTGTGGTGGGAGCACTGACAGTGCTGGCGGTGTGGTGGGAGCACTGACAGTGCTGGCTGTGTGGGGTGAGCACTGACAGTGCTGGTTGTGTCGTGGGAGCACTGACAGTACTGGCTGTGTGGTGGGAGCACTGACAGCGCTGGCTGTGTGGTGGGAGCACTGGCAGTGCTGGCTGTGTGGGGGGAGCACTGACAGTGCTGGCTGTGTGGGGAGCGCTGACAGTGCTGGCTGTGTGGTGGGAGCACTGACAGTGCTGGCTGTGTGGTGGGAGCACTGGCAGTGCTGGCTGTGTGGGGGAGCACTGACAGTGCTGGGTGTGTGGGGGAGCACTGACAGTGCTGGCTGTGTGGTGGGAGAACTGACAGTGCTGGCTGTGTGGGGGGAGCACTGACAGTGCAGGCTGTGTCGGGGAGCACTGACAGTGCTAGCTGTGTGGGGGGAGCACTGACAGTGCTGGCTGTGTGGGGGAGCACTGACAGTGCAGGCTGTGCGGGGGAGCACTGACAGTGCTGGTTGTGTGGTGGGAGCACTGACAGTGCTGGCTGTGTGGGGGAGCACTGACAGTGCTGGCTGTGTGGGGGGAGCACAGACAGTGTTGGCTGTGTGGGGGAGCACTGACAGTGCTGGCTGTGTGGGGTGAGCACTGACAGTGCTGGCTGTGTGGTGGGAGCACTGACAGTGCTGGCTGTGTCGGTGGAGCACTGACAGTGCTGGCTGTTGGGGGATCACTGACAGTGCTGGTTGTGTGCGGGGAGCACTGACAGTGCTGGCTGTGTGGGGAGCACTCACAGTGCTGGCTGTGTGGGGTGAGCACTGACAGTGCTGGCTGTGGGGTGGGAGCACTGGCAGTGCTGGCTGTGTGGTGGGAGCACTGACAGTGCTGGCTGTGTGGTGGGAGCACTGACAGTGCTGGCTGTGTGGTGGGAGCACTGACAGTGCTGGCTGTGTGCTCGGAGCACTGACAGTGCTGGCTGTGTGGGTGGAGCACTGGCAGTGCTTGCTGTGTGATGGGAGCACTGGCAGTGCTGGCTGTGTGTTGGGAGCACTGACAGTGCTGGCTGTGTGGGGTGAGCACTGACAGTGCTGGCTGTGTGGGGGGAGCACTGACAGTGCTGGCTGTGTGGGGGGATCACTGGAAGGGCTGGCTGTGTGGGGGAGCACTGACAGTGCTGGCTGTGTGGGGGGAGCACTAACAGTGCTGGCTGTGTGGTGGGAGCACTGACAGTGCTGGCTGTGTGGTGGGAGCACGGGCAGTGCTGGCTGTGTGGTGGGAGCACTGGCAGTGCTGGCTGTGTGGGGGGAGCACTGACAGTGCTGGCTGTGTTGGGAGCACTGACAGTGCTGGCTGTGCGGTGGGAGCACATTTATTTATGTGGTGACTCAGTCCAGGTTCAGGGAGCAGATCAAGATCGCGGTGAAATATCCGGTTGCATCAATTATTAAATTAATGAGAAAATAAAACTGACTGAAAGCCCCTCAGCCAATCAGGAGTTCCAACCGCTGACTGACAGTCTCTCAGCCAATCAGGAGCTCCAGCCGCTGACTGACAGTCTCTCAGCCAATCAGAGGCTCCAGCCGCCGACTGGCAGTCTCTCAGCCAATCAGGAGCTCCAACCGCTGACTGACAGTCTCTCAGCCTATCAGTATCTCCTGGCGCTGACTGACAGCCTCTCAGCCAATCAGGAGCTGGGTCTGGGGCGTGGGGAACACTGACAGTGCTGGCTGTGTGGTGGGAGCACTGACAGTGCTGGCTGTGTGGGGGAGCACTGACAGTGCTGGCTGTGTGGGGGAGCGCTGACAGTGCTGGCTGTGTGGTGGGAGCACTGACAGTGCTGGCTGTGTGGTGGTAGCACTGACAGTGCTGGCTGTGTGGGGGAGCGCTGACAGTGCTGGCTGTGTGGTGGGAGCACTGACAGTGCTGGCTGTGTGGTGGGAGCACTGACAGTGGTGGCTGTGTGGGGGAGCACTCACAGTGCTGGCTGTGTGGGGAGAACTGACAGTGCTGGCTGTGTGGTGGGAACACTGACAGTGCTGGCTCTGTGGGGGAGCACTGACAGTGCTGGCTGTGTGGGAGAGCACTGACAGTGCTGGCTGTGTGGGGAGCACTGACAGTGCTGGCTCTGTGGGGGAGCACTGACAGTGCTGGCTGTGTGGGGGAGCACTGACTGTGCTGGCTGTGTGGTGGGAGAACTGACAGTGCAGGCTGTGTGGGGGAGCACTGAAAGTGCTGGTTGTGTGGTGGGAGCACTGACAGTGCTGGCTGTGTGGGGGGAGCACTGACAGTGCTGGCTGTGTGGGGGGAGCACTGTCAGTGCTGGCTGTGGGGGAGCACTGACAGTGCTGGCTGTGTGCGGGGAGCACTGACAGTGCTGGCTGTGTGGGGGAGCACTGACAGTGCTGGCTGTGTGGGGTGAGCACTGACAGTGCTGGCTGTGTGGGGGGAGCACTGACAGTGCTGGCTGTGTGGGGTGAGCACTGACAGTGCTGGCTGTGTGGGGGGAGCACTGACAGTGCTGGCTGTGTGGTGGGAGCACTGACAGTGCTGGCTGTGTGGTGGGAGCACGGGCAGTGCTGGCTGTGTGGTGGGAGCACTGGCAGTGCTGGCTGTGTGGGGGGAGCACTGATAGTGCTGGCTGTGTGGGGAGCACTGACAGTGCTGGCTGTGTGGTGGGAGCACTAACAGTGCTGGCTTTGTGGGGGGAGGACTGACAGTGCTGGCTGTGTGGGGCGAACTCTGATAGTGCTGGCTCTGTGGGGGAGCACTGACAGTGCTGGCTGTGTGGGGTGAGCACTGACAGTGCTGGCTGTGTGGGGGGAGCACTGACAGTGCTGGCTGTGTGGGGGGATCACTGGAAGGGCTGGCTGTGTGGGGGAGCACTGACAGTGCTGGCTGTGTGGGGGGAGCACTAACAGTGCTGGCTGTGTGGTGGGAGCACTGACAGTGCTGGCTGTGTGGTGGGAGCACGGGCAGTGCTGGCTGTGTGGTGGGAGCACTGGCAGTGCTGGCTGTGTGGGGGGAGCACTGACAGTGCTGGCTGTGTTGGGAGCACTGACAGTGCTGGCTGTGCGGTGGGAGCACATTTATTTATGTGGTGACTCAGTCCAGGTTCAGGGAGCAGATCAAGATCGCGGTGAAATATCCGGTTGCATCAATTATTAAATTAATGAGAAAATAAAACTGACTGAAAGCCCCTCAGCCAATCAGGAGTTCCAACCGCTGACTGACAGTCTCTCAGCCAATCAGGAGCTCCAGCCGCTGACTGACAGTCTCTCAGCCAATCAGAGGCTCCAGCCGCCGACTGGCAGTCTCTCAGCCAATCAGGAGCTCCAACCGCTGACTGACAGTCTCTCAGCCTATCAGTATCTCCTGGCGCTGACTGACAGCCTCTCAGCCAATCAGGAGCTGGGTCTGGGGCGTGGGGAACACTGACAGTGCTGGCTGTGTGGTGGGAGCACTGACAGTGCTGGCTGTGTGGGGGAGCACTGACAGTGCTGGCTGTGTGGGGGAGCGCTGACAGTGCTGGCTGTGTGGTGGGAGCACTGACAGTGCTGGCTGTGTGGTGGTAGCACTGACAGTGCTGGCTGTGTGGGGGAGCGCTGACAGAGCTGGCTGTGTGGTGGGAGCACTGACAGTGCTGGCTGTGTGGTGGGAGCACTGACAGTGGTGGCTGTGTGGGGGAGCACTCACAGTGCTGGCTGTGTGGGGAGAACTGACAGTGCTGGCTGTGTGGTGGGAACACTGACAGTGCTGGCTCTGTGGGGGAGCACTGACAGTGCTGGCTGTGTGGGAGAGCACTGACAGTGCTGGCTGTGTGGGGAGCACTGACAGTGCTGGCTCTGTGGGGGAGCACTGACAGTGCTGGCTGTGTGGGGGAGCACTGACTGTGCTGGCTGTGTGGTGGGAGAACTGACAGTGCAGGCTGTGTGGGGGAGCACTGAAAGTGCTGGTTGTGTGGTGGGAGCACTGACAGTGCTGGCTGTGTGGGGGGAGCACTGACAGTGCTGGCTGTGTGGGGGGAGCACTGTCAGTGCTGGCTGTGGGGGAGCACTGACAGTGCTGGCTGTGTGCGGGGAGCACTGACAGTGCTGGCTGTGTGGGGGAGCACTGACAGTGCTGGCTGTGTGGGGTGAGCACTGACAGTGCTGGCTGTGTGGGGGGAGCACTGACAGTGCTGGCTGTGTGGGGTGAGCACTGACAGTGCTGGCTGTGTGGGGGGAGCACTGACAGTGCTGGCTGTGTGGTGGGAGCACTGACAGTGCTGGCTGTGTGGTGGGAGCACGGGCAGTGCTGGCTGTGTGGTGGGAGCACTGGCAGTGCTGGCTGTGTGGGGGGAGCACTGATAGTGCTGGCTGTGTGGGGAGCACTGACAGTGCTGGCTGTGTGGTGGGAGCACTAACAGTGCTGGCTTTGTGGGGGGAGGACTGACAGTGCTGGCTGTGTGGGGCGAACTCTGATAGTGCTGGCTCTGTGGGGGAGCACTGACAGTGCTGGCTGTGTGGGGGGAGCACTGGCAGTGCTGGCTGTGCGGGGGGAGCACAGACAGTGCTGGCTGTGTGGGGGAGCACGGGCAGTGCTGGCTGTGTGAGGGGAGCACTGACAGTGCTGGCTGTGTGGGGGAGCACTGACAGTGCTGGCTGTGTGGGGGGAGCACTGACAGTGCTGGCTGTGTGGAGGAGCACTGACAGTGCTGGCTGTGTGGTGGAGCACTGACAGTGCTGGCTGTGTGGTGGGAGCACTGACAGTGCTAGCTGTGTGGGTGGAGGACTGACAGTGCTGGCTCTGTGGGTGAGCACTGACAGTGCTAGCTGTGTGAGGGGAGCACTGACAGTGCTGGCTGTGTAGGGAGAGCACTGGCAGTGCTGGCTGTGTGGGGGAGCACTGACAGTGCTGGTTGTGTGGTGGGAGCACTGACAGTGCTGGCTGTGTGGAGAAGCACTGACAGTGCTGGCTGTGTGGGGGATCACTGACAGTGCTGGCTGTGTGAGGGGAGCACTGACAGTGCTTGGTGTCTGGGGGGAGCACTGACAGTGCTGGCTGTGTGGTGGGAGCACTGACAGTGCTGGCTGTGTGGGGGGAGCACTGACAGTGCTGGCTGTGTGGTGGGAGCACTGACAGTGCTAGCTGTGTGGGTGGAGGACTGACAGTGCTGGCTGTGTGGGGGAGCACTGGCAGTGCTGGCTGTGTGGGGGGAGCACTGACAGTGCTGGCTGTGTGGGGGAGCACTGACAGTGCTGGCTGTGTGGTGGGAGCACTGACAGTGCTGGCTGTGTGGTGGGAGCACTGACAGTGCTGGCTGTGTGGTGGAGCTCTGACAGTGCTGGCTGTGTGGGGGAGCACTGACAGTGCTGGCTGTGTGGGGAGCACTGACATTGCTGGCTGTGTGGGGGGAACACTGACAGTGCTGGCTGTGTGGGGGAAGCACTGACAGTGCTGGCTGTGTGGAGGGAGCACTGACAGTGCTAGCTGTGTGGTGGGACCACTGACAGTGCTGGCTGTGTGGTGGGAGCACTGACAGTGCTGGCTGTGTGGGGGGAGCACTGACAGTGCTGGCTGTGTGGGGAGCACTGACAGTGCTGGCTGTGTGGTGGAGCACTGACAGTGCTGGCTGTGTGGGGGGAGCACTGACATTGCTGGCTGTGGGGGAGCACTGACAGTGCTGGCTGTGTGGGGGGAGCACTGACAGTGCTGGCTGTGTGGGGAGCACTGACAGTGCTGGCTGTGTGGGGGGAGCACTGACTGTGCTGGCGGTGTGGTGGGAGCACTGGCATTGCTGGCTGTGTGGGGGGAACACTGACAGTGCTGGCTGTGTGGTGGGAGCACTGACAGTGCTGGATGCGTGGGGAGCACTGACAGTGCAGGCTGTGTGGGGGAGCACTGACAGTGATGGCTGTGTGGGGGAGCACTGACAGTGCTGGCTGTGTGGGGGAGCACTGACAGTGCTGGCTGTGCGGGGGAGCACTGACAGTGCTGGTTGTGTGGGGGAGCACTGACAGTGCTGGCAGTGTGGGGGAGCACTGACAGTGCTGGCTGTGTGGTGGGAGGACTGACAGTGCTGGCTGTGTGGGGGGAGCACTGACAGTGCTGGCTGTGTGGGGGAGCACTGACAGTGCTGGCTGTGTGGGGGGAGCACTGACAGTGCTGGCTGTGTGTTGGGAGCACTGACAGTGCTGGCTGTGTGGGGTGAGCACTGACAGTGCTGGATGTGTGGTGGGAGCACTGACAGTGCTGGCTGTGTGGGTGGAGCACTGACAGTGCTGGCTGTGTGGGGGGAGCACTGACAGTGCTGGCTGTGTGGTGGGAGCACTGACAGTGCTGGCTGTGTGGTGGGAGCACGGGCAGAGCTGGCTGTGTGGTGGGAGCACTGGCAGTGCTGGCTGTGTGGGGGGAGCACTGACAGTGCTGGCTGTGTGGGGAGCACTGACAGTGCTGGCTGTGCGGTGGGAGCACATTTATTTATGTGGTGACTCAGTCCAGGTTCAGGGAGCAGATCAAGATCGCGGTGAAATATCCGGTTGCATCAATTATTAAATTAATGAGAAAATAAAACTGACTGAAAGCCCCTCAGCCAATCAGGAGTTCCAACCGCTGACTGACAGTCTCTCAGCCAATCAGGAGCTCCAGCCGCTGACTGACAGTCTCTCAGCCAATCAGGAGCTCCAGCCGCCGACTGGCAGTCTCTCAGCCAATCAGGAGCTCCAACTGCTGACTGACAGTCTCTCAGCCTATCAGTATCTCCTGGCGCTGACTGACAGCCTCTCAGCCAATCAGGAGCTGGGTCTGGGGCGTGGGGAACACTGACACTGCTGGCTGTGTGGTGGGGAGCACTGACAGTGCTGGCTGTGTGGTGGGAGCACTGACAGTGCTGGTTGTGTGGTGGGAGCACTGACAGTGCTGGCTGTGTGGTGGGGAGCACTGACAGTGCTGGCTGTGTGGTGGGAGCACTGACAGTGCTGTCCGTGTGGTGGGAGCACTGACAGTGCTGGCTGTGTGGGGGGAGCACGGACAGTGCTGGCTGTGTGGTGGGTAGCACTGACAGTGCTGGCTGTGTGAGGGAGCACTGACAGTGCTGGCTGTGTGGGGGGAGCACTGACAGTGCTGGCTGTGTGGTGGGAGCACTGACAGTGCTGGTTGTGTGGTGGGAGCACTGACAGTGCTGGCTGTGTGGTGGGGAGCACTGACAGTGCTGGCTGTGTGGTGGGAGCACTGACAGTGCTGTCCGTGTGGTGGGAGCACTGACAGTGCTGGCTGTGTGGGGGGAGCACGGACAGTGCTGGCTGTGTGGTGGGTAGCACTGACAGTGCTGGCTGTGTGAGGGAGCACTGACAGTGCTGGCTGTGTGGGGGGAGCACTGTCAGTGCTGGCTGTGTGGGGGAGCACTGACAGTGCTGGCTGTGTGGTGGGAGCACTGACAGTGCTGGCTGTGTGGAGGAGCACTGACAGTGCTGGCTGTGTGGGGGGAGCACTGACAGTGCTGGCTGTGTGGGGTGGGAGCACTGACAGTGCTGGCTGTATGGTGGGAGCACTGACAGTGCTGGCTGTCTGGGGGGAGCACTGACAGTGCTGGCTGTGTGGGGGGGCACTGACAGTGCTGGTTGTGTGGTGGGAGCACTGACACTGCTGGCTGTGTGTGGTGGGAGCACTGACAGTGCTGGCTGTGTGGGGGGGGAGCACTGACAGTGCTGGCTGTGTGGTGGGAGCACTGACAGTGCTGGCTGTATGGGGGGAGCACTGACAGTGCTGGCTGTGTGGGGGGGGGGGCACTGGCAGTGCTGGTTGTGTGGTGGGAGCACTGACAGTGCTGGCTGTGTGGTGGGAGCACTGACAGTGCTGGCTGTGTGGGGTGACCACTGACAGTGCTGGTTGTGTGGTGGGAGCACTGACAGTGCTGGCTGTGTGGTGGGAGCACTGACAGCGCTGGCTGTGTGGTGGGAGCACTGGCAGTGCTGGCTGTGTGGGGGGAGCACTGACAGTGATGGCTGTGTGGGGGAGCGCTGACAGTGCTGGCTGTGTGGTGGGAGCACTGACAGTGCTGGCTGTGTGGTGGGAGCACTGGCAGTGCTGGCTGTGTGGGGGGAGCACTGACAGTGCTGGGTGTGTGGGGGGAGCACTGACAGTGCTGGTTGTGTGGTGGGAGAACTGACAGTGCTGGCTGTGTGGAGGGAGCACTGACAGTGCTGGCTGTGTGGGGTGAGCACTGACAGTGCTGGCTGTGTGGGGGGAGCACTGACAGTGCTGGCTGTGTGGGGTGAGCACTGACAGTGCTGGCTGTGTGGGGGGAGCACTGACAGTGCTGGCTGTGTGGTGGGAGCACTGACAGTGCTGGCTGTGTGGTGGGAGCACGGGCAGTGCTGGCTGTGTGGTGGGAGCACTGGCAGTGCTGGCTGTGTGGGGGGAGCACTGATAGTGCTGGCTGTGTGGGGAGCACTGACAGTGCTGGCTGTGTGGTGGGAGCACTAACAGTGCTGGCTTTGTGGGGGGAGGACTGACAGTGCTGGCTGTGTGGGGCGAACTCTGATAGTGCTGGCTCTGTGGGGGAGCACTGACAGTGCTGGCTGTGTGGGGGGAGCACTGGCAGTGCTGGCTGTGCGGGGGGAGCACAGACAGTGCTGGCTGTGTGGGGGAGCACGGGCAGTGCTGGCTGTGTGAGGGGAGCACTGACAGTGCTGGCTGTGTGGGGGAGCACTGACAGTGCTGGCTGTGTGGGGGGAGCACTGACAGTGCTGGCTGTGTGGAGGAGCACTGACAGTGCTGGCTGTGTGGTGGAGCACTGACAGTGCTGGCTGTGTGGTGGGAGCACTGACAGTGCTAGCTGTGTGGGTGGAGGACTGACAGTGCTGGCTCTGTGGGTGAGCACTGACAGTGCTAGCTGTGTGAGGGGAGCACTGACAGTGCTGGCTGTGTAGGGAGAGCACTGGCAGTGCTGGCTGTGTGGGGGAGCACTGACAGTGCTGGTTGTGTGGTGGGAGCACTGACAGTGCTGGCTGTGTGGAGAAGCACTGACAGTGCTGGCTGTGTGGGGGATCACTGACAGTGCTGGCTGTGTGAGGGGAGCACTGACAGTGCTTGGTGTCTGGGGGGAGCACTGACAGTGCTGGCTGTGTGGTGGGAGCACTGACAGTGCTGGCTGTGTGGGGGGAGCACTGACAGTGCTGGCTGTGTGGTGGGAGCACTGACAGTGCTAGCTGTGTGGGTGGAGGACTGACAGTGCTGGCTGTGTGGGGGAGCACTGGCAGTGCTGGCTGTGTGGGGGGAGCACTGACAGTGCTGGCTGTGTGGGGGAGCACTGACAGTGCTGGCTGTGTGGTGGGAGCACTGACAGTGCTGGCTGTGTGGTGGGAGCACTGACAGTGCTGGCTGTGTGGTGGAGCTCTGACAGTGCTGGCTGTGTGGGGGAGCACTGACAGTGCTGGCTGTGTGGGGAGCACTGACATTGCTGGCTGTGTGGGGGGAACACTGACAGTGCTGGCTGTGTGGGGGAAGCACTGACAGTGCTGGCTGTGTGGAGGGAGCACTGACAGTGCTAGCTGTGTGGTGGGACCACTGACAGTGCTGGCTGTGTGGTGGGAGCACTGACAGTGCTGGCTGTGTGGGGGGAGCACTGACAGTGCTGGCTGTGTGGGGAGCACTGACAGTGCTGGCTGTGTGGTGGAGCACTGACAGTGCTGGCTGTGTGGGGGGAGCACTGACATTGCTGGCTGTGGGGGAGCACTGACAGTGCTGGCTGTGTGGGGGGAGCACTGACAGTGCTGGCTGTGTGGGGAGCACTGACAGTGCTGGCTGTGTGGGGGGAGCACTGACTGTGCTGGCGGTGTGGTGGGAGCACTGGCATTGCTGGCTGTGTGGGGGGAACACTGACAGTGCTGGCTGTGTGGTGGGAGCACTGACAGTGCTGGATGCGTGGGGAGCACTGACAGTGCAGGCTGTGTGGGGGAGCACTGACAGTGATGGCTGTGTGGGGGAGCACTGACAGTGCTGGCTGTGTGGGGGAGCACTGACAGTGCTGGCTGTGCGGGGGAGCACTGACAGTGCTGGTTGTGTGGGGGAGCACTGACAGTGCTGGCAGTGTGGGGGAGCACTGACAGTGCTGGCTGTGTGGTGGGAGGACTGACAGTGCTGGCTGTGTGGGGGGAGCACTGACAGTGCTGGCTGTGTGGGGGAGCACTGACAGTGCTGGCTGTGTGGGGGGAGCACTGACAGTGCTGGCTGTGTGTTGGGAGCACTGACAGTGCTGGCTGTGTGGGGTGAGCACTGACAGTGCTGGATGTGTGGTGGGAGCACTGACAGTGCTGGCTGTGTGGGTGGAGCACTGACAGTGCTGGCTGTGTGGGGGGAGCACTGACAGTGCTGGCTGTGTGGTGGGAGCACTGACAGTGCTGGCTGTGTGGTGGGAGCACGGGCAGAGCTGGCTGTGTGGTGGGAGCACTGGCAGTGCTGGCTGTGTGGGGGGAGCACTGACAGTGCTGGCTGTGTGGGGAGCACTGACAGTGCTGGCTGTGCGGTGGGAGCACATTTATTTATGTGGTGACTCAGTCCAGGTTCAGGGAGCAGATCAAGATCGCGGTGAAATATCCGGTTGCATCAATTATTAAATTAATGAGAAAATAAAACTGACTGAAAGCCCCTCAGCCAATCAGGAGTTCCAACCGCTGACTGACAGTCTCTCAGCCAATCAGGAGCTCCAGCCGCTGACTGACAGTCTCTCAGCCAATCAGGAGCTCCAGCCGCCGACTGGCAGTCTCTCAGCCAATCAGGAGCTCCAACTGCTGACTGACAGTCTCTCAGCCTATCAGTATCTCCTGGCGCTGACTGACAGCCTCTCAGCCAATCAGGAGCTGGGTCTGGGGCGTGGGGAACACTGACACTGCTGGCTGTGTGGTGGGGAGCACTGACAGTGCTGGCTGTGTGGTGGGAGCACTGACAGTGCTGGTTGTGTGGTGGGAGCACTGACAGTGCTGGCTGTGTGGTGGGGAGCACTGACAGTGCTGGCTGTGTGGTGGGAGCACTGACAGTGCTGTCCGTGTGGTGGGAGCACTGACAGTGCTGGCTGTGTGGGGGGAGCACGGACAGTGCTGGCTGTGTGGTGGGAAGCACTGACAGTGCTGGCTGTGTGAGGGAGCACTGACAGTGCTGGCTGTGTGGGGGGAGCACTGTCAGTGCTGGCTGTGTGGGGGAGCACTGACAGTGCTGGCTGTGTGGTGGGAGCACTGACAGTGCTGGCTGTGTGGAGGAGCACTGACAGTGCTGGCTGTGTGGGGGGAGCACTGACAGTGCTGGCTGTGTGGGGTGGGAGCACTGACAGTGCTGGCTGTATGGTGGGAGCACTGACAGTGCTGGCTGTCTGGGGGGAGCACTGACAGTGCTGGCTGTGTGGGGGGGCACTGACAGTGCTGGTTGTGTGGTGGGAGCACTGACACTGCTGGCTGTGTGTGGTGGGAGCACTGACAGTGCTGGCTGTGTGGGGGGGGAGCACTGACAGTGCTGGCTGTGTGGTGGGAGCACTGACAGTGCTGGCTGTATGGGGGGAGCACTGACAGTGCTGGCTGTGTGGGGGGGGGGGGCACTGGCAGTGCTGGTTGTGTGGTGGGAGCACTGACAGTGCTGGCTGTGTGGTGGGAGCACTGACAGTGCTGGCTGTGTGGGGTGACCACTGACAGTGCTGGTTGTGTGGTGGGAGCACTGACAGTGCTGGCTGTGTGGTGGGAGCACTGACAGCGCTGGCTGTGTGGTGGGAGCACTGGCAGTGCTGGCTGTGTGGGGGGAGCACTGACAGTGATGGCTGTGTGGGGGAGCGCTGACAGTGCTGGCTGTGTGGTGGGAGCACTGACAGTGCTGGCTGTGTGGTGGGAGCACTGGCAGTGCTGGCTGTGTGGGGGGAGCACTGACAGTGCTGGGTGTGTGGGGGGAGCACTGACAGTGCTGGTTGTGTGGTGGGAGAACTGACAGTGCTGGCTGTGTGGAGGGAGCACTGACAGTGCAGGCTGTGTGGGGGGAGCACTGACAGTGCTAGCTGTGTGGGGGAGCACTGACAGTGCTGGCTGTGTGGGGGAGCACTAACAGTGCAGGCTGTGCGGGGGAGCACTGACAGTGCTGGATGTGTGGTGGGAGCACTGGCAGTGCTGGCTGTGTGGGGGGAGCACTGACAGTGCTGGCTGTGTGGGGGGAGCACTGACAGTGTTGGCTGTGTGGGGGAGCACTGACAGTGCTGGCTGTGTGGGGTGAGCACTGACAGTGCTGGCTGTCTGGTGGGAGCACTGACAGTGCTGGCTGTGTCGGGGGAGCACTGACAGTGCTGGCTGTTGGGGGAGCACTGACAGTGCTGGCTGTGTGCGGGGAGCACTGACAGTGCTGGCTGTGTTCGGAGCACTCACAGTGCTGGCTGTGTGGGGTGAGCACTGACAGTGCTGGCTGTGGGGTGGGAGCACTGGCAGTGCTGGCTGTGTGGTGGGAGCACTGACAGTGCTGGCTGTGTGGTGGGTGCACTGACAGTGCTGGCTGTGTGCTCGGAGCACTGACAGTGCTGGCTGTGTGGGTGGAGCACTGGCAGTGCTTGCTGTATGATGGGAGCACTGGCAGTGCTGGCTGTGTGTTGGGAGCACTGACAGTGCTGGCTGTGTGGGGTGAGCACTGACAGTGCTAGCTGTGTGGGGGGAGCACTGACAGTGCTGGCTGTGTGGGGGGATCACTGGAAGGGCTGACTGTGTGGGGGAGTACTGACAGTGCTGGCTGTGTGGGGGGAGCACTAACAGTGCTGGCTGTGTGGTGGGAGCACTGACAGTGCTGGCTGTGTGGTGGGAGCACGGGCAGTGCTGGCTGTGTGGTGGGAGCACTGGCAGTGCTGGCTGTGTGGGGGGAGCACTGACAGTGCTGGCTGTGTGGGGAGCACTGACAGTGCTGGCTGTGCGGTGGGAGCACATTTATTTATGTGGTGACTCAGTCCAGGTTCAGGGAGCAGATCAAGATCGCGGTGAAATATCCGGTTGCATCAATTATTAAATTAATGAGAAAATAAAACTGACTGAAAGCCCCTCAGCCAATCAGGAGTTCCAACCGCTGACTGACAGTCTCTCAACCAATCAGGAGCTCCAGCCGCTGACTGACAGTCTCTCAGCCAATCAGGGGTTCCAGCCGCCGACTGGCAGTCTCTCAGCCAATCAGGAGCTCCAACCGCTGACTGACAGTCTCTCAGCCTATCAGTATCTCCTGGCGCTGACTGACAGCCTCTCAGCCAATCAGGAGCTGGGTCTGGGGCGTGGGGAAAACTGACAGTGCTGGCTGTGTGGTGGGAGCACTGACAGTGCTGGCTGTGTGGGGGAGCACTGACAGTGCTGGCTGTGTGGGGGAGCGCTGACAGTGCTGGCTGTGTGGTGGGAGCACTGACAGTGCTGGCTGTGTGGTGGTAGCACTGACAGTGCTGGCTGTGTGGGGGAGCGCTGACAGAGCTGGCTGTGTGGTGGGAGCACTGACAGTGGTGGCTGTGTGGGGGAGCACTCACAGTGCTGGCTGTGTGGGGAGCACTGACAGTGCTGGCTGTGTGGTGGGAACACTGACAGTGCTGGCTCTGTGGGGGAGCACTGACAGTGCCGGCTGTGTGGGTGGAGCACTGACAGTGCTGGCTGTGTGGGGGGAGCACTGACAGTGCTGGCTGTGTGGTGGGAGCACTGACAGTGCTGGCTGTGTGGTGGGAGCACGGGCAGAGCTGGCTGTGTGGTGGGAGCACTGGCAGTGCTGGCTGTGTGGGGGGAACACTGACAGTGCTGGCTGTGTGGGGAGCACTGACAGTGCTGGCTGTGCGGTGGGAGCACATTTATTTATGTGGTGACTCAGTCCAGGTTCAGGGAGCAGATCAAGATCGCGGTGAAATATCCGGTTGCATCAATTATTAAATTAATGAGAAAATAAAACTGACTGAAAGCCCCTCAGCCAATCAGGAGTTCAAACCGCTGACTGACAGTCTCTCAGCCAATCAGGAGCTCCAGCCGCTGACTGACAGTCTCTCAGCCAATCAGGAGCTCCAGCCGCCGACTGGCAGTCTCTCAGCCAATCAGGAGCTCCAACTGCTGACTGACAGTCTCTCAGCCTATCAGTATCTCCTGGCGCTGACTGACAGCCTCTCAGCCAATCAGGAGCTGGGTCTGGGGCGTGGGGAACACTGACACTGCTGGCTGTGTGGTGGGGAGCACTGACAGTGCTGGCTGTGTGGTGGGAGCACTGACAGTGCTGGTTGTGTGGTGGGAGCACTGACAGTGCTGGCTGTGTGGTGGGGAGCACTGACAGTGCTGGCTGTGTGGTGGGAGCACTGACAGTGCTGTCCGTGTGGTGGGAGCACTGACAGTGCTGGCTGTGTGGGGGGAGCACGGACAGTGCTGGCTGTGTGGTGGGAAGCACTGACAGTGCTGGCTGTGTGAGGGGAGCACTGACAGTGCTGGCTGTGTGGGTGGAGCACTGACAGTGCTGGCTGTGTGAGGGAGCACTGACAGTGCTGGCTGTGTGGGGGGAGCACTGTCAGTGCTGGCTGTGTGGGGGAGCACTGACAGTGCTGGCTGTGTGGTGGGAGCACTGACAGTGCTGGCTGTGTGGAGGAGCACTGACAGTGCTGGCTGTGTGGGGGGAGCACTGACAGTGCTGGCTGTGTGGGGTGGGAGCACTGACAGTGCTGGCTGTGTGGTGGGAGCACTGACAGTGCTGGCTGTATGGGGGGAGCACTGACAGTGCTGGCTGTGTGGGGGGGGGGCACTGACAGTGCTGGTTGTGTGGTGGGAGCACTGACACTGCTGGCTGTGTGGGGTGGGAGCACTGACAGTGCTGGCTGTGTGGTGTGCGAGCACTGACAGTGCTGGCTGTGTGGTGGGAGCACTGACAGTGCTGGCTGTATGGGGGGAGCACTGACAGTGCTGGCTGTGTGGGGGGGGGGGCACTGGCAGTGCTGGCTGTGTGGGGTGAGCACTGACAGTGCTGGTTGTGTGGTGGGAGCACTGACAGTGCTGGCTGTGTGGTGGGAGCACTGACAGTGCTGGCTGTGTGGTGGGAGCACAGACAGTGGTGGCTGTGTGGGGGAGCACTCACAGTGCTGGCTGTGTGGGGAGAACTGACAGTGCTGGCTGTGTGGTGGGAACACTGACAGTGCTGGCTCTGTGGGGGAGCACTGACAGTGCTGGCTGTGTGGGAGAGCACTGACAGTGCTGGCTGTGTGGGGAGCACTGACAGCGCTGGCTCTGTGGGGGAGCACTGACAGTGCTGGCTGTGTGGGGGAGCACTGACTGTGCTGGCTGTGTGGTGGGAGAACTGACAGTGCAGGCTGTGTGGGGGAGCACTGAAAGTGCTGGTTGTGTGGTGGGAGCACTGACAGTGCTGGCTGTGTGGGGGGAGCACTGACAGTGCTGGCTGTGTGGGGGGAGCACTGTCAGTGCTGGCTGTGGGGGGAGCACTGACAGTGCTGGCTGTGTGCGGGGAGCACTGACAGTGCTGGCTGTGTGGGGGAGCACTGACAGTGCTGGCTGTGTGGGGTGAGCACTGACAGTGCTGGCTGTGTGGGGGGAGCACTGACAGTGCTGGCTGTCTGGGGTGAGCACTGACAGTGCTGGCTGTGTGGGGGGAGCACTGACAGTGCTGGCTGTGTGGTGGGAGCACTGACAGTGCTGGCTGTGTGGTGGGAGCACGGGCAGTGCTGGCTGTGTGGTGGGAGCACTGGCAGTGCTGGCTGTGTGGGGGGAGCACTGATAGTGCTGGCTGTGTGGGGAGCACTGACAGTGCTGGCTGTGTGGTGGGAGCACTAACAGTGCTGGCTTTGTGGGGGGAGGACTGACAGTGCTGGCTGTGTGGGGCGAACTCTGATAGTGCTGGCTCTGTGGGGGAGCACTGACAGTGCTGGCTGTGTGGGGGGAGCACTGGCAGTGCTGGCTGTGCGGGGGGAGCACAGACAGTGCTGGCTGTGTGGGGGAGCACGGGCAGTGCTGGCTGTGTGAGGGGAGCACTGACAGTGCTGGCTGTGTGGGGGAGCACTGACAGTGCTGGCTGTGTGGGGGGAGCACTGACAGTGCTGGCTGTGTGGGGGAGCACTGACAGTGCTGGCTGTGTGGTGGAGCACTGACAGTGCTGGCTGTGTGGTGGGAGCACTGACAGTGCTAGCTGTGTGGGTGGAGGACTGACAGTGCTGGCTCTGTGGGTGAGCACTGACAGTGCTAGCTGTGTGAGGGGAGCACTGACAGTGCTGGCTGTGTAGGGAGAGCACTGGCAGTGCTGGCTGTGTGGGGGAGCACTGACAGTGCTGGTTGTGTGGTGGGAGCACTGACAGTGCTGGCTGTGTGGGGAAGCACTGACAGTGCTGGCTGTGTGGGGGATCACTGACAGTGCTGGCTGTGTGAGGGGAGCACTGACAGTGCTTGGTGTCTGGGGGGAGCACTGACAGTGCTGGCTGTGTGGTGGGAGCACTGACAGTGCTGGCTGTGTGGGGGAGCACTGACAGTGCTGGCTGTGTGGTGGGAGCACTGACAGTGCTAGCTGTGTGGGTGGAGGACTGACAGTGCTGGCTGTGTGGGGGAGCACTGGCAGTGCTGGCTGTGTGGGGGGAGCACTGACAGTGCTGGCTGTGTGGGGGAGCACTGACAGTGCTGGCTGTGTGGTGGGAGCACTGACAGTGCTGGCTGTGTGGTGGGAGCACTGACAGTGCTGGCTGTGTGGTGGAGCTCTGACAGTGCTGGCTGTGTGGGTGAGCACTGACAGTGCTGGCTGTGTGGGGAGCACTGACATTGCTGGCTGTGTGGGGGGAACACTGACAGTGCTGGCTGTGTGGGGGAAGCACTGACAGTGCTGGCTGTGTGGAGGGAGCACTGACAGTGCTAGCTGTGTGGTGGACCACTGACAGTGCTGGCTGTGTGGTGGGAGCACTGACAGTGCTGGCTGTGTGGGGGGAGCACTGACAGTGCTGGCTGTGTGGGGAGCACTGACAGTGCTGGCTGTGTGGTGGAGCACTGACAGTGCTGGCTGTGTGGGGGGAGCACTGACATTGCTGGCTGTGGGGGAGCACTGACAGTGCTGGCTGTGTGGGGGGAGCACTGACAGTGCTGGCTGTGTGGGGAGCACTGACAGTGCTGGCTGTGTGGGGGAGCACTGACTGTGCTGGCGGTGTGGTGGGAGCACTGGCATTGCTGGCTGTGTGGGGGGAACACTGACAGTGCTGGCTGTGTGGTGGGAGCACTGACAGTGCTGGATGCGTGGGGAGCACTGACAGTGCAGGCTGTGTGGGGGAGCACTGACAGTGATGGCTGTGTGGGGGAAGCACTGACAGTGCTGGCTGTGTGGGGGAGCACTGACAGTGCTGGCTGTGCGGGGGAGCACTGACAGTGCTGGTTGTGTGGGGGAGCACTGACAGTGCTGGCAGTGTGGGGGAGCACTGACAGTGCTGGCTGTGTGGTGGGAGGACTGACAGTGCTGGCTGTGTGGGGGGAGCACTGACAGTGCTGGCTGTGTGGGGGAGCACTGACAGTGCTGGCTGTGTGGGGGGAGCACTGACAGTGCTGGCTGTGTGTTGGGAGCACTGACAGTGCTGGCTGTGTGGGGTGAGCACTGACAGTGCTGGATGTGTGGTGGGAGCACTGACAGTGCTGGCTGTGTGGGTGGAGCACTGACAGTGCTGGCTGTGTGGGGGGAGCTCTGACAGTGCTGGCTGTGTGGTGGGAGCACTGACAGTGCTGGCTGTGTGGTGGGAGCACGGGCAGAGCTGGCTGTGTGGTGGGAGCACTGGCAGTGCTGGCTGTGTGGGGGGAGCACTGACAGTGCTGGCTGTGTGGGGAGCACTGACAGTGCTGGCTGTGCGGTGGGAGCACATTTATTTATGTGGTGACTCAGTCCAGGTTCAGGGAGCAGATCAAGATCGCGGTGAAATATCCGGTTGCATCAATTATTAAATTAATGAGAAAATAAAACTGACTGAAAGCCCCTCAGCCAATCAGGAGTTCCAACCGCTGACTGACAGTCTCTCAGCCAATCAGGAGATCCAGCCGCTGACTGACAGTCTCTCAGCCAATCAGGAGCTCCAGCCGCCGACTGGCAGTCTCTCAGCCAATCAGGAGCTCCAACTGCTGACTGACAGTCTCTCAGCCTATCAGTATCTCCTGGCGCTGACTGACAGCCTCTCAGCCAATCAGGAGCTGGGTCTGGGGCGTGGGGAACACTGACACTGCTGGCTGTGTGGTGGGGAGCACTGACAGTGCTGGCTGTGTGGTGGGAGCACTGACAGTGCTGGTTGTGTGGTGGGAGCACTGACAGTGCTGGCTGTGTGGTGGGGAGCACTGACAGTGCTGGCTGTGTGGTGGGAGCACTGACAGTGCTGTCCGTGTGGTGGGAGCACTGACAGTGCTGGCATTGTGGGGGGAGCACGGACAGTGCTGGCTGTGTGGTGGGAAGCACTGACAGTGCTGGCTGTGTGAGGGAGCACTGACAGTGCTGGCTGTGTGGGGGGAGCACTGTCAGTGCTGGCTGTGTGGGGGAGCACTGACAGTGCTGGCTGTGTGGTGGGAGCACTGACAGTGCTGGCTGTGTGGAGGAGCACTGACAGTGCTGGCTGTGTGGGGGGAGCACTGACAGTGCTGGCTGTGTGCGGTGGGAGCACTGACAGTGCTGGCTGTGTGGTGGGAGCACTGACAGTGCTGGCTGTCTGGGGGGAGCACTGACAGTGCTGGCTGTGTGGGGGGGCACTGACAGTGCTGGTTGTGTGGTGGGAGCACTGACACTGCTGGCTGTGTGTGGTGGGAGCACTGACAGTGCTGGCTGTGTGGGGGGGGAGCACTGACAGTGCTGGCTGTGTGGTGGGAGCACTGACAGTGCTGGCTGTATGGGGGGAGCACTGACAGTGCTGGCTGTGTGGGGGGGGGCACTGGCAGTGCTGGTTGTGTGGTGGGAGCACTGACAGTGCTGGCTGTGTGGTGGGAGCACTGACAGTGCTGGCTGTGTGGGGTGACCACTGACAGTGCTGGTTGTGTGGTGGGAGCACTGACAGTGCTGGCTGTGTGGTGGGAGCACTGACAGCGCTGGCTGTGTGGTGGGAGCACTGGCAGTGCTGGCTGTGTGGGGGGAGCACTGACAGTGATGGCTGTGTGGGGGAGCGCTGACAGTGCTGGCTGTGTGGTGGGAGCACTGACAGTGCTGGCTGTGTGGTGGGAGCACTGGCAGTGCTGGCTGTGTGGGGGGAGCACTGACAGTGCTGGGTGTGTGGGGGGAGCACTGACAGTGCTGGTTGTGTGGTGGGAGAACTGACAGTGCTGGCTGTGTGGAGGGAGCACTGACAGTGCAGGCTGTGTGGGGGGAGCACTGACAGTGCTAGCTGTGTGGGGGAGCACTGACAGTGCTGGCTGTGTGGGGGAGCACTAACAGTGCAGGCTGTGCGGGGGAGCACTGACAGTGCTGGATGTGTGGTGGGAGCACTGACAGTGCTGGCTGTGTGGGGGGAGCACTGACAGTGCTGGCTGTGTGGGGGGAGCACTGACAGTGTTGGCTGTGTGGGGGAGCACTGACAGTGCTGGCTGTGTGGGGTGAGCACTGACAGTGCTGTCTGTCTGGTGGGAGCACTGACAGTGCTGGCTGTGTCGGGGGAGCACTGACAGTGCTGGCTGTTGGGGGAGCACTGACAGTGCTGGCTGTGTGCGGGGAGCACTGACAGTGCTGGCTGTGTGCGGAGCACTCACAGTGCTGGCTGTGTGGGGTGAGCACTGACAGTGCTGGCTGTGGGGTGGGAGCACTGGCAGTGCTGGCTGTGTGGTGGGAGCACTGACAGTGCTGGCTGTGTGGTGGGTGCACTGACAGTGCTGGCTGTGTGCTCGGAGCACTGACAGTGCTGGCTGTGTGGGTGGAGCACTGGCAGTGCTTGCTGTGTGATGGGAGCACTGGCAGTGCTGGCTGTGTGTTGGGAGCACTGACAGTGCTGGCTGTGTGGGGTGAGCACTGACAGTGCTAGCTGTGTGGGGGGAGCACTGACAGTGCTGGCTGTGTGGGGGGATCACTGGAAGGGCTGACTGTGTGGGGGAGCACTGACAGTGCTGGCTGTGTGGGGGGAGCACTAACAGTGCTGGCTGTGTGGTGGGAGCACTGACAGTGCTGGCTGTGTGGTGGGAGCACGGGCAGTGCTGGCTGTGTGGTGGGAGCACTGGCAGTGCTGGCTGTGTGGGGGGAGCACTGACAGTGCTGGCTGTGTGGGGAGCACTGACAGTGCTGGCTGTGCGGTGGGAGCACATTTATTTATGTGGTGACTCAGTCCAGGTTCAGGGAGCAGATCAAGATCGCGGTGAAATATCCGGTTGCATCAATTATTAAATTAATGAGAAAATAAAACTGACTGAAAGCCCCTCAGCCAATCAGGAGTTCCAACCGCTGACTGACAGTCTCTCAACCAATCAGGAGCTCCAGCCGCTGACTGACAGTCTCTCAGCCAATCAGGGGTTCCAGCCGCCGACTGGCAGTCTCTCAGCCAATCAGGAGCTCCAACCGCTGACTGACAGTCTCTCAGCCTATCAGTATCTCCTGGCGCTGACTGACAGCCTCTCAGCCAATCAGGAGCTGGGTCTGGGGCGTGGGGAAAACTGACAGTGCTGGCTGTGTGGTGGGAGCACTGACAGTGCTGGCTGTGTGGGGGAGCACTGACAGTGCTGGCTGTGTGGGGGAGCGCTGACAGTGCTGGCTGTGTGGTGGGAGCACTGACAGTGCTGGCTGTGTGGTGGTAGCACTGACAGTGCTGGCTGTGTGGGGGAGCGCTGACAGAGCTGGCTGTGTGGTGGGAGCACTGACAGTGGTGGCTGTGTGGGGGAGCACTCACAGTGCTGGCTGTGTGGGGAGCACTGACAGTGCTGGCTGTGTGGTGGGAACACTGACAGTGCTGGCTCTGTGGGGGAGCACTGACAGTGCCGGCTGTGTGGGTGGAGCACTGACAGTGCTGGCTGTGTGGGGGGAGCACTGACAGTGCTGGCTGTGTGGTGGGAACACTGACAGTGCTGGCTGTGTGGTGGGAGCACGGGCAGAGCTGGCTGTGTGGTGGGAGCACTGGCAGTGCTGGCTGTGTGGGGGGAGCACTGACAGTGCTGGCTGTGTGGGGAGCACTGACAGTGCTGGCTGTGCGGTGGGAGCACATTTATTTATGTGGTGACTCAGTCCAGGTTCAGGGAGCAGATCAAGATCGCGGTGAAATATCCGGTTGCATCAATTATTAAATTAATGAGAAAATAAAACTGACTGAAAGCCCCTCAGCCAATCAGGAGTTCAAACCGCTGACTGACAGTCTCTCAGCCAATCAGGAGCTCCAGCCGCTGACTGACAGTCTCTCAGCCAATCAGGAGCTCCAGCCGCCGACTGGCAGTCTCTCAGCCAATCAGGAGCTCCAACTGCTGACTGACAGTCTCTCAGCCTATCAGTATCTCCTGGCGCTGACTGACAGCCTCTCAGCAAATCAGGAGCTGGGTCTGGGGCGTGGGGAACACTGACACTGCTGGCTGTGTGGTGGGGAGCACTGACAGTGCTGGCTGTGTGGTGGGAGCACTGACAGTGCTGGTTGTGTGGTGGGAGCACTGACAGTGCTGGCTGTGTGGTGGGGAGCACTGACAGTGCTGGCTGTGTGGTGGGAGCACTGACAGTGCTGTCCGTGTGGTGGGAGCACTGACAGTGCTGGCTGTGTGGGGGGAGCACGGACAGTGCTGGCTGTGTGGTGGGAAGCACTGACAGTGCTGGCTGTGTGAGGGGAGCACTGACAGTGCTGGCTGTGTGGGGGGAGCACTGACAGTGTTGGCTGTGTGGGGGAGCACTGACAGTGCTGGCTGTGTGGGGTGAGCACTGACAGTGCTGGCTGTCTGGTGGGAGCACTGACAGTGCTGGCTGTGTCGGGGGAGCACTGACAGTGCTGGCTGTTGGGGGAGCACTGACAGTGCTGGCTGTGTGCGGGGAGCACTGACAGTGCTGGCTGTGTGCGGAGCACTCACAGTGCTGGCTGTGTGGGGTGAGCACTGACAGTGCTGGCTGTGGGGTGGGAGCACTGGCAGTGCTGGCTGTGTGGTGGGAGCACTGACAGTGCTGGCTGTGTGGTGGGTGCACTGACAGTGCTGGCTGTGTGCTCGGAGCACTGACAGTGCTGGCTGTGTGGGTGGAGCACTGGCAGTGATTGCTGTGTGATGGGAGCACTGGCAGTGCTGGCTGTGTGTTGGGAGCACTGACAGTGCTGGCTGTGTGGGGTGAGCACTGACAGTGCTAGCTGTGTGGGGGGAGCACTGACAGTGCTGGCTGTGTGGGGGGATCACTGGAAGGGCTGACTGTGTGGGGGAGCACTGACAGTGCTGGCTGTGTGGGGGGAGCACTAACAGTGCTGGCTGTGTGGTGGGAGCACTGACAGTGCTGGCTGTGTGGTGGGAGCACGGGCAGTGCTGGCTGTGTGGTGGGAGCACTGGCAGTGCTGGCTGTGTGGGGGGAGCACTGACAGTGCTGGCTGTGTGGGGAGCACTGACAGTGCTGGCTGTGCGGTGGGAGCACATTTATTTATGTGGTGACTCAGTCCAGGTTCAGGGAGCAGATCAAGATCGCGGTGAAATATCCGGTTGCATCAATTATTAAATTAATGAGAAAATAAAACTGACTGAAAGCCCCTCAGCCAATCAGGAGTTCCAACCGCTGACTGACAGTCTCTCAACCAATCAGGAGCTCCAGCCGCTGACTGACAGTCTCTCAGCCAATCAGGGGTTCCAGCCGCCGACTGGCAGTCTCTCAGCCAATCAGGAGCTCCAACCGCTGACTGACAGTCTCTCAGCCTATCAGTATCTCCTGGCGCTGACTGACAGCCTCTCAGCCAATCAGGAGCTGGGTCTGGGGCGTGGGGAAAACTGACAGTGCTGGCTGTGTGGTGGGAGCACTGACATTGCTGGCTGTGTGGGGGAGCACTGACAGTGCTGGCTGTGTGGGGGAGCGCTGACAGTGCTGGCTGTGTGGTGGGAGCACTGACAGTGCTGGCTGTGTGGTGGTAGCACTGACAGTGCTGGCTGTGTGGGGGAGCGCTGACAGAGCTGGCTGTGTGGTGGGAGCACTGACAGTGGTGGCTGTGTGGGGGAGCACTCACAGTGCTGGCTGTGTGGGGAGCACTGACAGTGCTGGCTGTGTGGTGGGAACACTGACAGTGCTGGCTCTGTGGGGGAGCACTGACAGTGCCGGCTGTGTGGGTGGAGCACTGACAGTGCTGGCTGTGTGGGGGGAGCACTGACAGTGCTGGCTGTGTGGTGGGAGCACTGACAGTGCTGGCTGTGTGGTGGGAGCACGGGCAGAGCTGGCTGTGTGGTGGGAGCACTGGCAGTGCTGGCTGTGTGGGGGGAGCACTGACAGTGCTGGCTGTGTGGGGAGCACTGACAGTGCTGGCTGTGCGGTGGGAGCACATTTATTTATGTGGTGACTCAGTCCAGGTTCAGGGAGCAGATCAAGATCGCGGTGAAATATCCGGTTGCATCAATTATTAAATTAATGAGAAAATAAAACTGACTGAAAGCCCCTCAGCCAATCAGGAGTTCAAACCGCTGACTGACAGTCTCTCAGCCAATCAGGAGCTCCAGCCGCTGACTGACAGTCTCTCAGCCAATCAGGAGCTCCAGCCGCCGACTGGCAGTCTCTCAGCCAATCAGGAGCTCCAACTGCTGACTGACAGTCTCTCAGCCTATCAGTATCTGCTGGCGCTGACTGACAGCCTCTCAGCCAATCAGGAGCTGGGTCTGGGGCGTGGGGAACACTGACACTGCTGGCTGTGTGGTGGGGAGCACTGACAGTGCTGGCTGTGTGGTGGGAGCACTGACAGTGCTGGTTGTGTGGTGGGAGCACTGACAGTGCTGGCTGTGTGGTGGGGAGCACTGACAGTGCTGGCTGTGTGGTGGGAGCACTGACAGTGCTGTCCGTGTGGTGGGAGCACTGACAGTGCTGGCTGTGTGGGGGGAGCACGGACAGTGCTGGCTGTGTGGTGGGAAGCACTGACAGTGCTGGCTGTGTGAGGGGAGCACTGACAGTGCTGGCTGTGTGGGTGGAGCACTGACAGTGCTGGCTGTGTGAGGGAGCACTGACAGTGCTGGCTGTGTGGGGGGAGCACTGTCAGTGCTGGCTGTGTGGGGGAGCACTGACAGTGCTGGCTGTGTGGTGGGAGCACTGACAGTGCTGGCTGTGTGGAGGAGCACTGACAGTGCTGGCTGTGTGGGGGGAGCACTGACAGTGCTGGCTGTGTGGGGTGGGAGCACTGACAGTGCTGGCTGTGTGGCGGGAGCACTGACAGTGCTGGCTGTATGGGGGAGCACTGACAGTGCTGGCTGTGTGGGGGGGCACTGACAGTGCTGGTTGTGTGGTGGGAGCACTGACACTGCTGGCTGTGTGGGGTGGGAGCACTGACAGTGCTGGCTGTGTGGTGTGGGAGCACTGACATTGCTGGCTGTGTGGTGGGAGCACTGACAGTGCTGGCTGTATGGGGGGAGCACTGACAGTGCTGGCTGTGTGGGGGGGGGGGGGGCACTGGCAGTGCTGGTTGTGTGGTGGGAGCACTGACAGTGCTGGCTGTGTGGTGGGAGCGCTGACAGTGCTGGCTGTGTGGGGTGAGCACTGACAGTGCTGGTTGTGTGGTGGGAGCACTGACAGTGCTGGCTGTGTGGTGGGAGCACTAACAGCGCTGGCTGTGTGGTGGGAGCACTGGCAGTGCTGGCTGTGTGGGGGGAGCACTGACAGTGCTGGCTGTGTGGGGGAGCGCTGACAGTGCTGGCTGTGTGGTGGGAGCACTGACAGTGCTGGCTGTGTGGTGGGAGCACTGGCAGTGCTGGCTGTGTGGGGGGAGCGCTGACAGTGCTGGGTGTGTGGGGGGAGCACTGACAGTGCTGGTTGTGTGGTGGGAGAACTGACAGTGCTGGCTGTGTGGGGGGAGCACTGACAGTGCAGGCTGTGTGGGGGGAGCACTGACAGTGCTAGCTGTGTGGGGGAGCACTGACAGTGCTGGCTGTGTGGGGGAGCACTAACAGTGCAGGCTGTGCGGGGGAGCACTGACAGTGCTGGATGTGTGGTGGGAGCACTGACAGTGCTGGCTGTGTGGGGGGAGCACTGACAGTGCTGGCTGTGTGGGGGAGCACTGACAGTGTTGGCTGTGTGGGGGAGCACTGACAGTGCTGGCTGTGTGGGGTGAGCACTGACAGTGCTGGCTGTGTGGTGGGAGCACTGACAGTGCTGGCTGTGTCGGGGGAGCACTGACAGTGCTGGCTGTTGGGAGAGCACTGACAGTGCTGGCTGTGTGCGGGGAGCACTGACAGTGCTGGCTGTGTGGGGAGCACTCACAGTGCTGGCTGTGTGGGGTGAGCACTGACAGTGCTGGCTGTGGGGTGGGAGCACTGGCAGTGCTGGCTGTGTGGTGGGAGCACTGACAGTGCTGGCTGTGTGGTGGGTGCACTGACAGTGCTGGCTGTGTGCTCGGAGCACTGACAGTGCTGGCTGTGTGGGTGGAGCACTGGCAGTGCTTGCTGTGTGATGGGAGCACTGGCAGTGCTGGCTGTGTGTTGGGAGCACTGACAGTGCTGGCTGTGTGGGGTGAGCACTGACTGTGCTAGCTGTGTGGGGGGAGCACTGACAGTGCTGGCTGTGTGGGGGGATAACTGGAAGGGCTGGCTGTGTGGGGGAGCACTGACAGTGCTGGCTGTGTGGGGGGAGCACTAACAGTGCTGGCTGTGTGGTGGGAGCACTGACAGTGCTGGCTGTGTGGTGGGAGCACGGGCAGTGCTGGCTGTGTGGTGGGAGCACTGGCAGTGCTGGCTGTGTGGGGGGAGCACTGACAGTGCTGGCTGTGTGGGGAGCACTGACAGTGCTGGCTGTGCGGTGGGAGCACATTTATTTATGTGGTGACTCAGTCCAGGTTCAGGGAGCAGATCAAGATCGCGGTGAAATATCCGGTTGCATCAATTAATAAATTAATGAGAAAATAAAACTGACTGAAAGCCCCTCAGCCAATCAGGAGTTCCAACCGCTGACTGACAGTCTCTCAACCAATCAGGAGCTCCAGCCGCTGACTGACAGTCTCTCAGCCAATCAGGGGCTCCAGCCGCCGACTGGCAGTCTCTCAGCCAATCAGGAGCTCCAACCGCTGACTGACAGTCTCTCAGCCTATCAGTATCTCCTGGCGCTGACTGACAGCCTCTCAGCCAATCAGGAGCTGGGTCTGGGGCGTGGGGAACACTGACAGTGCTGGCTGTGTGGTGGGAGCACTGACAGTGCTGGCTGTGTGGGGGAGCACTGACAGTGCTGGCTGTGTGGGGGAGCGCTGACAGTGCTGGCTGTGTGGTGGGAGCACTGACAGTGCTGGCTGTGTGGTGGTAGCACTGACAGTGCTGGCTGTGTGGGGGGAGCGCTGACAGTGCTGGCTGTGTGGTGGGAGCACTGACAGTGGTGGCTGTGTGGGGGAGCACTCACATTGCTGGCTCTGTGGGGAGCACTGACAGTGCTGGCTGTGTGGTGGGAACACTGACAGTGCTGGCTCTGTGGGGGAGCACTGACAGTGCTGGCTGTGTGGGGGAGCGCTGACAGTGCTGGCTGTGTGGTGGGAGCACTGACAGTGCTGGCTGTGTGGGGGAGCGCTGACAGTGCTGGCTGTGTGGTGGGAGCACTGACAGTGCTGGCTGTGTGGTGGGAGCACTGACAGTGGTGGCTGTGTGGGGGAGCACTCACAGTGCTGGCTGTGTGGGGAGCACTGACAGTGCTGGCTGTGTGGTGGGAACACTGACAGTGCTGGCTCTGTGGGGGAGCACTGACAGTGCTGGCTGTGTGGGAGAGCACTGACAGTGCTGGCTGTGTGGGGAGCACTGACAGTGCTGGCTCTGTGGGGGAGCACTGACAGTGCTGGCTGTGTGGGGAGCACTGACTGTGCTGGCTGTGTGGTGGGAGAACTGACATTGCAGGCTGTGTGGGGGAGCACTGAAAGTGCTGGTTGTGTGGTGGGAGCACTGACAGTGCTGGCTGTGTGGAGGGAGCACTGACAGTGCTGGCTGTGTGGGGGGAGCACTGACAGTGCTGGCTGTGGGGGAGCACTGACAGTGCTGGCTGTGTGCGGGGAGCACTGACAGTGCTGGCTGTGTGGGGGAGCACTGACAGTGCTGGCTGTGTGGGTTGAGCACTGACAGTGCTGGCTGTGTGGGGGGACCACGGGCAGTGCTGGCAGTGTGGTGGGAGCACTGGCAGTGCTGGCTGTGTGGGGGGAGCACTGATAGTGCTGGCTGTGTGGGGAGCACTGACAGTGCTGGCTGTGTGGTGGGAGCACTAACAGTGCTGGCTGTGTGGGGGAGGACTGACAGTTCTGGCTGTCTGGGGCGAACTCTGACAGTGCTGGCTCTGTGGGGGAGCACTGACAGTGCTGGCTGTGTGGGGGGAGCACTGGCAGTGCTGGCTGTGTGGGTGGAGCACTGACAGTGCTGGCTGTGTGGGGGAGCACGGGCAGTGCTGGCTGTGTGAGGGGAGCACTGACAGTGCTGGCTGTGTGGGGGAGCACTGACAGTGCTGGCTGTGTGGGGGAGCACTGACAGTGCTGGCTGTGTGGGTGAGCACTGACAGTGCTGGCTGTGTGGTGGAGCACTGACAGTGCTGGCTGTGTGGTGGGAGCACTGACAGTGCTAGCTGTGTGGGTGGAGGACTGACAGTGCTGGCTCTGTGGGGGAGCACTGACAGTGCTAGCTGTGTGAGGGGAGCACTGACAGTGCAGGCTGTGTAGGGAGAGCACTGGCAGTGCTGGCTGTGTGGGGGGAGCACTGACAGTGCTGGTTGTGTGGTGGGAGCACTGACAGTGCTGGCTGTGTGGGGGAGCACTGACAGTGCTGGCTGTGTGGGGGATCACTGACAGTGCTGGCTGTGTGAGGGGAGCACTGACAGTGCTGGCTGTGTGGGGGGAGCACTGACAGTGCTGGCTGTGTGGTGGGAGCACTGACAGTGCTGGCTGTGTGGGGGGAGCACTGACAGTGCTGGCCGTGTGGTGGGAGCACTGACAGTGCTAGCTGTGTGGGTGGAGGACTGACAGTGCTGGCTCTGTGGGGGAGCACTGACAGTGCTGGCTGTGTGAGGGGAGCACTGACAGTGCTGGCTGGGTGGGGGGAGCACTGACAGTGCTGGCTGTGTGGGGGGATCACTGACAGTTCTGACTGTGTGGGGGGAGCACTGGCAGTGCTGGCTGTGTGGGGGGAGCACTGACAGTGCTGGCTGTGTGGGGGAGCACTGACAGTGCTGGCTGTGTGGTGGGAGCACTGACAGTGCTGGCTGTGTGGTGGGAGCACTGACAGCGCTGGCTGTGTGGGGGAGCTCTGACAGTGCTGGCTGTGTGGGGGAGCACTGACAGTGCTGGCTGTGTGGGGAGCACTGACAGTGCTGGCTGTGTGGGGGGAACACTGAAAGTGCTGGCTGTGTGGGGGGGAGCACTGACAGTGCTGGCTGTGTGGAGGGAGCACTGACAGTGCTAGCTGTGTGGTGGGAGCACTGACAGTGCTGGCTGTGTGATGGGAGCACTGACAGTGCTGGCTGTGTGGGGGGAGCACTGACAGTCTTGGCTGTGTGGGGAGCACTGACAGTGCTGGCTGTGTGGTGGAGCACTAACAGTGCTGGCTGTGTGGGGGGAGCACTGACTTTGCTGGCTGTGGGGGAGCACTGGCATTGCTGGCTGTGTGGTGGGAGCACTGACAGTGCTGGATGTGTGGGGGAGCACTGACAGTGCAGGCTGTTTGGGGGAGCACTGACAGTGCTGGCTGTGTGGGGGGAGCACTGACAGTGCTGGCTGTGTGGGGGAGCACTGACAGTGCTGGCTGTGCGGGGGAGCACTGACAGTGCTGGTTGTGTGGAGGGAGCACTGACAGTGCTGGCTGTGTGGGGGAGCACTGACAGTGCTGGCTGTGTGGTGGGAGGACTGACAGTGCTGGCTGTGTGGGGGGAGCACTGACAGTGTTGGCTGTGTGGGGGAGCACTGACAGTGCTGGCTGTGTGGGGGGAGCACTGACAGTGCTGGCTGTGTGTTGGGAGCACTGACAGTGCTGCCTGTGTGGGGTGAGCACTGACAGTGCTGGCTGTGTGGTGGGAGCACTGACAGTGCTGGCTGTGTGGGGGAGCACTGACAGTGCTGGCTGTGGGGGGAGCACTGACAGTGCTGGCTGTGTGCGGGGAGCACTGACAGTGCTGGCTGTGTGGGGAGCACTCACAGTGCTGGCTGTGTGGGTGGAGCACTGGCAGTGCTTGCTGTTTGATGGGAGCACTGGCAATGCTGGCTGTGTGGTGGGAGCACTGGCAGTGCTGGCTGTGTGGGGGAGCACTGACAGTGCTGGCTGTGTGTTGGGAGCACTGACAGTGCTGGCTGTGTGGGGTGAGCACTGACAGTGCTGGCTGTGTGGGGGGTGCACTGACAGTGCTGGCTGTGTGGGTGGAGCACTGACAGTGCTGGCTGTGTGGGGGGAGCACTGACAGTGCTGGCTGTGTGGTGGGAGCACTGACAGGGCTGGCTGTGTGGTGGGAGCACGGGCAGAGCTGGCTGTGTGGTGGGAGCACTGGCAGTGCTGGCTGTGTGGGGGGAGCACTGACAGTGCTGGCTGTGTGGGGAGCACTGACAGTGCTGGCTGTGCGGTGGGAGCACATTTATTTATGTGGTGACTCAGTCCAGGTTCAGGGAGCAGATCAAGATCGCGGTGAAATATCCGGTTGCATCAATTATTAAATTAATGAGAAAATAAAACTGACTGAAAGCCCCTCAGCCAATCAGGAGTTCCAACCGCTGACTGACAACCTCTCAGCCAATCAGGAGCTCCAACCGCTGACTGACAGTCTCTCAGCCAATCAGGAGCTCCAGCCGCCGACTGGCAGTCTCTCAGCAATCAGGAGCTCCAACCGCTGACTGACAGTCTCTCAGCCTATCAGTATCTCCTGGCGCTGACTGACAGCCTCTCAGCCAATCAGGAGCTGGGTCTGGGGCGTGGGGAACACTGACAGTGCTGGCTGTGTGGTGGGGAGCACTGACAGTGCTGGCTGTGTGGTGGGAGCACTGACAGTGCTGGCTGTGTGGGGGAGCACTGACAGTGCTGGCTGTGTGGTAGGAGCACTGACAGTGCTGGCTGTTTGGGGGAGCACTGACGGTGATGGCTGTGTGGGAGGAGCACTGACAGTGCTGGCTGTGTGGGGTGAGCACTGACAGTGCTGGCTGTGTGGTGGGAGCACAAACAGTGCTGGCTGTGTGGGGGGAGCACTGACAGTGCTGGCTGTGGGGGGAGCACTGACAGTGCTGGCTGTGTGCGGGGAGCACTGACAGTGCTGGCTGTGTGGGGGAGCACTGACAGTGCTGGCTGTGTGGGGTGAGCACTGACAGTGCTGGCTGTGTGGGGGGAGTACTGACAGAGCTGGCTGTGTGGGGTGAGCACTGACAGTGCTGGCTGTGTGGGGGGAGCACTGACAGTGCTGGCTGTGTGGTGGGAGCACTGGCAGTGCTGGCTGTGTGGGGAGCACTGACAGTGCTGGCTGTGTGGGGAGCACTGACAGTGCTGGTTGTGTGGAGGGAGCACTAACAGTGCTGGCTGTGTGGGGGAGCACTGACAGTGCTGGCTGTGTGGTGGGAGGACTGACAGTGCTGGCTGTGTGGGGGGAGCACTGACAGTGTTGGCTGTGTGGGGGAGCACTGACAGTGCTGGCTGTGTGGGGGGAGCACTGACAGTGCTGGCTGTGTGTTGGGAGCACTGACAGTGCTGCCTGTGTGGGGTGAGCACTGACAGTGCTGGCTGTGTGGTGGGAGCACTGACAGTGCTGGCTGTGTGGGGGGAGCACTGACAGTGCTGGCTGTGGGGGGAGCACTGACAGTGCTGGCTGTGTGCGGGGAGCACTGACAGTGCTGGCTGTGTGGGGAGCACTCACAGTGCTGGCTGTGTGGGTGGAGCACTGGCAGTGCTTGCTGTTTGATGGGAGCACTGGCAATGCTGGCTGTGTGGTGGGAGCACTGGCAGTGCTGGCTGTGTGGGGGAGCACTGACAGTGCTGGCTGTGTGTTGGGAGCACTGACAGTGCTGGCTGTGTGGGGTGAGCACTGACAGTGCTGGCTGTGTGGGGGGTGCACTGACAGTGCTGGCTGTGTGGGTGGAGCACTGACAGTGCTGGCTGTGTGGGGGGAGCACTGACAGTGCTGGCTGTGTGGTGGGAGCACTGACAGTGCTGGCTGTGTGGTGGGAGCACGGGCAGAGCTGGCTGTGTGGTGGGAGCACTGGCAGTGCTGGCTGTGTGGGGGGAGCACTGACAGTGCTGGCTGTGTGGGGAGCACTGACAGTGCTGGCTGTGCGGTGGGAGCACATTTATTTATGTGGTGACTCAGTCCAGGTTCAGGGAGCAGATCAAGATCGCGGTGAAATATCCGGTTGCATCAATTATTAAATTAATGAGAAAATAAAACTGACTGAAAGCCCCTCAGCCAATCAGGAGTTCCAACCGCTGACTGACAACCTCTCAGCCAATCAGGAGCTCCAACCGCTGACTGACAGTCTCTCAGCCAATCAGGAGCTCCAGCCGCCGACTGGCAGTCTCTCAGCAATCAGGAGCTCCAACCGCTGACTGACAGTCTCTCAGCCTATCAGTATCTCCTGGCGCTGACTGACAGCCTCTCAGCCAATCAGGAGCTGGGTCTGGGGCGTGGGGAACACTGACAGTGCTGGCTGTGTGGTGGGGAGCACTGACAGTGCTGGCTGTGTGGTGGGAGCACTGACAGTGCTGGCTGTGTGGGGGAGCACTGACAGTGCTGGCTGTGTGGTAGGAGCACTGACAGTGCTGGCTGTTTGGGGGAGCACTGACAGTGATGGCTGTGTGGGAGGAGCACTGACAGTGCTGGCTGTGTGGGGTGAGCACTGACAGTGCTGGCTGTGTGGTGGGAGCACTGACTGTGCTGGCTGTGTGGGGGGAGCACTGACAGTGCTGGCTGTGGGGGGAGCACTGACAGTGCTGGCTGTGTGCGGGGAGCACTGACAGTGCTGGCTGTGTGGGGGAGCACTGACAGTGCTGGCTGTGTGGGGTGAGCACTGACAGTGCTGGTTGTGTGGGGGGAGTACTGACAGAGCTGGCTGTGTGGGGTGAGCACTGACAGTGCTGGCTGTGTGGGGGGAGCACTGACAGTGCTGGCTGTGTGGTGGGAGCACTGGCAGTGCTGGCTGTGTGGGGGGAGCACTGACAGTGCTGGCTGTGTGGGGAGCACTGACAGTGCAGGCTGTGTGGGGGGAGCACTGACAGTGCTAGCTGTGTGGGGAGCACTGACAGTGCTGGCTGTGTGGGGGAGCACTAACAGTGCAGGCTGTGCGGGGGAGCACTGACAGTGCTGGATGTGTGGTGGGAGCACTGACAGTGCTGGCTGTGTGGGGGGAGCACTGACAGTGCTGGCTGTGTGGGGGAGCACTGACAGTGTTGGCTGTGTGGGGGAGCACTGACAGTGCTGGCTGTGTGGGGTGAGCACTGACAGTGCTGGCTGTGTGGTGGGAGCACTGACAGTGCTGGCTGTGTCGGGGGAGCACTGACAGTGCTGGCTGTTGGGAGAGCACTGACAGTGCTGGCTGTGTGCGGGGAGCACTGACAGTGCTGGCTGTCTGGGGAGCACTCACAGTGCTGGCTGTGTGGGGTGAGCACTGACAGTGCTGGCTGTGGGGTGGGAGCACTGGCAGTGCTGGCTGTGTGGTGGGAGCACTGACAGTGCTGGCTGTGTGGTGGGTGCACTGACAGTGCTGGCTGTGTGCTCGGAGCACTGACAGTGCTGGCTGTGTGGGTGGAGCACTGGCAGTGCTTGCTGTGTGATGGGAGCACTGGCAGTGCTGGCTGTGTGTTGGGAGCACTGACAGTGCTGGCTGTGTGGGGTGAGCACTGACAGTGCTAGCTGTGTGGGGGAGCACTGACAGTGCTGGCTGTGTGGGGGGATCACTGGAAGGGCTGGCTGTGTGGGGGAGCACTGACAGTGCTGGCTGTGTGGGGGGAGCACTAACAGTGCTGGCTGTGTGGTGGGAGCACTGACAGTGCTGGCTGTGTGGTGGGAGCACGGGCAGTGCTGGCTGTGTGGTGGGAGCACTGGCAGTGCTGGCTGTGTGGGGGGGAGCACTGACAGTGCTGGCTGTGTGGGGAGCACTGACAGTGCTGGCTGTGCGGTGGGAGCACATTTATTTATGTGGTGACTCAGTCCAGGTTCAGGGAGCAGATCAAGATCGCGGTGAAATATCCGGTTGCATCAATTAATAAATTAATGAGAAAATAAAACTGACTGAAAGCCCCTCAGCCAATCAGGAGTTCCAACCGCTGACTGACAGTCTCTCAACCAATCAGGAGCTCCAGCCGCTGACTGACAGTCTCTCAGCCAATCAGGGGCTCCAGCCGCCGACTGGCAGTCTCTCAGCCAATCAGGAGCTCCAACCGCTGACTGACAGTCTCTCAGCCAATCAGTATCTCCTGGCGCTGACTGACAGCCTCTCAGCCAATCAGGAGCTGGGTCTGGGGCGTGGGGAACACTGACAGTGCTGGCTGTGTGGTGGGAGCACTGACAGTGCTGGCTGTGTGGGGGAGCACTGACAGTGCTGGCTGTGTGGGGGAGCGCTGACAGTGCTGGCTGTGTGGTGGGAGCACTGACAGTGCTGGCTGTGTGGTGGTAGCACTGACAGTGCTGGCTGTGTGGGGGAGCGCTGACAGTGCTGGCTGTGTGGTGGGAGCACTGACAGTGGTGGCTGTGTGGTGGGAGCACTGACAGTGCTGGCTGTGTGGTGGTAGCACTGACAGTGCTGGCTGTGTGGGGGAGCGCTGACAGTGCTGGCTGTGTGGTGGGAGCACTGACAGTGGTGGCTGTGTGGGGGAGCACTCACAGTGCTGGCTGTGTGGGGAGCACTGACAGTGCTGGCTGTGTGGTGGGAACACTGACAGTGCTGGCTCTGTGGGGGAGCACTGACAGTGCTGGCTGTGTGGGGGAGCGCTGACAGTGCTGGCTGTGTGGTGGGAGCACTGACAGTGCTGGCTGTGTGGTGGTAGCACTGACAGTGCTGGCTGTGTGGGGGAGCGCTGACAGTGCTGGCTGTGTGGTGGGAGCACTGACAGTGCTGGCTGTGTGGTGGGAGCACTGACAGTGGTGGCTGTGTGGGGGAGCACTCACAGTGCTGGCTGTGTGGGGAGCACTGACAGTGCTGGCTGTGTGGTGGGAACACTGACAGTGCTGGCTCTGTGGGGGAGCACTGACAGTGCTGGCTGTGTGGGAGAGCACTGACAGTGCTGGCTGTGTGGGGAGCACTGACAGTGCTGGCTCTGTGGGGAGCACTGACAGTGCTGGCTGTGTGGGGGAGCACTGACTGTGCTGGCTGTGTGGTGGGAGAACTGACAGTGCTGGCTGTGTGGGGGAGCACTGAAAGTGCTGGTTGTGTGGTGGGAGCACTGACAGTGCTGGCTGTGTGGGGGGAGCACTGACAGTGCTGGCTGTGTGGGGGGAGCACTGACAGTGCTGGCTGTGAGGGGAGCACTGACAGTGCTGGCTGTGTGCGGGGAGCACTGACAGTGCTGGCTGTGTGGGGGAGCACTGACAGTGCTGGCTGTGTGGGGTGAGCACTGACAGTGCTGGCTGTGTGGGGGGAGCACGGGCAGTGCTGGCTGTGTGGTGGGAGCACTGGCAGTGCTGGCTGTGTGGGGGGAGCACTGATAGTGCTGGCTGTGTGGGGAGCACTGAAAGTGCTGGCTGTGTGGTGGGAGCACTAACAGTGCTGGCTGTGTGGGGGGAGGACTGACAGTTCTGGCTGTCTGGGGCGAACTCTGACAGTGCTGGCACTGTGGGGGAGCACTGACAGTGCTGGCTGTGTGGGGGGAGCACTGGCAGTGCTGGCTGTGTGGGGGGAGCACTGATAGTGCTGGCTGTGTGGGGGAGCACGGGCAGTGCTGGCTGTGTGAGGGGAGCACTGACAGTGCTGGCTGTGTGGGGGAGCACTGACAGTGCTGGCTGTGTGGGGGGAGCACTGACAGTGCTGGCTGTGTGGGGGAGCACTGACAGTGCTGGCTGTGTGGTGGAGCACTGACAGTGCTGGCTGTGTGGTGGGAGCACTGACAGTGCTAGCTGTGTGGGTGGAGGACTGACAGTGCTGGCTCTGTGGGGGAGCACTGACAGTGCTAGCTGTGTGAGGGGAGCACTGACAGTGCTGGCTGTGTAGGGAGAGCACTGGCAGTGCTGGCTGTGTGGGGGGAGCACTGACAGTGCTGGTTGTGTGGTGGGAGCACAGACAGTGCTGGCTGTGTGGGGGAGCTCTGACAGTGCTGGCTGTGTGGGGGATCACTGACAGTGCTGGCTGTGTGAGGGGAGCACTGACAGTGCTGGCTGTGTGGGGGGAGCACTGACAGTGCTGGCTGTGTGGTGGGAGCACTGACAGTGCTGGCTGTGTGGGGGGAGCACTGACAGTGCTGGCCGTGTGGTGGGAGCACTGACAGTGCTAGCTGTGTGGGTGGAGGACTGACAGTGCTGGCTCTGTGGGGGAGCACTGACAGTGCTGGCTGTGTGAGGGGAGCACAGACAGTGCTGGCTGGGTGGGGGGAGCACTGACAGTGCTGGCTGTGTGGGGGGATCACTGACAGTGCTGGCTGTGTGGGGGGATCACTGACAGTTCTGGCTGTGTGGGGGAGCACTGGCAGTGCTGGCTGTGTGGGGGGAGCACTGACAGTGCTGGCTGTGTGGGGGAGCACTGACAGTGCTGGCTGTGTGGTGGGAGCACTGACAGTGCTGGCTGTGTGGTGGGAGCACTGACAGCGCTGGCTGTGTGGGGGAGCTCTGACAGTGCTGGCTGTGTGGGGGAGCACTGACAGTGCTGGCTGTGTGGGGAGCACTGACAGTGCTGGCTGTGTGGGGGGAACACTGACAGTGCTGGCTGTGTGGGGGGAGCACTGACAGTGCTGGCTGTGTGGAGGGAGCACTGACAGTGCTAGCTGTGTGGTGGGAGCACTGACAGTGCTGGCTGTGTGATGGGAGCACAGACAGTGCTGGCTGTGTGGGGGGAGCACTGACAGTGCTGGCTGTGTGGGGAGCACTGACAGTGCTGGATGTGTGGTGGAGCACTGACAGTGCTGGCTGTGTGGGGGGAGCACTGACATTGCTGGCTGTGGGGGAGCACTGACAGTGCTGGCTGTGTGGGGGAAGCACTGACAGTGCTGGCTGTGTGGGGAGCACTGACATGCTGGCTGTGTGGGGGGAGCACTGACTGTGCTGGCGGTGTGGTGGGAGCACTGGCAGTGCTGGCAGTGTGGTGGGAGCACTGGCAGTGCTGGCTGTGTGGGGGGAGCACTGATAGTGCTGGCTGTGTGGGGAGCACTGACAGTGCTGGCTGTGTGGTGGGAGCACTAACAGTGCTGGCTGTGTGGGGGGAGGACTGACAGTTCTGGCTGTCTGGGGCGAACTCTGACAGTGCTGGCTCTGTGGGGGAGCACTGACAGTGCTGGCTGTGTGGGGGGAGCACTGGCAGTGCTGGCTGTGTGGGTGGAGCACTGACAGTGCTGGCTGTGTGGGGGAGCACGGGCAGTGCTGGCTGTGTGAGGGGAGCACTGACAGTGCTGGCTGTGTGGGGGAGCACTGACAGTGCTGGCTGTGTGGGGGGAGCACTGACAGTGCTGGCTGTGTGGGGGAGCACTGACAGTGCTGGCTGTGTGGTGGAGCACTGACAGTGCTGGCTGTGTGGTGGGAGCACTGACAGTGCTAGCTGTGTGGGTGGAGGACTGACAGTGCTGGCTCTGTGGGGGAGCACTGACAGTGCTAGCTGTGTGAGGGGAGCACTGACAGTGCAGGCTGTGTAGGGAGAGCACTGGCAGTGCTGGCTGTGTGGGGGGAGCACTGACAGTGCTGGTTGTGTGGTGGGAGCACTGACAGTGCTGGCTGTGTGGGGGAGCACTGACAGTGCTGGCTGTGTGGGGGATCACTGACAGTGCTGGCTGTGTGAGGGGAGCACTGACAGTGCTGGCTGTGTGGGGGGAGCACTGACAGTGCTGGCTGTGTGGTGGGAGCACTGACAGTGCTGGCTGTGTGGGGGGAGCACTGACAGTGCTGGCCGTGTGGTGGGAGCACTGACAGTGCTAGCTGTGTGGGTGGAGGACTGACAGTGCTGGCTCTGTGGGGGAGCACTGACAGTGCTGGCTGTGTGAGGGGAGCACTGACAGTGCTGGCTGGGTGGGGGGAGCACTGACAGTGCTGGCTGTGTGGGGGGATCACTGACAGTTCTGGCTGTGTGGGGGGAGCACTGGCAGTGCTGGCTGTGTGGGGGGAGCACTGACAGTGCTGGCTGTGTGGGGGAGCACTGACAGTGCTGGCTGTGTGGTGGGAGCACTGACAGTGCTGGCTGTGTGGTGGGAGCACTGACAGCGCTGGCTGTGTGGGGGAGCTCTGACAGTGCTGGCTGTGTGGGGGAGCACTGACAGTGCTGGCTGTGTGGGGAGCACTGACAGTGCTGGCTGTGTGGGGGGAACACTGAAAGTGCTGGCTGTGTGGGGGGAGCACTGACAGTGCTGGCTGTGTGGAGGGAGCACTGACAGTGCTAGCTGTGTGGTGGGAGCACTGACAGTGCTGGCTGTGTGATGGGAGCACTGACAGTGCTGGCTGTGTGGGGGAGCACTGACAGTCTTGGCTGTGTGGGGAGCACTGACAGTGCTGGCTGTGTGGTGGAGCACTAACAGTGCTGGCTGTGTGGGGGGAGCACTGACATTGCTGGCTGTGGGGGAGCACTGACAGTGCTGGCTGTGTGGGGGAAGCACTGACTGTGCTGGCGGTGTGGTGGGAGCACTGGCATTGCTGGCTGTGTGGTGTGAGCACTGACAGTGCTGGATGTGTGGGGGAGCACTGACAGTGCAGGCTGTTTGGGGGAGCACTGACAGTGCTGGCTGTGTGGGGGGAGCACTGACAGTGCTGGCTGTGTGGGGGAGCACTGACAGTGCTGGCTGTGCGGGGGAGCACTGACAGTGCTGGTTGTGTGGAGGGAGCACTGACAGTGCTGGCTGTGTGGGGGAGCACTGACAGTGCTGGCTGTGTGGTGGGAGGACTGACAGTGCTGGCTGTGTGGGGGGAGCACTGACAGTGTTGGCTGTGTGGGGGAGCACTGACAGTGCTGGCTGTGTGGGGGGAGCACTGACAGTGCTGGCTGTGTGTTGGGAGCACTGACAGTGCTGCCTGTGTGGGGTGAGCACTGACAGTGCTGGCTGTGTGGTGGGAGCACTGACAGTGCTGGCTGTGTGGGGGAGCACTGACAGTGCTGGCTGTGGGGGGAGCACTGACAGTGCTGGCTGTGTGCGGGGAGCACTGACAGTGCTGGCTGTGTGGGGAGCACTCACAGTGCTGGCTGTGTGGGTGGAGCACTGGCAGTGCTTGCTGTTTGATGGGAGCACTGGCAATGCTGGCTGTGTGGTGGGAGCACTGGCAGTGCTGGCTGTGTGGGGGAGCACTGACAGTGCTGGCTGTGTGTTGGGAGCACTGACAGTGCTGGCTGTGTGGGGTGAGCACTGACAGTGCTGGCTGTGTGGGGGGTGCACTGACAGTGCTGGCTGTGTGGGTGGAGCACTGACAGTGCTGGCTGTGTGGGGGGAGCACTGACAGTGCTGGCTGTGTGGTGGGAGCACTGACAGGGCTGGCTGTGTGGTGGGAGCACGGGCAGAGCTGGCTGTGTGGTGGGAGCACTGGCAGTGCTGGCTGTGTGGGGGGAGCACTGACAGTGCTGGCTGTGTGGGGAGCACTGACAGTGCTGGCTGTGCGGTGGGAGCACATTTATTTATGTGGTGACTCAGTCCAGGTTCAGGGAGCAGATCAAGATCGCGGTGAAATATCCGGTTGCATTAATTATTAAATTAATGAGAAAATAAAACTGACTGAAAGCCCCTCAGCCAATCAGGAGTTCCAACCGCTGACTGACAACCTCTCAGCCAATCAGGAGCTCCAACCGCTGACTGACAGTCTCTCAGCCAATCAGGAGCTCCAGCCGCCGACTGGCAGTCTCTCAGCAATCAGGAGCTCCAACCGCTGACTGACAGTCTCTCAGCCTATCAGTATCTCCTGGCGCTGACTGACAGCCTCTCAGCCAATCAGGAGCTGGGTCTGGGGCGTGGGGAACACTGACAGTGCTGGCTGTGTGGTGGGGAGCACTGACAGTGCTGGCTGTGTGGTGGGAGCACTGACAGTGCTGGCTGTGTGGGGGAGCACTGACAGTGCTGGCTGTGTGGTAGGAGCACTGACAGTGCTGGCTGTTTGGGGGAGCACTGACGGTGATGGCTGTGTGGGAGGAGCACTGACAGTGCTGGCTGTGTGGGGTGAGCACTGACAGTGCTGGCTGTGTGGTGGGAGCACAAACAGTGCTGGCTGTGTGGGGGGAGCACTGACAGTGCTGGCTGTGGGGGGAGCACTGACAGTGCTGGCTGTGTGCGGGGAGCACTGACAGTGCTGGCTGTGTGGGGGAGCACTGACAGTGCTGGCTGTGTGGGGTGAGCACTGACAGTGCTGGCTGTGTGGGGGGAGTACTGACAGAGCTGGCTGTGTGGGGTGAGCACTGACAGTGCTGGCTGTGTGGGGGGAGCACTGACAGTGCTGGCTGTGTGGTGGGAGCACTGGCAGTGCTGGCTGTGTGGGGGAGCACTGACAGTGCTGGCTGTGTGGGGAGCACTGACAGTGCTGGTTGTGTGGAGGGAGCACTAACAGTGCTGGCTGTGTGGGGGAGCACTGACAGTGCTGGCTGTGTGGTGGGAGGACTGACAGTGCTGGCTGTGTGGGGGGAGCACTGACAGTGTTGGCTGTGTGGGGGAGCACTGACAGTGCTGGCTGTGTGGGGGGAGCACTGACAGTGCTGGCTGTGTGTTGGGAGCACTGACAGTGCTGCCTGTGTGGGGTGAGCACTGACAGTGCTGGCTGTGTGGTGGGAGCACTGACAGTGCTGGCTGTGTGGGGGGAGCACTGACAGTGCTGGCTGTGGGGGGAGCACTGACAGTGCTGGCTGTGTGCGGGGAGCACTGACAGTGCTGGCTGTGTGGGGAGCACTCACAGTGCTGGCTGTGTGGGTGGAGCACTGGCAGTGCTTGCTGTTTGATGGGAGCACTGGCAATGCTGGCTGTGTGGTGGGAGCACTGGCAGTGCTGGCTGTGTGGGGGAGCACTGACAGTGCTGGCTGTGTGTTGGGAGCACTGACAGTGCTGGCTGTGTGGGGTGAGCACTGACAGTGCTGGCTGTGTGGGGGGTGCACTAACAGTGCTGGCTGTGTGGGTGGAGCACTGACAGTGCTGGCTGTGTGGGGGGAGCACTGACAGTGCTGGCTGTGTGGTGGGAGCACTGACAGTGCTGGCTGTGTGGTGGGAGCACGGACAGAGCTGGCTGTGTGGTGGGAGCACTGGCAGTGCTGGCTGTGTGGGGGGAGCACTGACAGTGCTGGCTGTGTGGGGAGCACTGACAGTGCTGGCTGTGCGGTGGGAGCACATTTATTTATGTGGTGACTCAGTCCAGGTTCAGGGAGCAGATCAAGATCGCGGTGAAATATCCGGTTGCATCAATTATTAAATTAATGAGAAAATAAAACTGACTGAAAGCCCCTCAGCCAATCAGGAGTTCCAACCGCTGACTGACAACCTCTCAGCCAATCAGGAGCTCCAACCGCTGACTGACAGTCTCTCAGCCAATCAGGAGCTCCAGCCGCCGACTGGCAGTCTCTCAGCAATCAGGAGCTCCAACCGCTGACTGACAGTCTCTCAGCCTATCAGTATCTCCTGGCGCTGACTGACAGCCTCTCAGCCAATCAGGAGCTGGGTCTGGGGCGTGGGGAACACTGACAGTGCTGGCTGTGTGGTGGGGAGCACTGACAGTGCTGGCTGTGTGGTGGGAGCACTGACAGTGCTGGCTGTGTGGGGGAGCACTGACAGTGCTGGCTGTGTGGTAGGAGCACTGACAGTGCTGGCTGTTTGGGGGAGCACTGACAGTGATGGCTGTGTGGGAGGAGCACTGACAGTGCTGGCTGTGTGGGGTGAGCACTGACAGTGCTGGCTGTGTGGTGGGAGCACTGACTGTGCTGGCTGTGTGGGGGGAGCACTGACAGTGCTGGCTGTGGGGGGAGCACTGACAGTGCTGGCTGTGTGCGGGGAGCACTGACAGTGCTGGCTGTGTGGGGGAGCACTGACAGTGCTGGCTGTGTGGGGTGAGCACTGACAGTGCTGGTTGTGTGGGGGGAGTACTGACAGAGCTGGCTGTGTGGGGTGAGCACTGACAGTGCTGGCTGTGTGGGGGGAGCACTGACAGTGCTGGCTGTGTGGTGGGAGCACTGGCAGTGCTGGCTGTGTGGGGGGAGCACTGACAGTGCTGGCTGTGTGGGGAGCACTGACAGTGCAGGCTGTGTGGGGGGAGCACTGACAGTGCTAGCTGTGTGGGGGAGCACTGACAGTGCTGGCTGTGTGGGGGAGCACTAACAGTGCAGGCTGTGCGGGGGAGCACTGACAGTGCTGGATGTGTGGTGGGAGCACTGACAGTGCTGGCTGTGTGGGGGGAGCACTGACAGTGCTGGCTGTGTGGGGGAGCACTGACAGTGTTGGCTGTGTGGGGGAGCACTGACAGTGCTGGCTGTGTGGGGTGAGCACTGACAGTGCTGGCTGTGTGGTGGGAGCACTGACAGTGCTGGCTGTGTCGGGGGAGCACTGACAGTGCTGGCTGTTGGGAGAGCACTGACAGTGCTGGCTGTGTGCGGGGAGCACTGGCAGTGCTGGCTGTGTGGGGAGCACTCACAGTGCTGGCTGTGTGGGGTGAGCACTGACAGTGCTGGCTGTGGGGTGGGAGCACTGGCAGTGCTGGCTGTGTGGTGGGAGCACTGACAGTGCTGGCTGTGTGGTGGGTGCACTGACAGTGCTGGCTGTGTGGGGGGAGCACTGACAGTGCTGGCTGTGTGGGGGGATCACTGGAAGGGCTGGCTGTGTGGGGGAGCACTGACAGTGCTGGCTGTGTGGGGGGAGCACTAACAGTGCTGGCTGTGTGGTGGGAGCACTGACAGTGCTGGCTGTGTGGTGGGAGCACGGGCAGTGCTGGCTGTGTGGTGGGAGCACTGGCAGTGCTGGCTGTGTGGGGGGAGCACTGACAGTGCTGGCTGTGTGGGGAGCACTGACAGTGCTGGCTGTGCGGTGGGAGCACATTTATTTATGTGGTGACTCAGTCCAGGTTCAGGGAGCAGATCAAGATCGCGGTGAAATATCCGGTTGCATCAATTAATAAATTAATGAGAAAATAAAACTGACTGAAAGCCCCTCAGCCAATCAGGAGTTCCAACCGCTGACTGACAGTCTCTCAACCAATCAGGAGCTCCAGCCGCTGACTGACAGTCTCTCAGCCAATCAGGGGCTCCAGCCGCCGACTGGCAGTCTCTCAGCCAATCAGGAGCTCCAACCGCTGACTGACAGTCTCTCAGCCTATCAGTATCTCCTGGCGCTGACTGACAGCCTCTCAGCCAATCAGGAGCTGGGTCTGGGGCGTGGGGAACACTGACAGTGCTGGCTGTGTGGTGGGAGCACTGACAGTGCTGGCTGTGTGGGGGAGCACTGACAGTGCTGGCTGTGTGGGGGAGCGCTGACAGTGCTGGCTGTGTGGTGGGAGCACTGACAGTGCTGGCTGTGTGGTGGTAGCACTGACAGTGCTGGCTGTGTGGGGGAGCGCTGACAGTGCTGGCTGTGTGGTGGGAGCACTGACAGTGGTGGCTGTGTGGTGGGAGCACTGACAGTGCTGGCTGTGTGGTGGTAGCACTGACAGTGCTGGCTGTGTGGGGGAGCGCTGACAGTGCTGGCTGTGTGGTGGGAGCACTGACAGTGGTGGCTGTGTGGGGGAGCACTCACAGTGCTGGCTGTGTGGGGAGCACTGACAGTGCTGGCTGTGTGGTGGGAACACTGACAGTGCTGGCTCTGTGGGGGAGCACTGACAGTGCTGGCTGTGTGGGGGAGCGCTGACAGTGCTGGCTGTGTGGTGGGAGCACTGACAGTGCTGGCTGTGTGGTGGTAGCACTGACAGTGCTGGCTGTGTGGGGGAGCGCTGACAGTGCTGGCTGTGTGGTGGGAGCACTGACAGTGCTGGCTGTGTGGTGGGAGCACTGACAGTGGTGGCTGTGTGGGGGAGCACTCACAGTGCTGGCTGTGTGGGGAGCACTGACAGTGCTGGCTGTGTGGTGGGAACACTGACAGTGCTGGCTCTGTGGGGGAGCACTGACAGTGCTGGCTGTGTGGGAGAGCACTGACAGTGCTGGCAGTGTGGGGAGCACTGACAGTGCTGGCTCTGTGGGGAGCACTGACAGTGCTGGCTGTGTGGGGGAGCACTGACTGTGCTGGCTGTGTGGTGGGAGAACTGACAGTGCTGGCTGTGTGGGGGAGCACTGAAAGTGCTGGTTGTGTGGTGGGAGCACTGACAGTGCTGGCTGTGTGGGGGGAGCACTGACAGTGCTGGCTGTGTGGGGGGAGCACTGACAGTGCTGGCTGTGAGGGGAGCACTGACAGTGCTGGCTGTGTGGGCGGGGAGCACTGACAGTGCTGGCTGTGTGGGGGAGCACTGACAGTGCTGGCTGTGTGGGGTGAGCACTGACAGTGCTGGCTGTGTGGGGGGAGCACGGGCAGTGCTGGCTGTGTGGTGGGAGCACTGGCAGTGCTGGCTGTGTGGGGGGAGCACTGATAGTGCTGGCTGTGTGGGGAGCACTGAAAGTGCTGGCTGTGTGGTGGGAGCACTAACAGTGCTGGCTGTGTGGGGGGAGGACTGACAGTTCTGGCTGTCTGGGGCGAACTCTGACAGTGCTGGCTCTGTGGGGGAGCACTGACAGTGCTGGCTGTGTGGGGGGAGCACTGGCAGTGCTGGCTGTGTGGGGGGAGCACTGATAGTGCTGGCTGTGTGGGGGAGCACGGGCAGTGCTGGCTGTGTGAGGGGAGCACTGACAGTGCTGGCTGTGTGGGGGAGCACTGACAGTGCTGGCTGTGTGGGGGGAGCACTGACAGTGCTGGCTGTGTGGGGGAGCACTGACAGTGCTGGCTGTGTGGTGGAGCACTGACAGTGCTGGCTGTGTGGTGGGAGCACTGACAGTGCTAGCTGTGTGGGTGGAGGACTGACAGTGCTGGCTCTGTGGGGGAGCACTGACAGTGCTAGCTGTGTGAGGGGAGCACTGACAGTGCTGGCTGTGTAGGGAGAGCACTGGCAGTGCTGGCTGTGTGGGGGGAGCACTGACAGTGCTGGTTGTGTGGTGGGAGCACTGACAGTGCTGGCTGTGTGGGGGAGCACTGACAGTGCTGGCTGTGTGGGGGATCACTGACAGTGCTGGCTGTGTGAGGGGAGCACTGACAGTGCTGGCTGTGTGGGGGGAGCACTGACAGTGCTGGCTGTGTGGTGGGAGCACTGACAGTGCTGGCTGTGTGGGGGGAGCACTGACAGTGCTGGCCGTGTGGTGGGAGCACTGACAGTGCTAGCTGTGTGGGTGGAGGACTGACAGTGCTGGCTCTGTGGGGGAGCACTGACAGTGCTGGCTGTGTGAGGGGAGCACTGACAGTGCTGGCTGGGTGGGGGGAGCACTGACAGTGCTGGCTGTGTGGGGGGATCACTGACAGTTCTGGCTGTGTGGGGGGAGCACTGGCAGTGCTGGCTGTGTGGGGGGAGCACTGACAGTGCTGGCTGTGTGGGGGAGCACTGACAGTGCTGGCTGTGTGGTGGGAGCACTGACAGTGCTGGCTGTGTGGTGGGAGCACTGACAGCGCTGGCTGTGTGGGGGAGCTCTGACAGTGCTGGCTGTGTGGGGGAGCACTGACAGTGCTGGCTGTGTGGGGAGCACTGACAGTGCTGGCTGTGTGGGGGGAACACTGACAGTGCTGGCTGTGTGGGGGGAGCACTGACAGTGCTGGCTGTGTGGAGGGAGCACTGACAGTGCTAGCTGTGTGGTGGGAGCACTGACAGTGCTGGCTGTGTGATGGGAGCACAGACAGTGCTGGCTGTGTGGGGGGAGCACTGACAGTGCTGGCTGTGTGGGGAGCACTGACAGTGCTGGATGTGTGGTGGAGCACTGACAGTGCTGGCTGTGTGGGGGGAGCACTGACATTGCTGGCTGTGGGGGAGCACTGACAGTGCTGGCTGTGTGGGGGAAGCACTGACAGTGCTGGCTGTGTGGGGAGCACTGACATGCTGGCTGTGTGGGGGGAGCACTGACTGTGCTGGCGGTGTGGTGGGAGCACTGGCATTGCTGGCTGTGTGGTGGGAGCACTGACAGTGCTGGATGTGTGGGGGAGCACTGACAGTGCAGGCTGTTTGGGGGAGCACTGACAGTGCTGGCTGTGTGGGGGGAGCACTGACAGTGCTGGCTGTGTGGGGGAGCACTGACAGTGCTGGCTGTGCGGGGGAGCACTGACAGAGCTGGTTGTGTGGAGGGAGCACTGACAGTGCTGGCTGTGTGGGGGAGCACTGACAGTGCTGGCTGTGTGGTGGGAGGACTGACAGTGCTGGCTGTGTGGGGGGAGCACTGACAGTGTTGGCTGTGTGGGGGAGCACTGACAGTGCTGGCTGTGTGTGGGGAGCACTGACAGTGCTGGCTGTGTGTTGGGAGCACTGACAGTGCTGCCTGTGTGGGGTGAGCACTGACAGTGCTGGCTGTGTGGTGGGAGCACTGACAGTGCTGGCTGTGTGGGGGGAGCACTGACAGTGCTGGCTGTGGGGGGAGCACTGACAGTGCTGGCTGTGTGCGGGGAGCACTGACAGTGCTGGCTGTGTGGGGAGCACTCACAGTGCTGGCTGTGTGGGTGGAGCACTGGCAGTGCTTGCTGTTTGATGGGAGCACTGGCAATGCTGGCTGTGTGGTGGGAGCACTGGCAGTGCTGGCTGTGTGGGGGGAGCACTGACAGTGCTGGCTGTGTGTTGGGAGCACTGACAGTGCTGGCTGTGTGGGGTGAGCACTGACAGTGCTGGCTGTGTGGGGGGTGCACTGACAGTGCTGGCTGTGTGGGTGGAGCACTGACAGTGCTGGCTGTGTGGGGGGAGCACTGACAGTGCTGGCTGTGTGGTGGGAGCACTGACAGTGCTGGCTGTGTGGTGGGAGCACGGGCAGAGCTGGCTGTGTGGTGGGAGCACTGGCAGTGCTGGCTGTGTGGGGGGAGCACTGACAGTGCTGGCTGTGTGGGGAGCACTGACAGTGCTGGCTGTGCGGTGGGAGCACATTTATTTATGTGGTGACTCAGTCCAGGTTCAGGGAGCAGATCAAGATCGCGGTGAAATATCCGGTTGCATCAATTATTAAATTAATGAGAAAATAAAACTGACTGAAAGCCCCTCAGCCAATCAGGAGTTCCAACCGCTGACTGACAGCCTCTCAGCCAATCAGGAGCTCCAACCGCTGACTGACAGTCTCTCAGCCAATCAGGAGCTCCAGCCGCCGACTGGCAGTCTCTCAGCAATCAGGAGCTCCAACCGCTGACTGACAGTCTCTCAGCCTATCAGTATCTCCTGGCGCTGACTGACAGCCTCTCAGCCAATCAGGAGCTGGGTCTGGGGCGTGGGGAACACTGACAGTGCTGGCTGTGTGGTGGGGAGCACTGACACTGCTGGCTGTGTGGTGGGAGCACTGACAGTGCTGGCTGTGTGGGGGAGCACTGACAGTGCTGGCTGTGTGGTAGGAGCACTGACAGTGCTGGCTGTTTGGGGGAGCACTGACAGTGATGGCTGTGTGGGAGGAGCACTGACAGTGCTGGCTGTGTGGGGTGAGCACTGACAGTGCTGGCTGTGTGGTGGGAGCACTGACAGTGCTGGCTGTGTGGGGGGAGCACTGACAGTGCTGGCTGTGGGGGAGCACTGACAGTGCTGGCTGTGTGCGGGGAGCACTGACAGTGCTGGCTGTGTGGGGGAGCACTGACAGTGCTGGCTGTGTGGGGTGAGCACTGACAGTGCTGGCTGTGTGGGGGGAGTACTGACAGAGCTGGCTGTGTGGGGTGAGCACTGACAGTGCTGGCTGTGTGGGGGGAGCACTGACAGTGCTGGCTGTGTGGTGGGAGCACTGGCAGTGCTGGCTGTGTGGGGGGAGCACTGACAGTGCTGGCTGTGTGGGGAGCACTGACAGTGCTGGCTGTGTGGTGGGAGCACTAACCGTGCTGGCTGTGTGGGGGGAGGACTGACAGTGCTGGCTGTGTGGGGCGAACTCTGACAGTGCTGGCTCCGTGGGGTAGCACTGACAGTGCTGGCTGTGTGGGGGGAGCACTGGCAGTGCTGGCTGTGTGGGGGGAGCACTGACAGTGCTGGCTGTGTGGGGGAGCACTGACAGTGCTGGCTGTGTGGTGGGAGCACTGACAGTGCTAGCTGTGTTGGTGGAGGACTGACAGTGCTGGCTCTGTGGGGGAGCACTGACAGTGCTGGCTGTGTGAGGGGAGCACTGACAGTGCTGGCTGTGTAGGGGGAGCACTGGCAGTGCTGGCTGTGTGGGGGGAGCACTGACAGTGCTGGCTGGGTGGGGGGAGCACTGACAGTGCTGGCTGTGCGGGGGGGATCACTGACAGTTCTGGCTGTGTGGGGGGAGCACTGGCAGTGCTGGCTGTGTGGGGGGAGCACTGACAGTGCTGGCTGTGTGGGGGAGCACTGACAGTGCTGGCTGTGTGGTGGGAGCACTGACAGTGCTGGCTGTGTGGTGGGAGCGCTGACAGTGCTGGCTGTGTGGGGGAGCTCTGACAGTGCTGGCTGTGTGGGGGAGCACTGACAGTGCTGGCTGTGTGGGGGAGCACTGACGGTGCTGGCTGTGTGGGGAGCACTGACAGTGCTGGCTGTGTGGTGGGAGCACTGACAGTGCTGGCTGTGTGGGTGAGCACTGACAGTGCTGGCTGTGGGGGGAGCACTGACAGTGCTGGCTGTGTGGGGGGAACACTGACAGTGCTGGCTGTGTGGGGGGAGCACTGACAGTGCTGGCTGTGTGGAGGGAGCACTGACAGTGCTGGCTGTGTGGTGGGAGCACTGACAGTGCTGGCTGTGTGGGGGAGCACTGCCAGTGCTGGCTGTGTGGTGGGAGCACTGACAGTGCTGGCTGTGTGGGGGGAGCACTGACAGTGCTGGCTGTGTGGGGAGCACTGACAGTGCTGACTGTGGGGGAGCACTGACAGTGCTGGCTGTGTGGGGTGAGCACTGACAGTGCTGGCTGTGTGGTGGTAGCACTGACAGTGCAGGCTGTGTGGGGGAGCGCTGACAGTGCTGGCTGTGTGGTGGGAGCACTGACAGTGCTGGCTGTGTGGTGGGAGCACTGACAGTGGTGGCTGTGTGGGGGAGCACTCACAGTGCTGGCTGTGTGGGGAGCACTGACAGTGCTGGCTGTGTGGTGGGAACACTGACAGTGCTGGCTCTGTGGGGGAGCACTGACAGTGCTGGCTGTGTGGGAGACCACTGACAGTGCTGGCTGTGTGGGGAGCACTGACAGTGCTGGCTGTGTGGGGGGAGCACTGGCAGTGCTGGCTCTGTGGCGGAGCACTGACAGTGCTGGCTGTGTGGGGGAGCACTGACTGTGCTGGCTGTGTGGTGGGAGAACTGACAGTGCAGGCTGTGTGGGGTGAGCACTGACAGTGCTGGCTGTGTGGGGGAGCACTGACAGTGCTGGCTGTGTGGGGTGAGCACTGACAGTGCTGGCTGTGTGGGGGGAGCACTGACAGTGCTGGCTGTGTGGTGGGAGCACTGACAGTGCTGGCTGTGTGGTGGGAGCACGGGCAGTGCTGGCTGTGTGGTGGGAGCACTGGCAGTGCTGGCTGTGTGGGGGGAGCACTGATAGTGCTGGCTGTGTGGGGAGCACTGACAGTGCTGGCTGTGTGGTGGGAGCACTCACAGTGCTGGCTGTGTGGGGGGAGGACTGACAGTGCTGGCTGTGTGGGGCGAACTCTGACAGTGCTGGCTCTGTGGGGGAGCACTGACAGTGCTGGCTGTGTGGGGGGAGCACTGACAGTGCTGGCTGTGTGGGGGAGCACTGACAGTGCTGGCTGTGTGGGGGAGCACTGACAGTGCTGGCTGTGTGGTGGAGCACTGACAGTGCTGGCTGGGTGGTGGGAGCACTGACAGTGCTTGCTGTGTGGGTGGAGGACTGACAGTGCTGGCTGTGTGGGGGAGCACTGACAGTGCTAGCTGTGTGAGGGGAGCACTGACAGTGCTGGCTGTGTAGGGAGAGCACTGGCAGTGCTGGATGTGTGGGGGCAGCACTGACAGTGCTGGTTGTATGGTGGGAGCACTGACAGTGCTGGCTGTGTGGGGGAGCACTGACAGTGCTGGCTGTGTGGGGGATCACTGACAGTGCTGGCTGTGTGAGGGGAGCACTGACAGTGCTGGCTGTGTGGGGGGAGCACTGACAGTGCTGGCTGTGTGGTGGGAGCACTGACAGTGCTGGCTGTGTGGGGTGAGCACTGACAGTGCTGGCTGTGTGTGGTGAGCACTGACAGTGCTGGCTGTGTGGTGGGAGCACTGACAGTGCTGGCTGTGTGGGGTGAGCACTGACAGTGCTGGCTGTGTGGGAGGATCACTGACAGTGCTGGCTGTGTGGGGTGAGCACTGACAGTGCTGGCTGTGTGGTGGGAGCACTGACAGTGCTGGCTGTGTGGGGGGAGCACTGACAGTGCTGGCTGTGGGGGGAGCACGGACAGTGCTGGCTGTGTGCGGGGAGCACTGACAGTGCTGGCTGTGTGGGGGAGCACTGACAGTGCTGGCTGTGTGGGGTGAGCACTGACAGTGCTGGCTGTGTGGGGGGAGTACTGACAGAGCTGGCTATGTGGGGTGAGCACTGACAGTGCTGGCTGTGTGGGGGGAGCACTGACAGTGCTGGCTGTGTGGTGGGAGCACTGGCAGTGCTGGCTGTGTGGGGGGAGCACTGACAGTGCTGGCTGTGTGGGGAGCACTGACAGTGCTGGCTGTGTGGTGGGAGCACTAACCGTGCTGGCTGTGTGGAGGGAGCACTGATAGTGCTGGCTGTGTGGGGAGCACTGACAGTGCTGGCTGTGTGGTGGGAGCACTAACAGTGCTGGCTGTGTGGGGGGAGGACTGACAGTGCTGGCTGTGTGGGGCGAACTCTGACAGTGCTGGCTCTGTGGGGGAGCACTGACAGTGCTGGCTGTGTGGGGGGAGCACTGACAGTGCTGGCTGTGTGGTGGAGCACTGACAGTGCTGGCTGTGTGGGGGAGCACTGACAGTGCTGGCTGTGTGGTGGAGCACTGACAGTGCTGGCTGGGTGGTGGGAGCACTGACAGTGCTTGCTGTGTGGGTGGAGGACTGACAGTGCTGGCTGTGTGGGGGAGCACTGACAGTGCTAGCTGTGTGAGGTGAGCACTGACAGTGCTGGCTGTGTAGGGAGAGCCCTGGCAGTGCTGGCTGTGTGGGGGCAGCACTGACAGTGCTGGTTGTATGGTGGGAGCACTGACAGTGCTGGCTGTGTGGGGGAGCACTGACAGTGCTGGCTGTGTGGGGGATCACTGACAGTGCTGGCTGTGTGAGGGGAGCACTGACAGTGCTGGCTGTGTGGGGGGAGCACTGACAGTGCTGGCTGTGTGGTGGGAGCACTGACAGTGCTGGCTGTGTGGGGTGAGCACTGACAGTGCTGGCTGTGTGGGGTGAGCACTGACAGTGCTGGCTGTGTGGGGGGAGCACTGACAGTGCTGGCTGTGTGGGGTGAGCACTGACAGTGCTGGCTGTGTGGGAGGAGCACTGACAGTGCTGGCTGTGTGGGGTGAGCACTGACAGTGCTGGCTGTGTGGTGGGAGCACTGACAGTGCTGGCTGTGTGGGGGGAGCACTGACAGTGCTGGCTGTGGGGGGAGCACGGACAGTGCTGGCTGTGTGCGGGGAGCACTGACAGTGCTGGCTGTGTGGGGGAGCACTGACAGTGCTGGCTGTGTGGGGTAAGCACTGACAGTGCTGGCTGTGTGGGGGGAGTACTGACAGAGCTGGCTGTGTGGGGTGAGCACTGACAGTGCTGGCTGTGTGGGGGAGCACTGACAGTGCTGGCTGTGTGGTGGGAGCACTGGCAGTGCTGGCTGTGTGGGGGGAGCACTGACAGTGCTGGCTGTGTGGGGAGCACTGACAGTGCTGGCTGTGTGGTGGGAGCACTAACCGTGCTGGCTGTGTGGGGGGAGGACTGACAGTGCTGGCTGTGTGGGGCGAACTCTGACAGTGCTGGCTCCGTGGGGTAGCACTGACAGTGCTGGCTGTGTGGGGGGAGCACTGGCAGTGCTGGCTGTGTGGGGGGAGCACTGACAGTGCTGGCTGTGTGGGGGAGCACTGACAGTGCTGGCTGTGTGGTGGGAGCACTGACAGTGCTAGCTGTGTGGGTGGAGGACTGACAGTGCTGGCTCTGTGGGGGAGGACTGACAGTGCTGGCTGTGTGAGGGGAGCACTGACAGTGCTGGCTGTGTAGGGGGAGCACTGGCAGTGCTGGCTGTGTGGGGGGAGCACTGACAGTGCTGGCTGGGTGGGGGAGCACTGACAGTGCTGGCTGTGCGGGGGGATCACTGACAGTTCTGGCTGTGTGGGGGGAGCACTGGCAGTGCTGGCTGTGTGGGGGGAGCACTGACAGTGCTGGCTGTGTGGGGGAGCACTGACAGTGCTGGCTGTGTGGTGGGAGCACTGACAGTGCTGGCTGTGTGGTGGGACCGCTGACAGTGCTGGCTGTGTGGGGGAGCTCTGACAGTGCTGGCTGTGTGGGGGAGCACTGACAGTGCTGGCTGCGTGGGGGAGCACTGACGGTGCTGGCTGTGTGGGGAGCACTGACAGTGCTGGCTGTGTGGTGGGAGCACTGACAGTGCTGGCTGTGTGGGGGAGCACTGACAGTGCTGGCTGTGGGGGGAGCACTGACAGTGCTGGCAGTGTGGGGTGAACACTGACAGTGCTGGCTGTGTTGGGGGAGCACTGACAGTGCTGGCTGTGTGGAGGGAGCACTGACAGTGCTGGCTGTGTGGTGGGAGCACTGACAGTGCTGGCTGTGTGGGGAGCACTGACAGTGCTGGCTGTGTGGTGGGAGCACTGACAGTGCTGGCTGTGTGGGGGGAGCACTGACAGTGCTGGCTGTGTGGGGAGCACTGACAGTGCTGACTGTGGGGGAGCACTGACAGTGCTGGCTGTGTGGGGTGAGCACTGACAGTGCTGGCTGTGTGGTGGTAGCACTGACAGTGCTGGCTGTGTGGGGGAGCGCTGACAGTGCTGGCTGTGTGTTGGGAGCACTGACAGTGCTGGCTGTGTGGTGGGAGCACTGACAGTGGTGGCTGTGTGGGGGAGCACTCACAGTGCTGGCTGTGTGGGGAGCACTGACAGTGCTGGCTGTGTGGTGGGAACACTGACAGTGCTGGCTCTGTGGGGAGCACTGACAGTGCTGGCTGTGTGGGAGACCACTGACAGTGCTGGCTGTGTGGGGAGCACTGACAGTGCTGGCTGTGTGGGGGGAGCACTGACAGTGCTGGCTCTGTGGCGGAGCACTGACAGTGCTGGCTGTGTGGGGGAGCACTTACTGTGCTGGCTGTGTGGTGGGAGAACTGACAGTGCAGTCTGTGTGGGGGAGCACTGACAGTGCTGGCTGTGTGGGGGGAGCACTGACAGTGCTGGCTGTGGGGGGAGCACTGACAGTGCTGGCTGTGTGCGGGGAGCACTGACAGTGCTGGCTGTGTGGGGGAGCACTGACAGTGCTGGCTGTGTGGGGTAAGCACTGACAGTGCTGGCTGTGTGGGGGGAGCACTGACAGTGCTGGCTGTGTGGGGTGAGCACTGACAGTGCTGGCTGTGTGGGGGGAGCACTGACAGTGCTGGCTGTGTGGTGGGAGCACTGACAGTGCTGGCTGTGTGGTGGGAGCACGGGCAGTGCTGGCTGTGTGGTGGGAGCACTGGCAGTGCTGGCTGTGTGGGGGGAGCACTGATAGTGCTGGCTGTGTGGGGAGCACTGACAGTGCTGGCTGTGTGGTGGGAGCACTAACAGTGCTGGCTGTGTGGGGGGAGGACTGACAGTGCTGGCTGTGTGGGGCGAACTCTGACAGTGCTGGCTCTGTGGGGGAGCACTGACAGTGCTGGCTGTGTGGGGGGAGCACGGGCAGTGCTGGCTGTGTGGGGGGAGCACTGACAGTGCAGGCTGTGTGGGGGAGCACTGACAGTGCTGGCTGTGTGGGGGAGCACTGACAGTGCTGGCTGTGTGGTGGAGCACTGACAGTGCTGGCTGGGTGGTGGGAGCACTGACAGTGCTTGCTGTGTGGGTGGAGGACTGACAGTGCTGGCTGTGTGGGGGAGCACTGACAGTGCTAGCTGTGTGAGGGGAGCACTGACAGTGCTGGCTGGGTAGGGAGAGCACTGGCAGTGCTGGCTGTGTGGGGGCAGCACTGACAGTGCTGGTTGTGTGGTGGGAGCACTGACAGTGCTGGCTGTGTGAGGGGAGCACTGACAGTGCTGGCTGTGTGGGGGGAGCACTGACAGTGCTGGCTGTGTGGTGGGAGCACTGACAGTGCTGGCTGTGTGGGGGGAGCACTGACAGTGCTGGCTGTGTGGTGGGAGCACTGACAGTGCTAGCTGTGTGGGTGGAGGACTGACAGTGCTGGCTCTGTGGGGGAGCACTGACAGTGCTGGCTGTGTGAGGGGAGCACTGACAGTGCTGGCTGGGTGGGGGGAGCACTGACAGTGCTGGCTGAGTGGGGGGATCACTGACAGTTCTGGCTGTGTGGGGGGAGCACTGGCAGTGCTGGCTGTGTGGGGGAGCACTGACAGTGCTGGCTGTGTGGGGAGCACTGACAGTGCTGGCTGTGTGGTGGGAGCACTGACAGTGCTGGCTGTGTGGTGGGAGCACTGACAGTGCTGGCTGTGTGGGGGAGCTCTGACAGTGCTGGCTGTGTGGGGGAGCACTGACAGTGCTGGCTGTGTGGGGAGCACTGACAGTGCTGGCTGTGTGGGGGGAACACTGACAGTGCTGGCTGTGTGGGGGGAGCACTGACAGTGCTGGCTGTGTGGGGGAGCACTGACAGTGCTGGCTGTGTGGTGGGAGCACTGACAGTGCTGGCTGTGTGGTGGGAGCGCTGACAGTGCTGGCTGTGTGGGGGAGCTCTGACAGTGCTGGCTGTGTGGGGGAGCACTGACAGTGCTGGCTGCGTGGGGGAGCACTGACGGTGCTGGCTGTGTGGGGAGCACTGACAGTGCTGGCTGTGTGGTGGGAGCACTGACAGTGCTGGCTGTGTGGGGGAGCACTGACAGTGCTGGCTGTGGGGGGAGCACTGACAGTGCTGGCAGTGTGGGGTGAACACTGACAGTGCTGGCTGTGTTGGGGGAGCACTGACAGTGCTGGCTGTGTGGAGGGAGCACTGACAGTGCTGGCTGTGTGGTGGGAGCACTGACAGTGCTGGCTGTGTGGGGAGCACTGACAGTGCTGGCTGTGTGGTGGGAGCACTGACAGTGCTGGCTGTGTGGGGGGAGCACTGACAGTGCTGGCTGTGTGGGGAGCACTGACAGTGCTGACTGTGGGGGAGCACTGACAGTGCTGGCTGTGTGGGGTGAGCACTGACAGTGCTGGCTGTGTGGTGGTAGCACTGACAGTGCTGGCTGTGTGGGGGAGCGCTGACAGTGCTGGCTGTGTGTTGGGAGCACTGACAGTGCTGGCTGTGTGGTGGGAGCACTGACAGTGGTGGCTGTGTGGGGGAGCACTCACAGTGCTGGCTGTGTGGGGAGCACTGACAGTGCTGGCTGTGTGGTGGGAACACTGACAGTGCTGGCTCTGTGGGGAGCACTGACAGTGCTGGCTGTGTGGGAGACCACTGACAGTGCTGGCTGTGTGGGGAGCACTGACAGTGCTGGCTGTGTGGGGGGAGCACTGACAGTGCTGGCTCTGTGGCGGAGCACTGACAGTGCTGGCTGTGGGGGGAGCACTGACAGTGCTGGCTGTGTGCGGGGAGCACTGACAGTGCTGGCTGTGTGGGGGAGCACTGACAGTGCTGGCTGTGTGGGGTAAGCACTGACAGTGCTGGCTGTGTGGGGGGAGCACTGACAGTGCTGGCTGTGTGGGGTGAGCACTGACAGTGCTGGCTGTGTGGGGGGAGCACTGACAGTGCTGGCTGTGTGGTGGGAGCACTGACAGTGCTGGCTGTGTGGTGGGAGCACGGGCAGTGCTGGCTGTGTGGTGGGAGCACTGGCAGTGCTGGCTGTGTGGGGGGAGCACTGATAGTGCTGGCTGTGTGGGGAGCACTGACAGTGCTGGCTGTGTGGTGGGAGCACTAACAGTGCTGGCTGTGTGGGGGGAGGACTGACAGTGCTGGCTGTGTGGGGCGAACTCTGACAGTGCTGGCTCTGTGGGGGAGCACTGACAGTGCTGGCTGTGTGGGGGGAGCACGGGCAGTGCTGGCTGTGTGGGGGGAGCACTGACAGTGCTGGCTGTGTGGGGGAGCACTGACAGTGCTGGCTGTGTGGGGGAGCACTGACAGTGCTGGCTGTGTGGTGGAGCACTGACAGTGCTGGCTGGGTGGTGGGAGCACTGACAGTGCTTGCTGTGTGGGTGGAGGACTGACAGTGCTGGCTGTGTGGGGGAGCACTGACAGTGCTAGCTGTGTGAGGGGAGCACTGACAGTGCTGGCTGTGTAGGGAGAGCACTGGCAGTGCTGGCTGTGTGGGGGCAGCACTGACAGTGCTGGTTGTGTGGTGGGAGCACTGACAGTGCTGGCTGTGTGAGGGGAGCACTGACAGTGCTGGCTGTGTGGGGGGAGCACTGACAGTGCTGGCTGTGTGGTGGGAGCACTGACAGTGCTGGCTGTGTGGGGGGAGCACTGACAGTGCTGGCTGTGTGGTGGGAGCACTGACAGTGCTAGCTGTGTGGGTGGAGGACTGACAGTGCTGGCTCTGTGGGGGAGCACTGACAGTGCTGGCTGTGTGAGGGGAGCACTGACAGTGCTGGCTGGGTGGGGGGAGCACTGACAGTGCTGGCTGAGTGGGGGGATCACTGACAGTTCTGGCTGTGTGGGGGGAGCACTGGCAGTGCTGGCTGTGTGGGGGAGCACTGACAGTGCTGGCTGTGTGGGGAGCACTGACAGTGCTGGCTGTGTGGTGGGAGCACTGACAGTGCTGGCTGTGTGGTGGGAGCACTGACAGTGCTGGCTGTGTGGGGGAGCTCTGACAGTGCTGGCTGTGTGGGGGACCACTGACAGTGCTGGCTGTGTGGGGAGCACTGACAGTGCTGGCTGTGTGGGGGGAACACTGACAGTGCTGGCTGTGTGGGGGGAGCACTGACAGTGCTGGCTGTGTGGAGGGAGCACTGACAGTGCTAGCTGTGTGGTGGGAGCACTGACAGTGCTGGCTGTGTGGTGGGAGCACTGACAGTGCTGGCTGTGTGGGGGAGCACTGACAGTGCTGGCTGTGTGGGGAGCACTGACAGTGCTGGCTGTGTGGTGGAGCACTGATAGTGCTGGCTGTGTGGGGGGAGCACTGACATTGCTGGCTGTGGGGGAGCACTGACAGTGCTGGCTGTGTGGGGGGAGCACTGACAGTGCTGGCTGTGTGGGGAGCACTGACAGTGCTGGCTGTGTGGGGGGAGCACTGACTGTGCTGGCGGTGTGGTGGGAGCACTGGCATTGCTGGCTGTGTGGTAGGAGCACTGACAGTGCTGGATGTGTGGGGGAGCACTGACAGTTCAGGCTGTTTGGGGAGCACTGACAGTGCTGGCTGTGTGGGGGAGCACTGACAGTGCTGGCTGTGTGGGGGAGCACTGACAGTGCTGGCTGTGCGGGGGAGCACTGACAGTGCTGGTTGTGTGGAGGGAGCACTGACAGTGCTGGCTGTGTGGGGGAGCACTGACAGTGCTGGCTGTGTGGTGGGAGGACTGACAGTGCTGGCTGTGTGGGGGGAGCACTGACAGTGCTGGCTGTGTGGGGGAGCACTGACAGTGCTGGCTGTGTGGGGGAGCACTGACAGTGCTGGCTGTGGGGGGAGCACTGACAGTGCTGGCTGTGTGCGGGGAGCACTGACAGTGCTGGCTGTGTGGGGAGCACTCACAGTGCTGGATGTGTGGGTGGAGCACTGGTAGTGCTTGCTGTGTGATGGGAGCACTGGCAATGCTGGCTGTGTGGTGGGAGCACTGGCAGTGGTGGCTGTGTGGGGGGAGCACTGACAGTGCTGGCTGTGTGTGGGGAGCACTCACAGTGCTGGATGTGTGGGTGGAGCACTGGTAGTGCTTGCTGTGTGATGGGAGCACTGGCAATGCTGGCTGTGTGGTGGGAGCACTGGCAGTGGTGGCTGTGTGGGGGGAGCACTGACAGTGCTGGCTGCGTGTTGGGAGCACTGACAGTGCTGGCTGTGTGGGGTGAGCACTGACAGTGCTGGCTGTGTGGGGGGTGCACTGACAGTGCTGGCTGTGTGGGTGGAGCACTGACAGTGCTGGCTGTGTGGGGGGAGCACTGACAGTGCTGGCTGTGGGGGGAGCACGGACAGTGCTGGCTGTGTGCGGGGAGCACTGACAGTGCTGGCTGTGTGGGGGAGCACTGACAGTGCTGGCTGTGTGGGGTAAGCACTGACAGTGCTGGCTGTGTGGGGGGAGTACTGACAGAGCTGGCTGTGTGGGGTGAGCACTGGCAGTGCTGGCTGTGTGGGGGAGCACTGACAGTGCTGGCTGTGTGGTGGGAGCACTGGCAGTGCTGGCTGTGTGGGGGGAGCACTGACAGTGCTGGCTGTGTGGGGAGCACTGACAGTGCTGGCTGTGTGGTGGGAGCACTAACCGTGCTGGCTGTGTGGGGGGAGGACTGACAGTGCTGGCTGTGTGGGGCGAACTCTGACAGTGCTGGCTCCGTGGGGTAGCACTGACAGTGCTGGCTGTGTGGGGGGAGCACTGGCAGTGCTGGCTGTGTGGGGGGAGCACTGACAGTGCTGGCTGTGTGGGGGAGCACTGACAGTGCTGGCTGTGTGGTGGGAGCACTGACAGTGCTAGCTGTGTGGGTGGAGGACTGACAGTGCTGGCTCTGTGGGGGAGGACTGACAGTGCTGGCTGTGTGAGGGGAGCACTGACAGTGCTGGCTGTGTAGGGGGAGCACTGGCAGTGCTGGCTGTGTGGGGGGAGCACTGACAGTGCTGGCTGGGTGGGGGAGCACTGACAGTGCTGGCTGTGCGGGGGGATCACTGACAGTTCTGGCTGTGTGGGGGAGCACTGGCAGTGCTGGCTGTGTGGGGGGAGCACTGACAGTGCTGGCTGTGTGGGGGAGCACTGACAGTGCTGGCTGTGTGGTGGGAGCACTGACAGTGCTGGCTGTGTGGTGGGAGCGCTGACAGTGCTGGCTGTGTGGGGGAGCTCTGACAGTGCTGGCTGTGTGGGGGAGCACTGACAGTGCTGGCTGCGTGGGGGAGCACTGACGGTGCTGGCTGTGTGGGGAGCACTGACAGTGCTGGCTGTGTGGTGGGAGCACTGACAGTGCTGGCTGTGTGGGGGAGCACTGACAGTGCTGGCTGTGGGGGGAGCACTGACAGTGCTGGCAGTGTGGGGTGAACACTGACAGTGCTGGCTGTGTTGGGGGAGCACTGACAGTGCTGGCTGTGTGGAGGGAGCACTGACAGTGCTGGCTGTGTGGTGGGAGCACTGACAGTGCTGGCTGTGTGGGGAGCACTGACAGTGCTGGCTGTGTGGTGGGAGCACTGACAGTGCTGGCTGTGTGGGGGGAGCACTGACAGTGCTGGCTGTGTGGGGAGCACTGACAGTGCTGACTGTGGGGGAGCACTGACAGTGCTGGCTGTGTGGGGTGAGCACTGACAGTGCTGGCTGTGTGGTGGTAGCACTGACAGTGCTGGCTGTGTGGGGGAGCGCTGACAGTGCTGGCTGTGTGTTGGGAGCACTGACAGTGCTGGCTGTGTGGTGGGAGCACTGACAGTGGTGGCTGTGTGGGGGAGCACTCACAGTGCTGGCTGTGTGGGGAGCACTGACAGTGCTGGCTGTGTGGTGGGAACACTGACAGTGCTGGCTCTGTGGGGAGCACTGACAGTGCTGGCTGTGTGGGAGACCACTGACAGTGCTGGCTGTGTGGGGAGCACTGACAGTGCTGGCTGTGTGGGGGGAGCACTGACAGTGCTGGCTCTGTGGCGGAGCACTGACAGTGCTGGCTGTGTGGGGGAGCACTTACTGTGCTGGCTGTGTGGTGGGAGAACTGACAGTGCAGTCTGTGTGGGGGAGCACTGACAGTGCTGGCTGTGTGGGGGGAGCACTGACAGTGCTGGCTGTGGGGGGAGCACTGACAGTGCTGGCTGTGTGCGGGGAGCACTGACAGTGCTGGCTGTGTGGGGGAGCACTGACAGTGCTGGCTGTGTGGGGTAAGCACTGACAGTGCTGGCTGTGTGGGGGGAGCACTGACAGTGCTGGCTGTGTGGGGTGAGCACTGACAGTGCTGGCTGTGTGGGGGGAGCACTGACAGTGCTGGCTGTGTGGTGGGAGCACTGACAGTGCTGGCTGTGTGGTGGGAGCACGGGCAGTGCTGGCTGTGTGGTGGGAGCACTGGCAGTGCTGGCTGTGTGGGGGGAGCACTGATAGTGCTGGCTGTGTGGGGAGCACTGACAGTGCTGGCTGTGTGGTGGGAGCACTAACAGTGCTGGCTGTGTGGGGGGAGGACTGACAGTGCTGGCTGTGTGGGGCGAACTCTGACAGTGCTGGCTCTGTGGGGGAGCACTGACAGTGCTGGCTGTGTGGGGGGAGCACGGGCAGTGCTGGCTGTGTGGGGGGAGCACTGACAGTGCTGGCTGTGTGGGGGAGCACTGACAGTGCTGGCTGTGTGGGGGAGCACTGACAGTGCTGGCTGTGTGGTGGAGCACTGACAGTGCTGGCTGGCTGGTGGGAGCACTGACAGTGCTTGCTGTGTGGGTGGAGGACTGACAGTGCTGGCTGTGTGGGGGAGCACTGACAGTGCTAGCTGTGTGAGGGGAGCACTGACAGTGCTGGCTGTGTAGGGAGAGCACTGGCAGTGCTGGCTGTGTGGGGGCAGCACTGACAGTGCTGGTTGTGTGGTGGGAGCACTGACAGTGCTGGCTGTGTGAGGGGAGCACTGACAGTGCTGGCTGTGTGGGGGGAGCACTGACAGTGCTGGCTGTGTGGTGGGAGCACTGACAGTGCTGGCTGTGTGGGGGGAGCACTGACAGTGCTGGCTGTGTGGTGGGAGCACTGACAGTGCTAGCTGTGTGGGTGGAGGACTGACAGTGCTGGCTCTGTGGGGGAGCACTGACAGTGCTGGCTGTGTGAGGGGAGCACTGACAGTGCTGGCTGGGTGGGGGGAGCACTGACAGTGCTGGCTGAGTGGGGGGATCACTGACAGTTCTGGCTGTGTGGGGGGAGCACTGGCAGTGCTGGCTGTGTGGGGGAGCACTGACAGTGCTGGCTGTGTGGGGAGCACTGACAGTGCTGGCTGTGTGGTGGGAGCACTGACAGTGCTGGCTGTGTGGTGGGAGCACTGACAGTGCTGGCTGTGTGGGGGAGCTCTGACAGTGCTGGCTGTGTGGGGGAGCACTGACAGTGCTGGCTGTGTGGGGAGCACTGACAGTGCTGGCTGTGTGGGGGGAACACTGACAGTGCTGGCTGTGTGGGGGGAGCACTGACAGTGCTGGCTGTGTGGAGGGAGCACTGACAGTGCTAGCTGTGTGGTGGGAGCACTGACAGTGCTGGCTGTGTGGTGGGAGCACTGACAGTGCTGGCTGTGTGGGGGGAGCACTGACAGTGCTGGCTGTGTGGGGAGCACTGACAGTGCTGGCTGTGTGGTGGAGCACTGATAGTGCTGGCTGTGTGGGGGGAGCACTGACATTGCTGGCTGTGGGGGAGCACTGACAGTGCTGGCTGTGTGGGGGGAGCACTGACAGTGCTGGCTGTGTGGGGAGCACTGACAGTGCTGGCTGTGTGGGGGGAGCACTGACTGTGCTGGCGGTGTGGTGGGAGCACTGGCATTGCTGGCTGTGTGGTAGGAGCACTGACAGTGCTGGATGTGTGGGGGAGCACTGACAGTTCAGGCTGTTTGGGGAGCACTGACAGTGCTGGCTGTGTGGGGGAGCACTGACAGTGCTGGCTGTGTGGGGGAGCACTGACAGTGCTGGCTGTGCGGGGGAGCACTGACAGTGCTGGTTGTGTGGAGGGAGCACTGACAGTGCTGGCTGTGTGGGGGAGCACTGACAGTGCTGGCTGTGTGGTGGGAGGACTGACAGTGCTGGCTGTGTGGGGGGAGCACTGACAGTGCTGGCTGTGTGGGGGAGCACTGACAGTGCTGGCTGTGTGGGGGAGCACTGACAGTGCTGGCTGTGGGGGGAGCACTGACAGTGCTGGCTGTGTGCGGGGAGCACTGACAGTGCTGGCTGTGTGGGGAGCACTCACAGTGCTGGATGTGTGGGTGGAGCACTGGTAGTGCTTGCTGTGTGATGGGAGCACTGGCAATGCTGGCTGTGTGGTGGGAGCACTGGCAGTGGTGGCTGTGTGGGGGGAGCACTGACAGTGCTGGCTGTGTGTGGGGAGCACTCACAGTGCTGGATGTGTGGGTGGAGCACTGGTAGTGCTTGCTGTGTGATGGGAGCACTGGCAATGCTGGCTGTGTGGTGGGAGCACTGGCAGTGGTGGCTGTGTGGGGGGAGCACTGACAGTGCTGGCTGCGTGTTGGGAGCACTGACAGTGCTGGCTGTGTGGGGTGAGCACTGACAGTGCTGGCTGTGTGGGGGGTGCACTGACAGTGCTGGCTGTGTGGGTGGAGCACTGACAGTGCTGGCTGTGTGGGGGGAGCACTGACAGTGCTGGCTGTGTGGTGGGAGCACTGATAGAGCTGGCTGTGTGGTGGGAGCACGGGCAGAGCTGGCTGTGTGCTGGGAGCACTGGCAGTGCTGGCTGTGTGGGGGGAGCACTGACAGTGCTGGCTGTGTGGGGAGCACTGACAGTGCTGGCTGTGCGGTGGGAGCACATTTATTTATGTGGTGACTCAGTCCAGGTTCAGGGAGCAGATCAAGATCGCGGTGAAATATCCGATTGCATCAATTATTAAATTAATGAGAAAATAAAACTGACTGAAAGCCACTCAGCCAATCAGGAGTTCCAACCGCTGACTGACAGTCTCTCAGCCAATCAGGAGCTCCAGCCGCTGACTGACAGTCTTTCAGCCAATCAGGAGCTCCAGCCGCCGACTGGCAGTCTCTCAGCAATCAGGAGCTCCAACCGCTGACTGACAGTCTCTCAGCCTATCAGTATCTCCTGGCGCTGAATGACAGCCTCTCAGCCAATGAGGAGCTGGGTCTGGGGCGTGGGGAACACTGACAGTGCTGGCTGTGTGGTGGGGAGCACTGACAGTGCTGGCTGTGTGGTGGGAGCACTGACAGTGCTGGCTGTGTGGGGGAGGACTGACAGTGCTGGCTGTGTGGTAGGAGCACTGACAGTGCTGGCTGTTTGGGGGAGCACTGACAGTGCTGGCTGTGTGGGGGGAGCACTGACAGTGCTGGCTGTGTGGGGTGAGCACTGACAGTGCTGGCTGTGTGGTGGGAGCACTGACAGTGCTGGCTGTGTGGGGGGAGCACTGACAGTGCTGGCTGTGCGGGGAGCACTGACAGTGCTGGCTGTGTGCGGGGAGCACTGACAGTGCTGGCTGTGTGGGGGAGCACTGACAGTGCTGGCTGTGTGGGGTGAGCACTGACAGTGCTGGCTGTGTGGGGGAGCACTGACAGTGCTGGCTGTGTGGGGTGAGCACTGACAGTGCTGGCTGTGTGGGGGAGCACTGACAGTGCTGGCTGTGTGGTGGGAGCACTGGCAGTGCTGGCTGTGTGGGGGGAGCACTGACAGTGCTGGCTGTGTGGGGAGCACTGACAGTGCTGGCTGTGTGGTGGGAGCACTAACAGTGCTGGCTGTGTGGGGGGAGGACTGACAGTGCTGGCTGTGTGGGGCGAACTCTGACAGTGCTGGCTCCGTGGGGTAGCACTGACAGTGCTGGCTGTGTGGGGGGAGCACTGGCAGTGCTGGCTGTGTGGGGGAGCACTGACAGTGCTGGCTGTGTGGGGGAGCACTGACAGTGCTGGCTTTCTGATGGGAGCACTGACAGTGCTGGCTGTGTGGTGGAGCACTGACAGTGCTGGCTGTGTGGTGGGAGCACTGACAGTGCTAGCTGTGTAGGGGAGCACTGGCAGTGCTGGCTGTGTGGGGGGAGCACTGACAGTGTTGGCTGGGTGGGGGGTACACTGACAGTGCTGGCTGTGTGGGGGGATCACTGACAGTTCTGGCTGTGTGGGGGGAGCACTGGCAGTGCTGGCTGTGTGGGGGGAGCACTGACAGTGCTGGCTGTGTGGGGGAGCACTGACAGTGCTGGCTGTGTGGTGGGAGCACTGACAGTGCTGGCTGTGTGGTGGGAGCGCTGACAGAGCTGGCTGTGTGGGGCAGCTCTGACAGTGCTGGCTGTGTGGGGGAGCACTGACAGTGCTGGCTGTGTGGGGGAGCACTGACGGTGCTGGCTGTGTGGGGAGCACTGACAGTGCTGGCTGTGTGGTGGGAGCACTGACAGTGCTGGCTGTGTGGGGGAGCACTGACAGTGCTGGCTGTGGGGGGAGCACTGACAGTGCTGGCTGTGTGGTGGGAACACTGACAGTGCTGGCTGTGTGGGGGAGCACTGACAGTGCTGGCTGTGTGGGGAGCACTGACAGTGCTGACTGTGGGGGAGCACTGACAGTGCTGGCTGTGTGGAGGGAGCACTGATAGTGCTGGCTGTGTGGGGAGCACTGACAGTGCTGGCTGTGTGGGGGGAGCACTGACTGTGCTGGCGGTGTGGTGGGAGCACTGGCATTGCTGGCTGTGTGGGGGAACACTGACAGTGCTGGCTATGTGGTGGGAGCACTGACAGTGCTGGATGTGTGGGGGAGCACTGACAGTGCTGGCTATGTGTGGGGGAGCACTGACAGTGCTGGCTGTGTGGGGGGAGCCCTGTAAGTGCTGGCTGTGTGGTGGGAGCACTGACAGTGCTGGCTGTGTGGGGGGAGCACTGACAGTGCTGGCTGTGTGGGGGAGCACTGACAGTGCTGGCTGTGTGGGGGGAGCACTGACAGTGCTGGCTGTGTGGGGAAGCACTGACAGTGCTGGCTGTGTGGGGGGAGCACTGACAGTGCTGGCTGTGTGGGGGAGCACTGACAGTGCTGGCTGTGTGTTGGGAGCACTGACAGTGCTGGCTGTGTGGGGGGAGCACTGACAGTGATGGCTGTGTCGGTGGAGCACTGACAGTGCTGGCTGTGTGGTGGGAGCACTGACATTGCTGGCTGTTGTGACGAGGCACTGGCAGTGATGGCTGTGTGGGTGGAGCACTGACAGTGCTGGCTGTGTGGGGGGAGCACTGACAGTGCTGGCTGTGTGGGGGAGCACTGACAGTGATGGCTGTGTCGGTGGAGCACAGGCAGTGCTGGCTGTGGGATGGCTCTGAACTGACATAAACTGTCCATTGTGAACTGACATAAAATGGCCACCGTGAACTGACATAAAATGGCTGCCGTGAACTGACATAAAATGCCCCCCTTCAACCAATATAAAATGACCACCGTGAACTGACATAAAATGGCTGCCATGAACTGACATTAAATGGTCACCGCGAATGGACATAAAATGGCTGCCGTGAGCTAACATAAAATAGCCACCGTGACCTGACATAAAATGGCCACCGTGAACTGACATACAATGGCCACCGTGAACTGACATAAAATGGCCACCGTGAACTGACATAAAATGGCCATTGCGAGCTGACATAAAACGGCCCCCGTGAACGGACATACAATGGCCACCGTGAACTGACATAAAATGGCCATTGCGAGCTGACATAAAACGGCCCCCTTCAACCGACATAAAATGACCACCATGAACTGACATAAAATGGCCCCTTCGACTGAATAAAATGGCCCCTGTGAACTGACATAAAATGGCTACCGTGAACTGAGATAAAATGGCCACCATGAACTGACATAAAATGGCCCCCGTGAACTGACATAAAATGGCCACCGTGAACTGACATAAAATGGCCCCCGTGAACCGACATGAACTGGCCACCGCAACTGAGATAAAATGGCCATTGCAAACTGACATAACATGGCCATTGTGAACTGACATACAATGGCCAATGTGAACTGACATTCAGTGGCCATTGTGAACTGACATAAAATGGCCACCATGAACAGACATAAAATGGCCATTGTGAACTGACATAAAATGGCCATTGCGAACTGACATACAATGGCCATTGAGAACTGACATACAATGGCCACCATGAACTGACATAAAATGTCCACTGTGAACTGACATACAACGGCCATTGTGAACTGACATACAATGGCCACCATGAACTGACATAAAATGGCCATTGTGAACAGACATAAAATGACCACCGTGAACTGACATACAATCGCCACCGTGAACTGACATAAAATGTCCACTGTGAACTGACATACAATGGCCACCGTGAACTGACATAAAATGACCATTGTGAACAGACATAAAATGGCCACCGTGTACTGACATAAAATGGACCCCGTGAACTGACATAAAATGGCATTGTGAACAGATATACAATGGCCACCGTGAACTGACATAAAACGGCCATTGTGAACAGACATGAAATGGCCACTGTGAACTGATATACAATGGCTGCCGTGAACTGGCATAAAATGGTCACTGTGAACTGACAAAAAATGGCCATTGTGAACTGACATACAATGGCCATTGTGAACTGACATAAAATGGCCATTGCGACCTGACATAAAACAGCCCCCGTGAACTGACATAAACTGTCCATTGTGAACTGACATACAATGACCCCCTTGAACTGACATAAAATGGCCATTCTGAGCAGACATAAAATGGCCATTGTGAACTGACATAAAATGGCCATTGCGACCTGACATAAAAAGGCCCCCGTGAACTGATATAAACTGTCCATTCTGAACTGACATACAATGGCCACAAATGAACTGACATAAAATGGCCATTGTGAACTGACATAAAATGGCCACTGTGAACTGAAATAAAATGGCCACTGTGAACTGATATACAATGGCCGCCGTGAACTGACATAAAATGGCCATTGCGACCTGACATAAAAAGGCATCCGTGAACTGACATAAAATGGCCCCCGTGAACTGACATAAACTGTCCATTGTGAACTGACATACAATGGCCCCCTTGAACTGACATAAAATGGCCAATGTGAACAGACATAAAATGGCCATTGTGAACTGACATACAATGGCCACCTTGAACTGACATAAAATGTCCACCGTGAACTGACATAAAATGGCCCCCGTGAACTGACATAAAATGGGCACCGTGAACTGACATAAAATGTCCCCCGTGAACCGACATGAACTGGCCACCGCAACTGAGATAAAATGGCCATTGCAAACTGACATAAAATGGCCATTGTGAACTGACATACAATGGCCACCGTGAACTGAGATAAAATGGCCATTGCAAACTGACATAAAATGGCCATTGTGAACTGACATACAGTGGCCACTGTGAACTGACATAAAATGGCTGCCGTGAACTGATATACAATGGCCCCCGTGAACTGATATAAAATGTCCATCGTGAACTGACATGAAACGGCCCCGTGAACTGACATAAAATGGCCGCCATGAGCTAACATAAAATAGCCACCGTGACCTGACATAAAATGGCCGCCATGAACTGACATACAATGGCCACCGTGAACTGACATAAAATGGCCATTGCAAGCAGACATAAAATGGCCCCCGTCAACCGGCATAAAATGACCACCGTGAACCGACATAAAATGGCCACCGTGTACTGACATAAAATGGCCCCCATCGACTGAATAAAATGGCCCCCGTGAACTGACAAAAATGGCCACTGTGAACTGAGATAAAATGGCCACCGTAAACTGACATATAATGGGCACCATGAACTGACATAAAATGGCCCCCGTGAACTGACATAAAATGGCCACCGTGAACTGACATAAAATGGCCCCCGTGAACCGACATGAACTGGCCACTGCAACTGAGATAAAATGGCCATTGCATACTGACATAAAATGGCCATTGTGAACTGACATGCAATGGACATTGTAAACTGACATACAATGGCCATTGTGAACTGACATGCAATGGCCATTGTGAACTGACATACAATGGCCACCATGAACTGACATAAAATGGCCCCCGTGAACTGACATAAAATGGCCACCGTGAACTGACATAAAATGGCCCCCGTGAACCGACATGTACTGGCCACCGCAACTGAGATAAAATGGCCATTGCAAACTGACATAAAATGGCCATTGTAAACTGACATACAATGGCCACCGTGAACTGACACAAAATAGCGATTGTGAACTGACATACAATGGCCATTGTGAACTGACATATAAATGGCCACCATGGACTGACATAAAATGGCCCCCGTGAACTGACATAAAATGGCCACCGTGAACTGACATAAAATGGCCCCCGTGAACCGACATATACTGGCCACCGCAACTGAGATAAAATGGCCATTGCAAACTGACATAAAATGGCCATTGTGAACTGATATACAATGGCCCCCGTGAACTGACATTAAATGGCCATTGCGACCGGACCTAAAAAGGCCCCCGTGAACTGATATAAAATGTCCATCGTGAACTGACATAAAATGGCCCCGTGAACTGACATAAAATGGCCGCCATGAGCTAACATAAAATAGCCACCGTGACCTGACATAAAATTGCCGCCATGAACCGACATAAAATGACCACCGTGTACTGACATAAAATGGCCACCGTAAACTGACATAAAATGGCCCCCATTGACTGAATAAAATGGCCTCCTTGAACTGACATAAAATGGCCACCGTGAACTGACATAAAATGGCCTCCGTGAACCGACATGAACTGGCCACCGCAACTGAGATAAAATGGCCATTGCAAACTGACATAAACTGGCCATTGTGAACTGACATACAATGGCCATTGTGAACTGACATGCAATGGCCACCGTGAACTGACACAAAATGGCCACCGTCAACTGATAAAAAATGGCCATTGCACACTGACATAAAATGGCCATTGTGAACTGACATAAAATGGCCATTGTGAACTGACATACAATGGCCACCATGAACTGACATAAAATGGCCATTGTGAACTGACATAAAATGGCCATTGTGAACTGACTCACAATGGCCACCGTGAACTGACATAAAATGGCCATTGTGAACTGACATAAAATGGCCATTGTGAACTGTCTTAAAATGGACCCCGTGAACTGACATAAAATGGCCACCGTCAACTGAAGAAAAATGGTCACGGCAAACTGACATAAAATGGCCATTGTGAACTGACATACAATGGCCATTGTGAACTGACATACAATGGCCACCATGAACTGACATAAAATGGCCATTGTGAACTGACATAAAATGGCCATTGCGACCTGACATAAAAAGTCCCCCGTGAAATGACATAAAATGGCCACTTTGAACTGAGATAAAATGGCCACCGTCAACTGAAATAAAATGGCCATTGTGAACTGACATACAATAGCCACCATGAACTGACATAAAATGCCCCCCGTGAACTGACATAAAATGGCCACCGTGAACTGACAAAAAATGGCCCCCGTGAACCGACATGAACTGGCCACCACAACTGAGATAAAATGGCCATTGCAAACTGACATAAAATGGCCATTGTGAACGGACATACAATGGCCACCGTGACATAAAATGGCCATTGTGAACGGACATACAATGGCCACCGTGAACTGACATAAAATGGCCATTGCAAATTGACATAAAATGGCCATTGTGAGCTGACATACAATGGCCAACGTGAACTGACATAAAATGGTCATTGTGAACTGACATAAAATGGCCATTGTGAACTGACATACAGTGGACACCGTGAACTGACATAAAATGGCTGCCGTGAACTGACATACAATGGCCGCCGTGAACTGACATAAAATGGCCATTGCGAGCAGACATAAAAAGGCCCCCGTCAACCGACATAGAATGACCACCGTGAACTGACATAAAATGGCCACCGTGTACTGACATAAAATGGCACCCATCGACTGAATAAAATGGCCCCCGTGAACTGGCATAAAATGGCCACTGTGAACTGAGATAAAATGGCCACCGTGAACTGACATAAAATGGCCATTGTGAACTGACATACAATAGCCACCATGAACTGACATAAATGGCCCCCGTGAACTGATATAAAATGGCCACCGTGAACTGACATAAAATGGTCCCCGTGAACCGACATGAACTGGCCACCGCAACTGAGATAAAATGGCCATTGCAAACTGACACAAAATGGCCATTGTGAACTGACATGCAATGGCCATTGTAAACTGACATACAATGGCCACCGTGAACTGACACAAAATGGCCCCCATGAACTGACATAAAATCCCACCGTGAACTGACATAAAATGGCCCCCGTGAACCGACATGAACTGGCCACCGCAACTGAGATAAAATGGCCATTGCAAACTGACATAAAATGGCCATTGTGAAATGACAAAAAATGTCCATTGCAAATTGACATAAAATGGCCATTGTGAACTGACATACAATGGCCACCGTGAACTGACATAAAATGGCCATTGTGAACTGACATAAAATGGGCATTGTGAACTGACATAAAATGGCCATTGTGAACTGACATAAAATGGCCACTGTGAACTGACATAAAATGGCCAATGTGAACTGACATAAAATGGCCAATGTGAACTGACATAAAATGGCCATTGTGAACTGACATAAATGGCCAATGTGAACTGACATACAATGGCTACCGTGAACTGACATAAAATGGCCATTCTGAACTGACATACAATGGCCATTGCGACCTGACACAAAATGGCCCCCGTGAACTGACATTAACTGTCCATTGTGAACTGACACAAAATGGCCATTGCGACCTGACATGAACTGTCCATTGTTAACTGACATAAAATGGCTATTGTGAACTGACATAAAATGGCTCCCGTGAACAGACATAAAATGGCCACCGTGAACTGACATACAATGGCCATTGTGAACTGACACACTAATGGCCGACTGCTGGTTGTGGATTTTGTTTTGGCAGAGTCCCAGAGAGAGACGGAGAGACGAAGAGACCGAGAGAGATGGAGAGGGGAGAACAGCCTCCCCCACCGAGAGAGATGGAGAAGGGGAACCCCCTCCTCCACCGAGAGAGATGGAGAAGAGGACCCCCCCCCACCGAGCGAGATGGAGAAGGGGTAACCCCCCCCCCCCACAGAGAGAGATGGAGTTGGTGGAACCCCCCTCCTCCCCCACCGAGAGATATGGAGAAGGAGACCCCCCCCCACAAAGCGAGATGGAGAAGGGGGAACCCCCCCCCACCGAGAGAGAGATGGAGAGGGTGGAACCCCCCTCCCCCACCGGGAGAGATGGAGAGGGGGGAAATCCCCCTCCATCGAGAGAGATGGTGAGGGTGGACCCCCTCTCCCCCGCCGAGAGAGATAGAGAGGGGGTCCCCCCCACCGAGAGAGATGGAGAGGGGGGAGCCCTGCCCCCACCGAGAGAGATGGAGAGGGGAGAACTCCCCCTCCACCGAGAGAGATGGAGAGGGTGGACCCCCCCCCCCCGCTGAGAGAGAAGGAGAGGGCGACCCCCCCCCACCACCGAGAGAGATGGAGAGGGGGGACCCCCCACCGAGAGAGATGGAGAGGGGGGACTCCCCCGGCGAGAGAGGTGGAGAGGGGGACCCCCCCACCGAGAGAGATGGAGAGGCGGGAACCCCCACACCCACCGAGAGAGATGGAGAGGGGGGAACTCCCCCTCCACCGAGAGAGATGGAGAGGGTGGACCCACCCCCCCCCCCCCGCCGAGAGAGATGGAGAGGGGGTCCCCCCTCCACCGAGAGAGATGGAGAGGGGGGAACTTTGCCCCCACCGAGAGAGATGGAGAGAGGGGAGCCCTGCCCCCACCGAGAGAGATGGAGAGGGGAGAACTCCCCCTCCACCCAGAGAGATGGAAAGGGTGGACCCCCCCCCCCCGCTGAGAGAGAAGGAGAGGGCGACCCCCCCACCACCGAGAGATGGAGAGGGGGGACCCCCCCACCGAGAGAGATGGAGAGGGGGGACTCCCCCAGCGAGAGAGATGGAGAGGGGGACCCCCCACCGAGAGAGATGGAGAGGCGGGAACCCCCACACCCACCGAGAGAGATGGAGAGGGGGGAACTCCCCCTCCACCGAGAGAGATGGAGAGGGTGGACCCCCCCCCCCCCCGCCGAGAGAGATGGAGAGGGGGTCCTCCCTCCACCGAGAGAGATGGAGAGGGGGGAACTTTGCCCCCACCGAGAGAGATGGAGAGGGGGGACACCACCAAAGAGAGAGATGGAGAGGGGGGACTCCCCCACCGAGAGAGATGGAGAGGCGGGAACACCCCACACACCGAGAGAGATGGAGAGGGGGGACCCTTCCCCCCCCCCCCCCCACCCCCACCGAGACGGAGAGGAAAACTGCAGGGGATGGGCACAATGAAAATGTGGAGCTTGTTCAAAGAACAGCTACTGCGTGTCCTTGATAAGTATGTACCTGTCAGGCAGGGAGGAAGTGGTCGAGCAAGGGAACCGTGGTTTACTAAGGCAGTTGAAACACTTGTCTAGAGGAAGAAGGAAGGAGGCTTATGTAAAGATGAGACATGAAGGTTCAGTGGGGGCGCTCGAGAGTTACAAGTTAGCTAGGAAGGACCTAAAGAGAGAGCTAAGAAGAGCCAGAAGGGGACATGAGAAGTCTTTGGATGGTAGGATCAAGGATAACCCTAAAGCTTTCTACAGATATGTCAGGAATAAAAGAATGACTAGGGTAAGAGTAGGGCCAGTCAAGGACAGGAGTGGGAAGTTGTGCTTGGAGTCCGTGGAGATAGGAGAGGTGCTATACGAATATTTTTCATCACTATTCACACAGGAAAAAGACAATGTTGACGAGGAGAATACTGAGATTCAGGCTACTCGACTAGAAGGACTTGAGGTTCACAAGGAGGAGGTGTTAGCAATTCTGGAAAGGGTGAAAATAGACAAGTCCCCTGGGCCGGATGGGATTTATCCTAGGATTCTCTGGCAAATGTTGTCCCCTTGTTCAAGAGGGGGAGTAGAGACAACCCCGGTAAATATAGACCAGTGAGCCTTACTTCTGTTGTGGGCAAAATCTTGGAAAGGTTTTTAAGAGATAGGGTGTATAATCATCTGGAAAGGAATAATTTGATTAGACATAGTCAACACGGTTTTGTGAAGGGTCGGTTGTGCCTCACAAACCATATAGAGTTCTTTGAGAAGGTGAGAAACAGGGGGATGAGGGTAAAGCAGTTGATGTGGTGTATATGGATTTCAGTAACGCGTTTGACAAGGTTCCCCACGGTAGGCTACTGCAGAAAATACGGAAGCATGGGATTCAGGAAGATTTAGCAGTTTGGATCAGAAATTGGCTAGCTGGAAGAAGACAACGGGTGGTGGTTGATGGGAAGTGTTCAGACTGGAGTCCAGTTACTAGTGGTGTACCACAAGGATCTGTATTGGGGCCACTGCTGTTTGTCATTTTTATAAATGACCTGGAGGAGGGCGCAGAAGGATGGGTGAGTAAATTTGCAGCTGACACTAAAGTCGGTGGAGTTGTGGACAGTGCGGAAGGATGTTACAAGTTACAGAGGGACATAGATAAGCTGCAGCGCTGGGCTGAGAGGTGGCAAATGGAGTTTAATGCAGAAAAATGTGAGGTGATTCATTTAGGAAGGAATAACAGGAAGACAGCGTACTGGGCTAATGGTAAGATTCTTGGCAGTGTGGATGAGCAGAGTGATCTCGGTGTCCATGTACATAGATCCCTGAAAGTTGCCATTCAGGTTGAGAGGGTTGTTAAGAAGGTGTACGGTGTGTTAGCTTTTATTGGTAGAGTGTCTGAATTTCGGAGCCATGAGGTCATGTTGCAGCTGTACAAAACTCTGGTGCGGCCGCATTTGGAGTATTGCGTGCAATTCTGGTCGCCGCATTATAGGGAGGATGTGGAAGCATTGGAAAGGGTGCAGAGGAGATTTACCAGAATGTTGCCTGGTTATGGAGGGAAGATCTTATGAGGAAAGGCTGAGGGACTTGAGGCTGTTTTCGTTAGAGAGAAGAAAGTTAAGAGGTGACTTAATTGAGGCATACAAGGTGATCAGAGGATTGGGATAGGGTGGACAGTGAGAGCCTTTTTCCTCGGATGGTGATGTCTAGCACGAGGGGACATAGCTTTAAATTGAGGGGAGATAGATATAAGACAGATGTCAGAGGTAGGTTCTTTACTCAGAGAGTAGTAAGGGCGTGGAATGCTCTGCCTGCAACAGTAGTGGACTCGCCAACACTAAGGGCATTCAAATGGTCATTGGATAGACATATGGACGATAAGGGAATAGTGTAGATGGGCTTCAGAGTGGTTTCACAGGTCGGCGCAACATCGAGGGCCGAAGGGCCTGTACTGCGTTGTAATGTTCTATGAGAGAGATGGAGAGGGGGGAACAGCCACCTCCCCACCGAGAGTGATGGAGACGGGGGGGGCCCCCACCGAGAGAGATGGAGAGGGGGGACCCCCCCACCGAGAGGGATGGAGAGGGGGGAACCCCCACCCCACCGAGAGAGGGAGTGGGGGAACCCCCCCCCCCCCACCGAGTGAGATGGAGAGGGGAAACCCCCCCCCCACCACCGAGAGAGATGGAGGGGGGGAATCCCCCCACACCGAGAGAGATGGAGAGGGCGAATCCCCCCACACCGAGAGAGATGGAGGGGTAAATCCCCCCCCCACCGAGAGTTGTGGAGTGGGGGGAACCCCCCCCCCCACCGAGAGGGATGGAGAGGGGGGACCCCCCACCGAGAGGGATGGAGAGGGGGGAACCCCCACCCCACCGAGAGAGATGGAGTGGGGGAACCCCCCCCCCCCCAACGAGAGAGATGGAGAGGGGAAACCCCCCCCCCACCACCGAGAGAGATGGAGGGGGGAATCCCCCCACACCGAGAGAGATGGAGGGGGGGGAATCCCCCCACACCGAGAGAGATGGAGAGGGCGAATCCCCCCACACCGAGAGAGATGGAGGGGGGGAATCCCCCACACCGAGAGAGATGGAGAGGGCGAATTCCCCCACACCGAGAGAGATGGAGGGGGGAATCCCCCCACCGAGAGTTGTGGAGTGGGGGGAACCCCCCCCCCCCCCACCGAGAGGGATGGAGAGGGGGAACCCCCGCCCCCCAATCCACTGAAAGAACACGGCTGAAATCGATGGAGGGAGAAAAGAAAGGGGGGGGTAAGGGGGTAAACAAGGAGCAGGGGGTCACACAGCAGGTCGGCCCGGAAGGGCATCACGGAGGGTCTGCGGGGGAGAGAGGGGAAGGGTTAGGGAAAGGGGGGTTGGGGGGTTGGGGGTGGGCAGACACGCCGAACTGAACGGCAACAGTTTGTAACGATAGAAACGTAAGAGAACGCCTTTTCACTCTCTGAGAAATGTAAACAAGCCGCAATGCACAGAATTGTGGAAATGGCAATAAAAATATTTTTTCAATAAATTCAGAGCCCAGTTCAGTTTTTCCAATTCAGGGGCAACTTAGTGTGGCCAGTCCACCTGCCCTGCACATCTTTGGGTTGTGGGGGTGAAACCCAGGCAGTCACGGGGAGAATGTGCAAACTCCACACGGACAGTGACCCAGAGCCGGGACTGAACAGTGGTTAGCACTGCTGCCTCACAGCTACAGGGTCCCAGGTTCGATTCCCGGCTTGGGTCACTGTCTGTGCGGAGTCTGGACGTCCTCCCCGTGTCTGCGTGGGTTTTGTCCGGGTGCTCCGGTTTCCTCCCACCGCCCAAAGACGTGCAGGTTAGGTGGGTTGGCGGTGATCAATCCAAATTGCCCACAGTATCTAAAGATGTTCAGGTTAGGTGGGGTGACAGCGACGGGATAGGGGAGTGGGCCCAGGTATGGCGCTCTCTTCAGGGTTCACACTGTCTCTGTCATTATTGTTTACACCTACAATGCTGCCATACTTTCTATCAAACTTTCTATCTCATTATCTTCAATCAGTACTAAACAAAGTGAAACTGAGACACACAAATACACACACACACACACACACACACACACAGGCATACACACACACAGGCACACACACATGCACACACACAGGCACACACACACACGCACACACACACACAGGCACACACACAGGCACACACACACACAGACACACACACACACACAGGCACACACACAGACTGCAATGAAGTTACTGAGAAAAGTCCCTAGTCTCCAAACTCTGGCGCCTGTTCGGGTACACTGAGGGAGAATACATGATGTCCAATTCACCAAACAGCACGTCCTTCGGGACGTCAGGGGGGAAACCGGAGCACCCGGGAGAAACCCACGCGGACAAGCGGAGAACGTGCAGACTCCGCACAGACTGCGACCCAAGCCGGGATTCGAACCTGGGGCGCTGGAGCTGTGAGGCCGCAGTGCTACCCACTGTGCTACCGTGTAACTTCCAGTGCCGCGTAAAGAATGCCACACATAACCCCCCCCCCCCCTCAACACACACACATGTGTACAGAAAAACAGATACTCAAACTCAGACAGACTGGGTCAATACATCTTTCAAATGGAGAGAGATCCATTCTCCACCTTTAACTTGGAGAGGTGTATCTGGCCTGTGTGTGACCCAAGACACACACTGACTCTGAACATCCTCACAGCAGCTTGGGGACAGATATTTCTAAAGCACTTTTCATAACCTTTGTGTATCACAAACTGTTTCACAGGCAATGGAGCCCTTTTGAAAGGTGGGAATTTAGGAAATGGACCAGCTAATTTCAGAGAGAGAGACAGAAACAGGATGAGATTGTGCTGTACATGTTTCGCAGCTGACACTGAGACACACACGAGATGTACAATATCAATTATTATTCTGAAGCATTTTGATTAAATCAGCCCTGAGACTGAATTCCAGTGTTTCAGAGTAAAGCTTCATCTACACTGCCCATCAAACACTCACAACACAAATACTGTCTGGGGTTAAATACAGAGTCAAAATCCCTCTGTCCTGTCCAAGGAATTTTTCATTGCAGATAGTTATTTTTATTTTTTGGGAAATCAGAACTTAAATTGCACCGAATCCCAGGGTGGACTCTTGTTTATTTCAGCCCTTCACATTCAAACGTGAAGTTTAAGCTCCGATTACAGGTGCCTGCTTGTCTCTGTCTGTATATTCAATGTTACTGTAGCTTATTCACTTGTCTGAAGTATTTGAATAATAGGCCTTGGTTAATCAATCCTTTCTCACAGCTCATGGAAGTTGTGAATCTTCAAGGCTCTCAGTCTAATGTAGTTAAAAAACAACTGCATCCTTTGATCCTCAATCCATTTCCCAACCCTAAATAGATCTCACACATTTCCATAATGCATGAATATCTCCATCAAAACTTCTAATCAGTTCCCCATACACTTGTTAAACTTGCCTGTGTGAAGTAAATTCCATTGACAGATTCCGAAAGCTGCACAGAAAAATGACTGGGTATTTTAAACTTTGAAACGGAACTATTTTAACTTGTCCATCAGTCCTATTAAACAGAAATGTTGTCCCTGTGGGCTGACAGTCTCTCAGCAAGATTGAAACATTGAGGGACCCCACGTACCGCATTTGACAACATTTGTGGCACTTACACAATCTACGACATTGCTGTCTGTATTGTGTGAAACCAGCTGTGAAATATCTGTCCAGCTTAAACTTCCACTGTCTCCGCCTTCTCATCATTGATAAAGATCACGGTTTGATCACCCCTCTGTATGAGGTGGGAGTGGGAGCATCGAGGGCTGCAGGCCCGGCCTCCTGTCCTCCCACCCCTCTGCCTGAGGTGGGACTGGGACCATCCAGGGCTGCAGGCCCGGCCTCCTGTCCTCCCACCCCTCTGCCTGAGGTGGGAGTGGGACCATCCAGGGCTGCAGGCCCAGCCTCCTGTCCTCCCACCCCTCTGCCTGAGGTGGGAGTGGGACCATCCAGGGCTGCAGGCCCGGCCTCCTGTCCTCCCACCCCTCTGCCTGAGGTGGGAGTGGGACCATCCAGGGCTGCAGGCCCAGCCTCCTGTCCTCCCACCCCTCTGCCTGAGGTGGGACTGGGACCATCCAGGGCTGCAGGCCCGGCCTCCTGTCCTCCCACCCCTCTGCCTGAGGTGGGAGTGGGACCATCCAGGGCTGCAGGCCCGGCCTCCTGTCCTCCCACCCCTCTGCCTGAGGTGGGAGTGGGACCACCTGGGGCTGCAGCGAGAGACTTTGTTTTGGGCTAAGGCAGGGCTGAAGAGAGCCGTCCGGCCGCTTTGCCACCTGCGGGGGGTGTGGGGCAGCTTTGGACATTACTTTAGGCCCCTCCAGGGCTGAAGGATGCTGCCCCGCTCTGCTATTGCCCTGCGGCGCCTTCCCTTGTGGCCCCTGCATTTAGGCTGCCACCTCCCCTGTCCTTTGCCTTTTTACACGGGCGGGTGGTACCAGGGGTGTGCATGGCCAGCACCTTGGGGGCATCCTCCACTCTGCCAATCACCAAACTAATCCCACTGCCCCACTCTCTCCCCATAGCCCTGTATCAATCCCCAAACTAATCCCACTGTCCCACTCTCTCCCCATAGCCCTGTATCATTCCCAAACTAATCCCACTGCCCCACTCTCTCCCCATAGCCCTGTATCAATCCCCAAACTAATTCCACTGCCCCACTCTCTCCCCATAGCCCTGTATCAATCCCCAAACTAATCCCACTGTCCCACTCGCTCCCCATAGCCCTGTATCAATCTTCAAACTAATCCCACTGTCCCACTCGCTCCCCATAGCCCTGTATCAATCCCCAAACTAATCCCACTGCCCCACTCTCTCCCCATAGCACTGTATCAATCCCCAAACTAATCCCACTGTCCCACTCTCTCCCCATAGCCCTGTGTCAATCCTCAAACTAATCCCACTGCCCCACTCTCTCCCCATAGCCCTGTATCAACCCCAAACTAATCCCACTGCCCCACTCTCTCCCCATAGCCCTGTATCAATCCCCAAACTAATCCCACTGCCCCACTCTCTCCCCATAGCCCTGTATCAATCCCCAAACTAATCCCACTGCCCCACTCGCTCCCCATAGCCATGTATCAATCCCCAAACTAATCCCACTGCCTCGCTCTCCCCCATAGCCCTGTATCAACCCCAAACTAATCCCACCGCCCCGCTCTCTCCTCATAGCCCTGTATCAATCCCCAAACTAATCCCACCGCCCCGCTCTCTCCTCATAGCCCTGTATCAATCCCAAACTAATCCCACTGCCCCGTTCTCCCCCATAGCCCTGTATCAACCCCAAACAAATCCCACCGCCCCGCTCTCTCCTCATAGCCCTGTATCAATCCCAAACTAATCCCACTGCCCCACTCTCTCCCCATAGCCCTGTATCAATCCCCAAACTAATCCCACTGCCCCACTCTCTCCCCATAGCCCTGTATCAACCCCAAACTAATCCCACCGCCCCGCTCTCTCCTCATAGCCCTGTATCAATCCCCTAACCAATCCCACTGCCCCACTCTCTCCCCATAGCCTGTATCAATCCCCAAACTAATCCTACTGCCCCACTCTCTCCCCATAGCCCTGTATCAACCCCAAACTAATCCCACCGCCCCGCTCTCTCCTCATAGCCCTGTATCAATCCGCAAACTAATCCCACTGCCCCACTCTCTCCCCATAGCCCTGTATCAATCCCCAAACTAATCCCACTGCCCCACTCTCTCCCCATAGCCCTGTATCAATCCCAAACTAATCCCACTGCCCCATTCTCACCCCATAGCCCTGTATCAACCCCAAACTAATCCCACTTCCCCACTCTCCCCATAGCCCTGTATCAATCCCAAACTAATCCCACTGCCCCACTCTCTCCCCATAGCCCTGTATTATTCCCAAACTAATCCCACTGCCCCACTTTCTCCCCGTAGACCTGTATCATTCACAAACTAATCCCACTTCCCCACTCTCTCCCCATAGCCCTGTATCAATCCCAAACTAATTACACTGCCCCACTCTCACCCCATAGCCCTGTATCATTCCCAAACTAATCCCACTTCCCCACTCTCTCCCCATAGCCCTGTATCATTTCCAAACTAATCCCACTGTCCCACACTCTCCCCATAGACCTGTATCAATCCCAAACTAATCCCACTGCCCTGCTCTCTCCCCATAGCCCTGTATCAATCCCCAAATTAATCCCACTGCCCCACTCTCACCCCATAGCCCTGTATCATTCACAAACTAATCCCACTTCCCCACTCTCCCCATAGCCCTGTATCAATCCCAAACTAATCATACTGCCCCACTCTCACCCCATAGCCCTGTATCAATCCCCACACTAATCCCACTGCCCCACTCTCACCCCATTGCCCTGTATCATTCCCAAACTAATCCCACTGCCCCTCTTTCTCCCCATAGACCTGTATCAATCCCAAACTAATCCTACTGCCCCTCTCTCACCCCATAGCCCTGTATCAATCCCAAACTAATCCCACTGCCCCACTCTCTCCTCATAGATCTGTATCAATCCCCAAACTAATCCCACTGCCCCACTCTCACCCCATAGCCCTGTATCAATCCCAAACTAATCCCACTGCCCCACTCTCTCCCCATAGCCCTGTATCAATCCCAAACTAATCCCACTGCCCCACTCTCTCCCCATAGCCCTGTATCAATCCCAAACTAATCCCACAGCCCCACTCTCTCCCCATAGACCTGTATCAATCCCAAACTAATCCCACTGCCCCACACTCACCCCATAGCCCTGTATCAATCCCCAAACTAATCCCACTGTCCCACTCTCTCCCCATAGCCTGTATCAATCCCAAACTAATCCCACTGCCCCGCTTTCTCCCCATAGCCCTGTATCAATCCCCAAACTAATCCCACTGCCCCACTCTCACCCCATAGCCCTGTATCAATCCTCAAACTAATCCCACTGTCCCACTCACTCCCCATAGACCTGTATCAATCCCAAACTAATCCCACTGCCCCACTCTCTCCCCATAGCCCTGTATCATTCCCAAACTAATCCCACTGCCCCTCTTTCTCCCCATAGACCTGTATCAATCCCAAACTAATCCTACTGCCCCACTCTCACACCATAGCCCTGTATCATTCCCAAACTAATCCCACTGCCCCACTCACTCCCCATAGACCTGTATCAATCCCAAACTAATCCCACTGCCCCACTCTCTCCCCATAGCCCTGTATCATTCCCAAACTAATCCCACTGCCCCACTCTCTCCCCATAGCCCTGTATCATTCCCAAACTAATCCCACTGCCCCTCTTTCTCCCCATAGACCTGTATCAATCCCAAACTAATACCACTGCCCAACTCTCTCCTCATAGCCCTGTATCATTCCCAAACTAATCCCACTGTCCCTCTTTCTCCCCATAGACCTGTATCATTCCCAAACTAATCCCACTACCCCACTCTCATCCCATAGCCCTGTATCAATCCCCAAACTAATCCCACTGCCCCACTCTCTCCCCATAGCCCTGTATCAATCCCCAAACTAATCCCACTGCCCCACTCCCTCCCCATAGCCCTGTATCAATCCTCAAACTAATCCCACAGCCCCACTCTCTTCCCATAGCCCTGTATCAATCCTCAAACTAATCCCACTGCCCCACTCTCTCCCCATAGCCCTGTATCAACCCCAAACTAATCCCACTGCCCCACTCTCTCCCCATAGCCCTGTATCAATCCCCAAACTAATCCCAGAGCCCCACTCTCTCCCCATAGACCTGTATCAATCCCTAAACTAATCCCACTGTCCCACTCGCTCCCCATAGCCCTGTATCAATCCCCAAACTAATCCCATGCCCCACTCTCTCCCCATAGCCCTGTATCAATCCCCAAACTAATCCTACTGCCCCACTCTCTCCCCATAGCCCTGTATCAATCCCCAAACTAATCCCACTGCCCCATTCTCACCCCATAGCCCTGTATCAACCCCAAACTAATCCCACTTCCCCACTCTCCCCATAGCCCTGTATCAATCCCAAACTAATCCCACTGCCCCACTCTCTCCCCATAGCCCTGTATTATTCCCAAACTAATCCCACTGCCCCACTTTCTCCCCGTAGACCTGTATCATTCACAAACTAATCCCACTTCCCCACTCTCTCCCCATAGCCCTGTATCAATCCCAAACTAATTACACTGCCCCACTCTCACCCCATAGCCCTGTATCATTCCCAAACTAATCCCACTTCCCCACTCTCTCCCCATAGCCCTGTATCAATCCCAAACTAATTACACTGCCCCACTCTCACCCCATAGCCCTGTATCATTCCCAAACTAATCCCACTGCCCCACTCTCTCCCCATAGCCCTGTATCAATCCCAAACTAATCCCACTGCCCCACTCTCTCCCCATAGCCCTGTATCAATCCCAAACTAATCCCACTGCCCCACTCTCACCCCATAGCCCTGTATCATTTCCAAACTAATCCCACTGCCCCACTCTCTCCCCATAGCCCTGTATCAATCCCCAAACTAATCATACTGCCCCACTCTCACCCATAGCCCTGTATCAATCCCAAAACTAATCCCACTGCCCCTCTTTCTCCCCATAGCCCTGTATCAATCCCAAACTAATCCCACTGCCCCTCTTTCTCCCCATAGACCTGTATCAATCCCAAACTAATCATACTGCCCCACTCTCACCCCATAGCCCTGTATCAATCCCAAACTAATCCCACTTCCCCACTCTCCCCATAGCCCTGTATCAATCCCAAACTAATCCCACTGCCCCTCTTTCTCCCCATAGACCTGTATCAATCCCAAACTAATCCTACTGCCCCTCTCTCACCCCATAGCCCTGTATCAATCCCAAACTAATCCCACTGCCCCACTCTCACCTCATAGATCTGTATCAATCGCCAAACTAATCCCACTGCCCCACTCTCACCCCATAGCCCTGTATCATTCCGAAACTAATCCTACTGCCCCTCTTTCTCCCCATAGACCTGTATCAATCCCAAACTAATCCTACTGCCCCACTCTCACCCCATAGCCCTGTATCAATCCCAAACTAATCCCACTGCCCCACTCTCTCCCCATAGCCCTGTATCATTCCCAAACTAATCCCACTGCCCCACTCTCTCCCCATAGCCCTGTATCAATCCCAAACTAATCCCACTGCCCCACTCTCTCCCCATAGCCCTGTATCATTCCCAAACTAATCCCACTGCCCCACTCTCTCCCCATAGCCCTGTATCATTCCCAAACTAATCCCACTGCCCCTCTTTCTCCACATAGACCTGTATCAATCCCAAACTAATACCACTGCCCAACTCTCTCCTCATAGCCCTGTATCAATCCCAAACTAATACCACTGCCCAACTCTCTCCTCATAGCCCTGTATCATTCCCAAACTAATCCCACTGTCCCTCTTTCTCCCCATAGACCTGTATCATTCCCAAACTAATCCCACTACCCCACTCTCATCCCATAGCCCTGTATCAATCCCCAAACTAATCCCACTGCCCCACTCTCTCCCCATAGCCCTGTATCAATCCCCAAACTAATCCCACTGCCCCACTCCCTCCCCATAGCCCTGTATCAATCCTCAAACTAATCCCACAGCCCCACTCTCTCCCCATAGCCCTGTATCAATCCTCAAACTAATCCCACTGCCCCACTCTCTCCCCATAGCCCTGTATCAACCCCAAACTAATCCCACTGCCCCACTCTCTCCCCATAGCCCTGTATGAATCCCCAAACTAATCCCACAGCCCCACTCTCTCCCCATAGACCTGTATCAATCCCCAAACTAATCCCACCGCCCCACTCTCTCCTCATAGCCCTGTATCAATAACCAAACTAATCCCACAGCCCCACTCTCTCCCCATAGACCTGTATCAATCCCCAAACTAATCCCACTGCCCCACTCTCTCCCCATAGCCCTGTATCAATCCCAAACTAATCCCACTGCCCCACTCGCTCCCCATAGCCCTGTATCAATCCCCAAACTAATCCCACTGCCCCGCTCTCCCCCATAGCCCTGTATCAACCCCAAACTAATCCCACCGCCCCGCTCTCTCCCCATAGCCCTGTATCAATCCCCAAACTAATCCCACTGCCCCATTCTCACCCCATAGCCCTGTATCAACCCCAAACTAATCCCACTTCCCCACTCTCCCCATAGCCCTGTATCAATCCCAAACTAATCCCACTGCCCCACTCTCTCCCCATAGCCCTGTATTATTCCCAAACTAATCCCACTGCCCCACTTTCTCCCCGTAGACCTGTATCATTCACAAACTAATCCCACTTCCCCACTCTCTCCCCATAGCCCTGTATCAATCCCAAACTAATTACACTGCCCCACTCTCACCCCATAGCCCTGTATCATTCCCAAACTAATCCCACTTCCCCACTCTCTCCCCATAGCCCTGTATCAATCCCAAACTAATTACACTGCCCCACTCTCACCCCATAGCCCTGTATCATTCCCAAACTAATCCCACTGCCCCACTCTCTCCCCATAGCCCTGTATCAATCCCAAACTAATCCCACTGCCCCACTCTCTCCCCATAGCCCTGTATCAATCCCAAACTAATCCCACTGCCCCACTCTCACCCCATAGCCCTGTATCATTTCCAAACTAATCCCACTGCCCCACTCTCTCCCCATAGCCCTGTATCAATCCCCAAACTAATCATACTGCCCCACTCTCACCCATAGCCCTGTATCAATCCCAAAACTAATCCCACTGCCCCTCTTTCTCCCCATAGCCCTGTATCAATCCCAAACTAATCCCACTGCCCCTCTTTCTCCCCATAGACCTGTATCAATCCCAAACTAATCATACTGCCCCACTCTCACCCCATAGCCCTGTATCAATCCCAAACTAATCCCACTTCCCCACTCTCCCCATAGCCCTGTATCAATCCCAAACTAATCCCACTGCCCCTCTTTCTCCCCATAGACCTGTATCAATCCCAAACTAATCCTACTGCCCCTCTCTCACCCCATAGCCCTGTATCAATCCCAAACTAATCCCACTGCCCCACTCTCACCTCATAGATCTGTATCAATCCCCAAACTAATCCCACTGCCCCACTCTCACCCCATAGCCCTGTATCATTCCGAAACTAATCCTACTGCCCCTCTTTCTCCCCATAGACCTGTATCAATCCCAAACTAATCCTACTGCCCCACTCTCACCCCATAGCCCTGTATCAATCCCAAACTAATCCCACTGCCCCACTCTCTCCCCATAGCCCTGTATCATTCCCAAACTAATCCCACTGCCCCACTCTCTCCCCATAGCCCTGTATCAATCCCAAACTAATCCCACTGCCCCACTCTCTCCCCATAGCCCTGTATCATTCCCAAACTAATCCCACTGCCCCACTCTCTCCCCATAGCCCTGTATCATTCCCAAACTAATCCCACTGCCCCTCTTTCTCCACATAGACCTGTATCAATCCCAAACTAATACCACTGCCCAACTCTCTCCTCATAGCCCTGTATCAATCCCAAACTAATACCACTGCCCAACTCTCTCCTCATAGCCCTGTATCATTCCCAAACTAATCCCACTGTCCCTCTTTCTCCCCATAGACCTGTATCAATCCCAAACTAATACCACTGCCCAACTCTCTCCTCATAGCCCTGTATCATTCCCAAACTAATCCCACTACCCCACTCTCATCCCATAGCCCTGTATCAATCCCCAAACTAATCCCACTGCCCCACTCTCTCCCCATAGCCCTGTATCAATCCCCAAACTAATCCCACTGCCCCACTCCCTCCCCATAGCCCTGTATCAATCCTCAAACTAATCCCACAGCCCCACTCTCTCCCCATAGCCCTGTATCAATCCTCAAACTAATCCCACTGCCCCACTCTCTCCCCATAGCCCTGTATCAACCCCAAACTAATCCCACTGCCCCACTCTCTCCCCATAGCCCTGTATGAATCCCCAAACTAATCCCACAGCCCCACTCTCTCCCCATAGACCTGTATCAATCCCCAAACTAATCCCACCGCCCCACTCTCTCCTCATAGCCCTGTATCAATAACCAAACTAATCCCACAGCCCCACTCTCTCCCCATAGACCTGTATCAATCCCCAAACTAATCCCACTGCCCCACTCTCTCCCCATAGCCCTGTATCAATCCCAAACTAATCCCACTGCCCCACTCGCTCCCCATAGCCCTGTATCAATCCCCAAACTAATCCCACTGCCCCGCTCTCCCCCATAGCCCTGTATCAACCCCAAACTAATCCCACCGCCCCGCTCTCTCCTCATAGCCCTGTATCAATCCCCAAACTAATTCCACCGCCCCGCTCTCTCCTCATAGCACTGTATCAATCCCAAACTAATCCCACTGCCCCGTTCTCCCCCATAGCCCTGTATCAACCCCAAACAAATCCCACCGCCCCGCTCTCTCCTCATAGCCCTGTATCAATCCCAAACTAATCCCACTGCCCCACTCTCTCCCCATAGCCCTGTATCAATCCCCAAACTAATCCCACTGCCCCACTCTCTCCCCATAGCCCTGTATCAACCCCAAACTAATCCCACCGCCCCGCTCTCTCCTCATAGCCCTGTATCAATCCCCAAACTAATCCCACTGCCCCACTCTCTCCCCATAGCCCTGTATCAATCCCCAAACTAATCCCACTGCCCCACTCTCTCCCCATAGCCCTGAATCAATCCCCAAACTAATCCAATGCCCCACTCTCTCCCCATAGCCCTGTATCAATCCCCAAACTAATCCCACTGCCCCACTCTGACCCCATAGCCCTGTATCAACCCCAAACTAATCCCACTGCCCCGTTCTCCCCCATAGCCCTGTATCAACCCCAAACAAATCCCACCGCCCCGCTCTCTCCTCATAGCCCTGTATCAATCCCAAACTAATCCCACTGCCCCACTCTCTCCCCATAGCCCTGTATCAATCCCCAAACTAATCCCACTGCCCCACTCTCTCCCCATAGCCCTGTATCAACCCCAAACTAATCCCACCGCCACGCTCTCTCCTCATAGCCCTGTATCAATCCCCTAACCAATCCCACTGCCCCACTCTCTCCCCATAGCCTGTAACAATCCCCAAACTAATCCTACTGCCCCACTCTCTCCCCATAGCCCTGTATCAACCCCAAACTAATCCCACCGCCCCGCTCTCTCCTCATAGCCCTGTATCAATCCGCAAACTAATCCCACTGCCCCACTCTCTCCCCATAGCCCTGTATCAATCCCCAAACTAATCCCACTGCCCCACTCTCTCCCCATAGCCCTGTATCAATCCCAAACTAATCCCACTGCCCCATTCTCACCCCATAGCCCTGTATCAACCCCAAACTAATCCCACTTCCCCACTCTCCCCATAGCCCTGTATCAATCCCAAACTAATCCCACTGCCCCACTCTCTCCCCATAGCCCTGTATTATTCCCAAACTAATCCCACTGCCCCACTTTCTCCCCGTAGACCTGTATCATTCACAAACTAATCCCACTTCCCCACTCTCTCCCCATAGCCCTGTATCAATCCCAAACTAATTACACTGCCCCACTCTCACCCCATAGCCCTGTATCATTCCCAAACTAATCCCGCTTCCCCACTCTCTCCCCATAGCCCTGTATCATTTCCAAACTAATCCCACTGTCCCACACTCTCCCCATAGACCTGAATCAATCCCAAACTAATCCCACTGCCCTGCTCTCTCCCCATAGCCCTGTATCAATCCCCAAATTAATCCCACTGCCCCACTCTCACCCCATAGCCCTGTATCATTCACAAACTAATCCCACTTCCCCACTCTCCCCATAGCCCTGTATCAATCCCAAACTAATCATACTGCCCCACTCTCACCCCATAGCCCTGTATCAATCCCCACACTAATCCCACTGCCCCACTCTCACCCCATTGCCCTGTATCATTCCCAAACTAATCCCACTGCCCCTCTTTCTCCCCATAGACCTGTATCAATCCCAAACTAATCCTACTGCCCCTCTCTCACCCCATAGCCCTGTATCAATCCCAAACTAATCCCACTGCCCCACTCTCTCCTCATAGATCTGTATCAATCCCCAAACTAATCCCACTGCCCCACTCTCACCCCATAGCCCTGTATCAATCCCAAACTAATCCCACTGCCCCACTCTCTCCCCATAGCCCTGTATCAATCCCAAACTAATCCCACTGCCCCACTCTCTCCCCATAGCCCTGTATCAATCCCAAACTAATCCCACAGCCCCACTCTCTCCCCATAGACCTGTATCAATCCCAAACTAATCCCACTGCCCCACACTCACCCCATAGCCCTGTATCAATCCCCAAACTAATCCCACTGTCCCACTCTCTCCCCATAGCCTGTATCAATCCCAAACTAATCCCACTGCCCCGCTTTCTCCCCATAGCCCTGTATCAATCCCCAAACTAATCCCACTGCCCCACTCTCACCCCATAGCCCTGTATCAATCCTCAAACTAATCCCACTGTCCCACTCACTCCCCATAGACCTGTATCAATCCCAAACTAATACCACTGCCCCACTCTCTCCCCATAGCCCTGTATCATTACCAAACTAATCCCACTGCCCCTCTTTCTCCCCATAGACCTGTATCAATCCCAAACTAATCCTACTGCCCCACTCTCACACCATAGCCCTGTATCATTCCCAAACTAATCCCACTGCCCCACTCACTCCCCATAGACCTGTATCAATCCCAAACTAATCCCACTGCCCCACTCTCTCCCCATAGCCCTGTATCATTCCCAAACTAATCCCACTGCCCCACTCTCTCCCCATAGCCCTGTATCATTCCCAAACTAATCCCACTGCCCCTCTTTCTCCCCATAGACCTGTATCAATCCCAAACTAATACCACTGCCCAACTCTCTCCTCATAGCCCTGTATCATTCCCAAACTAATCCCACTGTCCCTCTTTCTCCCCATAGACCTGTATCATTCCCAAACTAATCCCACTACCCCACTCTCATCCCATAGCCCTGTATCAATCCCCAAACTAATCCCACTGCCCCACTCTCTCCCCATAGCCCTGTATCAATCCCCAAACTAATCCCACTGCCCCACTCCCTCCCCATAGCCCTGTATCAATCCTCAAACTAATCCCACAGCCCCACTCTCTCCCCATAGCCCTGTATCAATCCTCAAACTAATCCCACTGCCCCACTCTCTCCCCATAGCCCCGTATCAACCCCAAACTAATCCCACTGCCCCACTCTCTCCCCATAGCCCTGTATCAATCCCCAAACTAATCCCAGAGCCCCACTCTCTCCCCATAGACCTGTATCAATCCCTAAACTAATCCCACTGTCCCACTCGCTCCCCATAGCCCTGTATCAATCCCCAAACTAATCCCACTGCCCCACTCTCTCCCCATAGCCCTGTATCAATCCCCAAACTAATCCTACTGCCCCACTCTCTCCCCATAGCCCTGTATCAATCCCCAAACTAATCCCACTGCCCCATTCTCACCCCATAGCCCTGTATCAACCCCAAACTAATCCCACTTCCCCACTCTCCCCATAGCCCTGTATCAATCCCAAACTAATCCCACTGCCCCACTCTCTCCCCATAGCCCTGTATTATTCCCAAACTAATCCCACTGCCCCACTTTCTCCCCGTAGACCTGTATCATTCACAAACTAATCCCACTTCCCCACTCTCTCCCCATAGCCCTATATCAATCCCAAACTAATTACACTGCCCCACTCTCACCCCATAGCCCTGTATCATTCCCAAACTAATCCCACTTCCCCACTCTCTCCCCATAGCCCTGTATCAATCCCAAACTAATTACACTGCCCCACTCTCACCCCATAGCCCTGTATCATTCCCAAACTAATCCCACTGCCCCACTCTCTCCCCATAGCCCTGTATCAATCCCAAACTAATCCCACTGCCCCACTCTCTCCCCATAGCCCTGTATCAATCCCAAACTAATCCCACTGCCCCACTCTCACCCCATAGCCCTGTATCATTTCCAAACTAATCCCACTGCCCCACTCTCTCCCCATAGCCCTGTATCAATCCCCAAACTAATCATACTGCCCCACTCTCACCCCATAGCCCTGTATCAATCCCAAAACTAATCCCACTGCCCCTCTTTCTCCCCATAGCCCTGTATCAATCCCAAACTAATCCCACTGCCCCTCTTTCTCCCCATAGACCTGTATCAATCCCAAACTAATCATACTGCCCCACTCTCACCCCATAGCCCTGTATCAATCCCAAACTAATCCCACTTCCCCACTCTCCCCATAGCCCTGTATCAATCCCAAACTAATCCCACTGCCCCTCTTTCTCCCCATAGACCTGTATCAATCCCAAACTAATCCTACTGCCCCTCTCTCACCCCATAGCCCTGTATCAATCCCAAACTAATCCCACTGCCCCACTCTCACCTCATAGATCTGTATCAATCCCCAAACTAATCCCACTGCCCCACTCTCACCCCATAGCCCTGTATCATTCCGAAACTAATCCTACTGCCCCTCTTTCTCCCCATAGACCTGTATCAATCCCAAACTAATCCTACTGCCCCACTCTCACCCCATAGCCCTGTATCAATCCCAAACTAATCCCACTGCCCCACTCTCTCCCCATAGCCCTGTATCATTCCCAAACTAATCCCACTGCCCCACTCTCTCCCCATAGCCCTGTATCAATCCCAAACTAATCCCACTGCCCCACTCTCTCCCCATAGCCCTGTATCATTCCCAAACTAATCCCACTGCCCCACTCTCTCCCCATAGCCCTGTATCATTCCCAAACTAATCCCACTGCCCCTCTTTCTCCCCATAGACCTGTATCAATCCCAAACTAATACCACTGCCCAACTCTCTCCTCATAGCCCTGTATCAATCCCAAACTAATACCACTGCCCAACTCTCTCCTCATAGCCCTGTATCATTCCCAAACTAATCCCACTGTCCCTCTTTCTCCCCATAGACCTGTATCATTCCCAAACTAATCCCACTACCCCACTCTCATCCCATAGACCTGTATCAATCCCCAAACTAATCCCACTGCCCCACTCTCTCCCCATAGCCCTGTATCAATCCCCAAACTAATCCCACTGCCCCACTCCCTCCCCATAGCCCTGTATCAATCCTCAAACTAATCCCACAGCCCCACTCTCTCCCCATAGCCCTGTATCAATCCTCAAACTAATCCCACTGCCCCACTCTCTCCCCATAGCCCTGTATCAACCCCAAACTAATCCCACTGCCCCACTCTCTCCCCATAGCCCTGTATGAATCCCCAAACTAATCCCACAGCCCCACTCTCTCCCCATAGACCTGTATCAATCCCCAAACTAATCCCACCGCCCCACTCTCTCCTCATAGCCCTGTATCAATACCCAAACTAATCCCACAGCCCCACTCTCTCCCCATAGACCTGTATCAATCCCCAAACTAATCCCACTGCCCCACTCTCTCCCCATAGCCCTGTATCAATCCCAAACTAATCCCACTGCCCCACTCGCTCCCCATAGCCCTGTATCAATCCCCAAACTAATCCCACTGCCCCGCTCTCCCCCATAGCCCTGTATCAACCCCAAACTAATCCCACCGCCCCGCTCTCTCCTCATAGCCCTGTATCAATCCCCAAACTAATTCCACCGCCCCGCTCTCTCCTCATAGCACTGTATCAATCCCAAACTAATCCCACTGCCCCGTTCTCCCCCATAGCCCTGTATCAACCCCAAACAAATCCCACCGCCCCGCTCTCTCCTCATAGCCCTGTATCAATCCCAAACTAATCCCACTGCCCCACTCTCTCCCCATAGCCCTGTATCAATCCCCAAACTAATCCCACTGCCCCACTCTCTCCCCATAGCCCTGTATCAACCCCAAACTAATCCCACCGCCCCGCTCTCTCCTCATAGCCCTGTATCAATCCCCAAACTAATCCCACTGCCCCACTCTCTCCCCATAGCCCTGTATCAATCCCCAAACTAATCCCACTGCCCCACTCTCTCCCCATAGCCCTGAATCAATCCCCAAACTAATCCTACTGCCCCACTCTCTCCCCATAGCCCTGTATCAATCCCCAAACTAATCCCACTGCCCCACTCTGACCCCATAGCCCTGTATCAACCCCAAACTAATCCCACTTCCCCACTCTCCCCATAGCCCTGTATCAATCCCAAACTAATCCCACTGCCCCACTCTCTCCCCATAGCCCTGTATTATTCCCAAACTAATCCCACTGCCCCACTTTCTCCCCGTAGACCTGTATCATTCACAAACTAATCCCACTTCCCCACTCTCTCCCCATAGCCCTGTATCAATCCCAAACTAATTACACTGCCCCACTCTCACCCCATAGCCCTGTATCATTCCCAAACTAATCCCACTTCCCCACTCTCTCCCCATAGCCCTGTATCATTTCCAAACTAATCCCACTGCCCCTCTTTCTCCCCATAGACCTGTATCATTCCCAAACTAATCCCACTACCCCACTCTCATCCCATAGCCCTGTATCAATCCCCAAACTAATCCCACTGCCCCACTCTCTCCCTATAGCCCTGTATCAATCCCCAAACTAATCCCACTGCCCCACTCCCTCCCCATAGCCCTGTATCAATCCTCAAACTAATCCCACAGCCCCACTCTCTCCCCATAGCCCTGTATCAATCCTCAAACTAATCCCACTGCCCCACTCTCTCCCCATAGCCCTGTATCAACCCCAAACTAATCCCACTGCCCCACTCTCTCCCCATAGCCCTGTATCAATCCCCAAACTAATCCCACAGCCCCACTCTCTCCCCATAGACCTGTATCAATCCCCAAACTAATCCCACCGCCCCGCTCTCTCCTCATAGCCCTGTATCAATACCCAAACTAATCCCACAACCCCACTCTCTCCCCATAGACCTGTATCAATCCCCAAACTAATCCCACTGCCCCACTCTCTCCCCATAGCCCTGTATCAATCCCAAACTAATCCCACTGCCCCACTCGCTCCCCATAGCCCTGTATCAATCCCCAAACTAATCCCACTGCCCCGCTCTCCCCCATAGCCCTGTATCAACCCCAAACTAATCCCACCGCCCCGCTCTCTCCTCATAGCCCTGTATCAATCCCCAAACTAATCCCACCGCCCCGCTCTCTCCTCATAGCCCTGTATCAATCCCAAACTAATCCCACTGCCCCGTTCTCCCCCATAGCCCTGTATCAACCCCAAACAAATCCCACCGCCCCGCTCTCTCCTCATAGCCCTGTATCAATCCCAAACTAATCCCACTGCCCCACTTTCTCCCCGTAGACCTGTATCAATCCCAAACTAATCCCACTGCCCCGTTCTCCCCCATAGCCCTGTATCAACCCCAAACAAATCCCACCGCCCCGCTCTCTCCTCATAGCCCTGTATCAATCCCAAACTAATCCCACTGCCCCACTCTCTCCCCATAGCCCTGTATCAATCCCCAAACTAATCCCACTGCCCCACTCTCCCCCATAGCCCTGTATCAACCCCAAACTAATCCCACCGCCCCGCTCTCTCCTCATAGCCCTGTATCAATCCCCAAACTAATCCCACTGCCCCACTCTCTCCCCATAGCCTGTATCAATCCCCAAACTAATCCTACTGCCCCACTCTCTCCCCATAGCCCTGTATCAACCCCAAACTAATCCCACCGCCCCGCTCTCTCCTCATAGCCCTGTATCAATCCCCAAACTAATCCCACTACCCCACTCTCTCCCCATAGCCCTGTATCAATCCCCAAACTAATCCCACTGCCCCACTCTCTCCCCATAGCCCTGTATCAATCCCCAAACTAATCCTACTGCCCCACTCTCTCCCCATAGCCCTGTATCAATCCCCAAACTAATCCCACTGCCCCACTCTCACCCCATAGCCCTGTATCAACCCCAAACTAATCCCACTTCCCCACTCTCCCCATAGCCCTGTATCAATCCCAAACTAATCCCACTGCCCCACTCTCTCCCCATAGCCCTGTATTATTCCCAAACTAATCCCACTGCCCCACTTTCTCCCCGTAGACCTGTATCATTCACAAACTAATCCCACTTCCCCACTCTCTCCCCATAGCCCTGTATCAATCCGAAACTAATCCCACTGCCCCACTCTCACCCCATAGCCCTGTATCAATCCCAAACTAATTACACTGCCCCACTCTCACCCCATAGCCCTGTATCAATCCCAAACTAATCCCACTGCCCCACTCTCTCCCCATAGCCCTGTATCATTCCCAAACTAATCCCACTTCCCCACTCTCTCCCCATAGCCCTGTATCATTCCCAAACTAATCCCACTTCCCCACTCTCTCCCCATAGCCCTGTATCATTTCCAAACTAATCCCACTGCCCCTCTTTCTCCCCATAGACCTGTATCAATCCCAAACTAATCCAACTGCCCAACTCTCTCCCCATAGCCCTGTATCATTCCCAAACTAATCCCACTGCCCCTCTTTCTCCCCATAGACCTGTATCATTCCCAAACTAATCCTACTGCCCCACTCTCACCCCATAGCCCTGTATCAATCCCAAACTAATCCCACTGCCCCACTCTCACCCCATAGCCCTGTATTATTCCCAAACTAATCCCACTGCCCCACTCCCTCCCCATAGCCCTGTATCAATCCCCAAACTAATCCCACTGCCCCACTCTCTCCCCATAGCCCTGTATCATTCCCAAACTAATCCCACTGCCCCTCTTTCTCCCCATAGACCTGTATCAATCCCAAACTAATCCCACTGCCCCACTCTCACCACATAGCCCTGTATCAATCCCAAACTAATCCCACTGCCCCACTCTCTCCCCATAGCCCTGTATCAATCCCCAAACTAATCCCACTGCCCCACTCTCTCCCCATAGCCCTGTATCATTCCCAAACTAATCCCACCGCCCCTCTTTCTCCCCATAGACCTGTATCAATCCCAAACTAATACCACTGCCCAACTCTCTCCTCATAGCCCTGTATCATTCCCAAACTAATCCCACTGTCCCTCTTTCTCCCCATAGACCTGTATCATTCCCAAACTAATCCCACTGTCCCTCTTTCTCCCCATAGACCTGTATCATTCCCAAACTAATCCCACTACCCCACTCTCATCCCATAGCCCTGTATCAATCCCCAAACTAATCCCACTGCCCCACTCTCTCCCCATAGCCCTGTATCAATCCCCAAACTAATCCCACTGCCCCACTCCCTCCCCATAGCCCTGTATCAATCCTCAAACTAATCCCACAGCCCCACTCTCTCCCCATAGCCCTGTATCATTCCCAAACTAATCCCACCGCCCCGCTTTCTCCCCATAGCCCTGTATCAACCCCAAACTAATCCCACTGCCCCACTCTCTCCCCATAGCCCTGTATCAATCCCCAAACTAATCCCACAGCCCCACTCTCTCCCCATAGCCCTGTATCAATCCCAAACTAATCCCACTGCCCCACTCTCACCCCAAAGCCCTGCATCAATCCCCAAACTAATCCCACTGCCCCACTCTCTCCCCATCGCCCTGTATCAATCCCCAAACTAATCCCACAGCCCCACTCTCTCCCCATAGCCCTGTATCATTCCCAAACTAATCTCACTGCCCCACTGTCTCCCCATAGCCCTGTATCAATCCCCAAACTAATTTCACTGCCCCACTGTCTCCCCATAGCCCTGTATCATTCCCAAACTAATCCCACTGCCCCGCTATCTCCCCATAGCCCTGTATCAATCCCTAACTAATACCACAGACCCACTCTCTCCCCATAGCCCTGTATCAATCCCCAAACTAATCTCACTGCCCCACTGTCTCCCCATAGCCCTGTATCATTCCCAAACTAATCCCACTGCCCCGCTTTCTCCCCATAGCCCTGTATCAATCCCAAACTAATCCCACAGCCCCACTCTCCCCCATAGCCCTGTATCAATCCCAAACTAATCCTACTGCCCCACTCTCTCCCCATAGCCCTGTATCAACCCCAAACTAATCCCACTGCCCCACTCTCTCCCCAAAGTCCTGCATCAATCCCCAAACGAATCCACCGCCCCACACTCTCCCTGTAAATCTGTATCAATCCCCAAACTAATCCCACAGCCCCACTCTCTCCCCAAAGCCCTGTATCAATCCCCAAACTAATCCCACTGTCCCACTCTCTCCCCATAGCCCTGTATCAATCCCCAAACTAATCCCACTGCCCCACACTCTCCCCATAGCCCTGTATCAATCCCCAAACTAATCCTACTGCCCCACTCTCTCCCCATAGCACTGTATCAATCCCCAAACTAATCCCACTGCCCCACTCTCTCCCCATAGCCCTGTATCCGTCCCCAAACTAATCCTCCTGCCCCACTCTCACCCCATAGCCCTGTATCAACCCCAAACTAATCCCACTTCCCCACTCTCCCCATAGCCCTGTATCAATCCCAAACTAATCCCACTGCCCCACTCTCTCCCCATAGCCCTGTATTATTCCCAAACTAATCCCACTGCCCCACTTTCTCCCCGTAGACCTGTATCATTCACAAACTAATCCCACTTCCCCACTCTCTCCCCATAGCCCTGTATCAATCCCAAACTAATCCCACTGCCCCACTCTCACCCCATAGCCCTGTATCATTCCCAAACTAATCCCACTGCCCAACTCTCTCCCCATAGCCCTGTATCATTCCCAAACTAATCCCACTGCCCCTCTTTCTCCCCATAGACCTGTATCAATCCCCAAATTAATCCCACTGCCCCACTCTCAACCCATAGCCCTGTATCATTCCCAAACTAATCCCACTGCCCCGCTCTCTCCCCATAGCCCTGTATCAATCCCAAACTAATCCCACTGCCCAACTCTCTCCCCATAGACCTGTATCATTCCCAAACTAATCCCACTGCCCAACTCTCTCCCCATAGACCTGTATCATTCACAAACTAATCCCACTGCCCCACTCTCACCCCATAGCCCTGTATCTATCCCAAACCAATCCCACTGCCCCACTGTCTCCCCATAGCCCTGTATCAATCCCAAACTAATCCTACTGCCACACTCTCACCCCATAGACCTGTATCAATCCCCAAACTAATCCCACTGCCCCTCTTTCTCCCCATAGCCCTGTATCAATCCCAAACTAATCCCACTGCCCCTCTTTCTCCCCATAGCCCTGTATCATCCCCAAACTAATCCCACTGCCCCACTCTCACCCCATAGCCCTGTATCATTCCCAAACTAATCCCACTGCCCCTCTTTCTCCCCATAGACCTGTATCAATCCTAAACTAATCCCACTGCCCAACTCTCTCCCCATAGCCCTGTATCATTCCCAAACTAATCCCACTGCCCCTCTTTCTCCCCATAGACCTGTATCAATCCCAAACTAATCATACTGCCCCACTCTCACCCCATAGCCCTGTATCAATCCCAAACTAATCCCACTTCCCCACTCTCCCCGTAGCCCTGTATCAATCCCAAACTAATCCCACTGCCCCTCTTTCTCCCCATAGACCTGTATCAATCCCAAACTAATCCTACTGCCCCTCTCTCACCCCATAGCCCTGTATCAATCCCAAACTAATCCCACTGCCCCACTCTCACCTCATAGATCTGTATCAATCCCCAAACTAATCCCACTGCCCCACTCTCACCCCATAGCCCTGTATCATTCCGAAACTAATCCTACTGCCCCTCTTTCTCCCCATAGACCTGTATCAATCCCAAACTAATCCCACTGCCCCGCTCTCTCCACATAGCCCTGTATCAATCCCCAAACTAATCCCACTGCCCCACTCTCTCCCCATAGCCCTGTATCATTCCCAAACTAATCCCACTGCCCCACTCTCTCCCCATAGCCCTGTATCAACCCCAAACTAATCCCACTGCCCCACTCTCTCCCCATAGCCCTGTATCATTCCCAAACTAATCCCACTGCCCCTCTTTCTCCCCATAGACCTGTATCAATCCCAAACTAATACCACTGCCCAACTCTCTCCTCATAGCCCTGTATCATTCCCAAACTAATCCCACTGTCCCTCTTTCTCCCCATAGACCTGTATCATTCCCAAACTAATCCCACTACCCCACTCTCATCCCATAGCCCTGTATCAATCCCCAAACTAATCCCACTGCCCCACTCTCTCCCCATAGCCCTGTATCAATCCCCAAACTAATCCCACTGCCCCACTCCCTCCCCATAGCCCTGTATCAATCCTCAAACTAATCCCACAGCCCCACTCTCTCCCCATAGCCCTGTATCAATCCTCAAACTAATCCCACTGCCCCACTCTCTCCCCATAGCCCTGTATCAACCCCAAACTAATCCCACTGCCCCACTCTCTCCCCATAGCCCTGTATCAATCCCCAAACTAATCCCACATCCCCACTCTCTCCCCATAGACCTGTATCAATCCCCAAACTAATCCCACCGCCCCACTCTCTCCTCATAGCCCTGTATCAATACCCAAACTAATCCCACAGCCCCACTCTCTCCCCATAGACCTGTATCAATCCCCAAACTAATCCCACTGCCCCACTCTCTCCCCATAGCCCTGTATCAATCCCAAACTAATCCCACTGCCCCACTCGCTCCCCATAGCCCTGTATCAATCCCCAAACTAATCCCACTGCCCCGCTCTCCCCCATAGCCCTGTATCAACCCCAAACTAATCCCACCGCCCCGCTCTCTCCTCATAGCCCTGTATCAATCCCCAAACTAATCCCACCGCCCCGCTCTCTCCTCATAGCCCTGTATCAATCCCATACTAATCCCACTGCCCCGTTCTCCCCCATAGCCCTGTATCAACCCCAAACAAATCCCACCGCCCCGCTCTCTCCTCATAGCCCTGTATCAATCCCAAACTAATCCCACTGCCCCACTCTCTCCCCATAGCCCTGTATCAATCCCCAAACTAATCCCACTGCCCCACTCTCTCTTCATAGCCCTGTATCAACCCCAAACTAATCCCACCGCCCCGCTCTCTCCTCATAGCCCTGTATCAATCCCCAAACTAATCCCACTGCCCCACTCTCTCCCCATAGCCTGTATCAATCCCCAAACTAATCCTACTGCCCCACTCTCTCCCCATAGCCCTGTATCAACCCCAAACTAATCCCACCGCCCCGCTCTCTCCTCATAGCCCTGTATCAATCCCCAAACTAATCCCACTGCCCCACTCTCTCCCCATAGCCCTGTATCAATCCCCAAACTAATCCCACTGCCCCACTCTCTCCCCATAGCCCTGTATCAATCCCCAAACTAATCCTACTGCCCCACTCTCTCCCCATAGCCCTGTATCAATCCCCAAACTAATCCCACTGCCCCACTCTCACCCCATAGCCCTGTATCAACCCCAAACTAATCCCACTTCCCCACTCTCCCCATAGCCCTGTATCAATCCCAAACTAATCCCACTGCCCCACTCTCTCCCCATAGCCCTGTATTATTCCCAAACTAATCCCACTGCCCCACTTTCTCCCCGTAGACCTGTATCATTCACAAACTAATCCCACTTCCCCACTCTCTCCCCATAGCCCTGTATCAATCCCAAACTAATTACACTGCCCCACTCTCACCCCATAGCCCTGTATCATTCCCAAACTAATCCCACTTCCCCACTCTCTCCCCATAGCCCTGTATCATTTCCAAACTAATCCCACTGCCCCTCTTTCTCCCCATAGACCTGTATCATTCCCAAACTAATCCCACTACCCCACTCTCATCCCATAGCCCTGTATCAATCCCCAAACTAATCCCACTGCCCCACTCTCTCCCTATAGCCCTGTATCAATCCCCAAACTAATCCCACTGCCCCACTCCCTCCCCATAGCCCTGTATCAATCCTCAAACTAATCCCACAGCCCCACTCTCTCCCCATAGCCCTGTATCAATCCTCAAACTAATCCCACTGCCCCACTCTCTCCCCATAGCCCTGTATCAACCCCAAACTAATCCCACTGCCCCACTCTCTCCCCATAGCCCTGTATCAATCCCCAAACTAATCCCACAGCCCCACTCTCTCCCCATAGACCTGTGTCAATCCCCAAACTAATCCCACCGCCCCGCTCTCTCCTCATAGCCCTGTATCAATACCCAAACTAATCCCACAGCCCCACTCTCTCCCCATAGACCTGTATCAATCCCCAAACTAATCCCACTGCCCCACTCTCTCCCCATCGCCCTGTATCAATCCCAAACTAATCCCACTGCCCCACTCGCTCCCCATAGCCCTGTATCAATCCCCAAACTAATCCCACTGCCCTGCTCTCCCCCATAGCCCTGTATCAACCCCAAACTAATCCCACCGCCCCGCTCTCTCCTCATAGCCCTGTATCAATCCCCAAACTAATCCCACCGCCCCGCTCTCTCCTCATAGCCCTGTATCAATCCCAAACTAATCCCACTGCCCCGTTCTCCCCCATAGCCCTGTATCAACCCCAAACAAATCCCACCGCCCCGCTCTCTCCTCATAGCCCTGTATCAATCCCAAACTAATCCCACTGCCCCACTTTCTCCCCGTAGACCTGTATCAATCCCAAACTAATCCCACTGCCCCGTTCTCCCCCATAGCCCTGTATCAACCCCAAACAAATCCCACCGCCCCGCTCTCTCCTCATAGCCCTGTATCAATCCCAAACTAATCCCACTGCCCCACTCTCTCCCCATAGCCCTGTATCAATCCCCAAACTAATCCCACTGCCCCACTCTCTCCCCATAGCCCTGTATCAACCCCAAACTAATCCCACCGCCCCGCTCTCTCCTCATAGCCCTGTATCAATCCCCAAACTAATCCCACTGCCCCACTCTCTCCCCATAGCCTGTATCAATCCCCAAACTAATCCTACTGCCCCACTCTCTCCCCATAGCCCTGTATCAACCCCAAACTAATCCCACCGCCCCGCTCTCTCCTCATAGCCCTGTATCAATCCCCAAACTAATCCCACTACCCCACTCTCTCCCCATAGCCCTGTATCAATCCCCAAACTAATCCCACTGCCCCACTCTCTCCCCATAGCCCTGTATCAATCCCCAAACTAATCCTACTGCCCCACTCTCTCCCCATAGCCCTGTATCAATCCCCAAACTAATCCCACTGCCCCACTCTCACCCCATAGCCCTGTATCAACCCCAAACTAATCCCACTTCCCCACTCTCCCCATAGCCCTGTATCAATCCCAAACTAATCCCACTGCCCCACTCTCTCCCCATAGCCCTGTATTATTCCCAAACTAATCCCACTGCCCCACTTTCTCCCCGTAGACCTGTATCATTCACAAACTAATCCCACTTCCCCACTCTCTCCCCATAGCCCTGTATCAATCCCAAACTAATTACACTGCCCCACTCTCACCCCATAGCCCTGTATCAATCCCAAACTAATCCCACTGCCCCTCTTTCTCCCCATAGACCTGTATCAATCCCAAACTAATCCCACTGCCCAACTCTCTCCGCATAGCCCTGTATCATTCCCAAACTAATCCCACTGCCCCTCTTTCTCCCCATAGACCTGTATCAATCCCAAACTAATCCCACTGCCCCACTCTCACCCCATAGCCCTGTATCATTCCCAAACTAATCCCACTGCCCAACTCTCTCCCCATAGCCCTGTATCATTCCCAAACTAATCCCACTGCCCCTCTTTCTCCCCATAGCCCTGTATCAATCCCAAACTAATCCCACTGCCCCACTCTCTCTCCATATCCCTGTATCAATCCCCAAATTAATCCCACTGCCCCACCCTCACCCCATAGCCCTGTATCAATCCCCAAACTAATCCCACTGCCCCACTCTCTCCCCATAGCCCCGTATCAATCCACAAACTAATCCCACTGCCCCGCTCTCTCCCCATAGCCCTGTATCAATCCCCAAACTAATCCCACTGCCCCGCTCTCTACCCATAGCACTGTATCAATCCCAAACTAATCCTACTGCCCCACTCTCACCCCATAGCCCTGTATCAATCCCCAAACTAATCCCACTGCCCCACTCTCTCCCCATAGCCCTGTATCAATCCCCAAACTAATCCCACTGCCCCGCTCTCTCCCCATAGCCCCGTATCAATCCCAAACTAATCCTACTGCCCCACTCTCACCCCATAGCCCTGTATCAATCCCCAAACTAATCCCACTGCCCCACTCTCTCCCCATAGCCCTGTATCAATCCCCAAACTAATCCCACTGGCCCGCTCTCTCCCCATAGCCCTGTATCAATCCCAAACTAATCATACTGCCCCACTCTCACCCCATAGCCCTGTATCATTCCCAAACTAATCCCACTGCCCCTCTTTCTCCCCATAGACCTGTATCAATCCCAAACTAATCCTACTGCCCCACTCTCACCCTATAGCCCTGTATCAATCCCAAACTAATCTCACTGCCCCACTCTCTCCTCATAGACCTGTATCAATCCCCAAACTAATCCCACTGCCCCACTCTCACCCCATAGCCCTGTATCAATCCTCAAACTAATCCCACAGCCCCACTCTCTCCCCATAGCCCTGTATTATTCCCAAACTAATCCCACTGCCCCACTTTCTCCCCGTAGACCTGTATCATTCACAAACTAATCCCACTTCCCCACTCTCTCTCCATAGCCCTGTATCAATCCCAAACTAATTACACTGCCCCACTCTCACCCCATAGCCCTGTATCAATCCCAAACTAATCCCACTGCCCCACTCTCTCCCCATAGCCCTGTATCATTTCCAAACCAATCCCACTGCCCCTCTTTCTCCCCATAGACCTGTATCAATCCCAAACTAATCCTACTGCCCCACTCTCTCCCCATAGCCCTGTATTATTCCCAAACTAATCCCACTGCCCCACTTTCTCCCCGTAGACCTGTATCATTCACAAACTAATCCCACTTCCCCACTCCCTCCCCATAGCCCTGTATCAATCCCAAACTAATTACACTGCCCCACTCTCACCCCATAGCCCTGTATCAATCCCAAACTAATCCCACTGCCCCACTCTCTCCCCATAGCCCTGTATCATTCCCAAACTAATCCCACTGCCCCTCTTTCTCCCCATAGACCTGTATCAATCCCAAACTAATCCCACTGCCCAACTCTCTCCCCATAGCCCTGTATAATTCCCAAACTAATCCCACTGCCCCTCTTTCTCCCCATAGACCTGTATCAATCCCAAACTAATCCCACTGCCCAACTCTCTCCCCATAGCCCTGTATCATTCCCAAACTAATCCCACTAACCCTCTTTCTCCCCATAGACCTGTATCAGTCCCAAACTAATCCCACTGCCCCACTCTCACCCCATAGCCCTGTATCATTCCCAAACTAATCCCACTGCCCCTCTTTCTCCCCATAGACCTGTATCAATCCCAAACTAATCCCACTGCCCCACTCTCTCTCCATATCCATGTATCAATCCCCAAATTAATCCCACTGCCCCACTCTCACCCCATAGCCCTGTATCAATCCCCAAACTAATCCCACTGCCCCACTCTCACCCCATAGCCCTGTATCAATCCCCAAACTAATCCCACTGCCCCACTCTCTCCCCATAGCCCTGTATCAATCCCCAAACTAATCCCACTGCCCCGCTCTCTACCCATAGCACTGTATCAATCCCAAACTAATCCTACTGCCCCACTCTCACCCCATAGCCCTGTATCAATCCCCAAACTAATCCCACTGCCCCGCTCTCTCCCCATAGCCCCGTATCAATCCCAAACTAATCCTACTGCCCCACTCTCACCCCATAGCCCTGTATCAATCCCCAAACTAATCCCACTGCCCCACTCTCTCCCCATAGCCCTGTATCAATCCCCAAACTAATCCCACTGGCCCGCTCTCTCCCCATAGCCCTGTATCAATCCCAAACTAATCATACTGCCCCACTCTCACCCCATAGCCCTGTATCATTCCCAAACTAATCCCACTGCCCCTCTTTCTCCCCATAGACCTGTATCAATCCCAAACTAATCCCACTGCCCCACTCTCACCCCATAGCCCTGTATCAATCCCAAACTAATCCCACTGCCCCACTCTCTCCTCATAGACCTGTATCAATTCCCAAACTAATCCCACTGCCCCACTCTCACCCCATAGCCCTGTATCAATCCTCAAACTAATCCCACAGCCCCACTCTCTCCCCATAGCCCTGTATTATTCCCAAACTAATCCCACTGCCCCACTTTCTCCCCGTAGACCTGTATCATTCACAAACTAATCCCACTTCCCCACTCTCTCTCCATAGCCCTGTATCAATCCCAAACTAATTACACTGCCCCACTCTCACCCCATAGCCCTGTATCAATCCCAAACTAATCCCACTGCCCCAGTCTCTCCCCATAGCCCTGTATCATTCCCAAACTAATCCCACTTCCCCACTCTCTCCCCATAGCCCTGTATCATTTCCAAACTAATCCCACTGCCCCTCTTTCTCCCCATAGACCTGTATCAATCCCAAACTAATCCCACTGCCCAACTCTCTCCCCATAGCCCTGTATCAATCCCAAACTAATCCCACTGCCCCACTCTCTCCCCATAGCCCTGTATCATTCCCAAACTAATCCCACTGCCCCTCTTTCTCCCCATAGACCTGTATCAATCCCAAACTAATCCCACTGCCTCACTCTCTCCCCATAGACCTGTATCAATCCCAAACTAATCCCACTGCCCCACTCTCTCCCTATAGCCCTGTATCATTCCCAAACTAATCCCACTTCCCCACTCTCTCCCCATAGCCCTGTATCAATCCCAAACTAATTACACTGCCCCACTCTCACCCCATAGCCCTGTATCAATCCCAAACTAATCCCACTGCCCCACTCTCTCCCCATAGCCCTGTATCATTCCCAAACTAATCCCACTTCCCCACTCTCTCCCCATAGCCCTGTATCATTCCCAAACTAATCCCACTGCCCCTCTTTCTCCCCATAGACCTGTATCAATCCCAAACTAATCCCACTGCCCAACTCTCTCCCCATAGCCCTGTATCATTCCCAAACTAATCCCACTGCCCCTCTTTCTCCCCATAGACCTGTATCAATCCCAAACTAATCCCACTGCCCAACTCTCTCCCCATAGCCCTGTATCATTCCCAAACTAATCCCACTGCCCCTCTTTCTCCCCATAGACCTGTATCAATCCCAAACTAATCCCACTGCCCCACTCTCACCCCATAGCCCTGTATCATTCCCAAACTAATCCCACTGCCCCTCTTTCTCCCCATAGACCTGTATCAATCCCAAACTAATCCCACTGCCCCACTCTCACCCCATAGCCCTGTATCATTCCCAAACTAATCCCACTGCCCCTCTTTCTCCCCATAGACCTGTATCAATCCCAAACTAATCCCACTGCCCCACTCTCTCTCCATATCCCTGTATCAATCCCCAAATTAATCCCACTGCCCCACTCTCACCCCATAGCCCTGTATCAATCCCCAAACTAATCCCACTGCCCCACTCTCACCCCATAGCCCTGTATCAATCCCCAAACTAATCCCACTGCCCCACTCTCTCCCCATAGCCCTGTATCAATCCCCAAACTAATCCCACTGCCCCGCTCTCTACCCATAGCACTGTATCAATCCCAAACTAATCCTACTGCCCCACTCTCACCCCATAGCCCTGTATCAATCCCCAAACTAATCCCACTGCCCCGCTCTCTCCCCATAGCCCCGTATCAATCCCAAACTAATCCTACTGCCCCACTCTCACCCCATAGCCCTGTTTCAATCCCCAAACTAATCCCACTGCCCCACTCTCTCCCCATAGCCCTGTATCAATCCCCAAACTAATCCCACCGACCCGCTCTCTCCCCATAGCCCTGTATCAATCCCAAACTAATCATACTGCCCCACTCTCACCCCATAGCCCTGTATCATTCCCAAACTAATCCCACTGCCCCTCTTTCTCCCCATAGACCTGTATCAATCCCAAACTAATCCCACTGCCCCACTCTCACCCCATAGCCCTGTATCAATCCCAAACTAATCCCACTGCCCCACTCTCTCCTCATAGACCTGTATCAATTCCCAAACTAATCCCACTGCCCCACTCTCACCCCATAGCCCTGTATCAATCCTTAAACTAATCCCACAGCCCCACTCTCTCCCCATAGCCCTGTATTATTCCCAAACTAATCCCACTGCCCCACTTTCTCCCCGTAGACCTGTATCATTCACAAACTAATCCCACTTCCCCACTCTCTCTCCATAGCCCTGTATCAATCCCAAACTAATTACACTGCCCCACTCTCACCCCATAGCCCTGTATCAATCCCAAACTAATCCCACTGCCCCAGTCTCTCCCCATAGCCCTGTATCATTCCCAAACTAATCCCACTTCCCCACTCTCTCCCCATAGCCCTGTATCATTTCCAAACTAATCCCACTGCCCCTCTTTCTCCCCATAGACCTGTATCAATCCCAAACTAATCCCACTGCCCAACTCTCTCCCCATAGCCCTGTATCAATCCCAAACTAATCCCACTGCCCCACTCTCTCGCCATAGCCCTGTATCATTCCCAAACTAATCCCACTGCCCCTCTTTCTCCCCATAGACCTGTATCAATCCCAAACTAATCCCACTGCCTCACTCTCTCCCCATAGACCTGTATCAATCCCAAACTAATCCCACTGCCCCACTCTCTCCCCATAGCCCTGTATCATTCCCAAACTAATCCCACTTCCCCACTCTCTCCCCATAGCCCTGTATCAATCCCAAACTAATTACACTGCCCCACTCTCACCCCATAGCCCTGTATCAATCCCAAACTAATCCCACTGCCCCACTCTCTCCCCATAGCCCTGTATCATTCCCAAACTAATCCCACTTCCCCACTCTCTCCCCATAGCCCTGTATCATTCCCAAACTAATCCCACTGCCCCTCTTTCTCCCCATAGACCTGTATCAATCCCAAACTAATCCCACTGCCCAACTCTCTCCCCATAGCCCTGTATCATTCCCAAACTAATCCCACTGCCCCTCTTTCTCCCCATAGACCTGTATCAATCCCAAACTAATCCCACTGCCCAACTCTCTCCCCATAGCCCTGTATCATTCCCAAACTAATCCCACTGCCCCTCTTTCTCCCCATAGACCTGTATCAATCCCAAACTAATCCCACTGCCCCACTCTCACCCCATAGCCCTGTATCATTCCCAAACTAATCCCACTGCCCCTCTTTCTCCCCATAGACCTGTATCAATCCCAAACTAATCCCACTGCCCCACTCTCACCCCATAGCCCTGTATCATTCCCAAACTAATCCCACTGCCCCTCTTTCTCCCCATAGACCTGTATCAATCCCAAACTAATCCCACTGCCCCACTCTCTCTCCATATCCCTGTATCAATCCCCAAATTAATCCCACTGCCCCACTCTCACCCCATAGCCCTGTATCAATCCCCAAACTAATCCCACTGCCCCACTCTCACCCCATAGCCCTGTATCAATCCCCAAACTAATCCCACTGCCCCACTCTCTCCCCATAGCCCTGTATCAATCCCCAAACTAATCCCACTGCCCCGCTCTCTACCCATAGCACTGTATCAATCCCAAACTAATCCTACTGCCCCACTCTCACCCATAGCCCTGTATCAATCCCCAAACTAATCCCACTGCCCCGCTCTCTCCCCATAGCCCCGTATCAATCCCAAACTAATCCTACTGCCCCACTCTCACCCCATAGCCCTGTATCAATCCCCAAACTAATCCCACTGCCCCACTCTCTCCCCATAGCCCTGTATCAATCCCCAAACTAATCCCACTGGCCCGCTCTCTCCCCATAGCCCTGTATCAATCCCAAACTAATCATACTGCCCCACTCTCACCCCATAGCCCTGTATCATTCCCAAACTAATCCCACTGCCCCTCTTTCTCCCCATAGACCTGTATCAATCCCAAACTAATCCCACTGCCCCACTCTCACCCCATAGCCCTGTATCAATCCCAAACTAATCCCACTGCCCCACTCTCTCCTCATAGACCTGTATCAATCCCCAAACTAATCCCACTGCCCCACTCTCACCCCATAGCCCTGTATCAATCCTCAAACTAATCCCACAGCCCCACTCTCTCCCCATAGCCCTGTATTATTCCCAAACTAATCCCACTGCCCCACTTTCTGCCCGTAGACCTGTATCATTCACAAACTAATCCCACTTCCCCACTCTCTCTCCATAGCCCTGTATCAATCCCAAACTAATTACACTGCCCCACTCTCACCCCATAGCCCTGTATCAATCCCAAACTAATCCCACTGCCCCAGTCTCTCCCCATAGCCCTGTATCATTCCCAAACTAATCCCACTTCCCCACTCTCTCCCCATAGCCCTGTATCATTTCCAAACTAATCCCACTGCCCCTCTTTCTCCCCATAGACCTGTATCAATCCCAAACTAATCCCACTGCCCAACTCTCTCCCCATAGCCCTGTATCAATCCCAAACTAATCCCACTGCCCCACTCTCTCCCCATAGCCCTGTATCATTCCCAAACTAATCCCACTGCCCCTCTTTCTCCCCATAGACCTGTATCAATCCCAAACTAATCCCACTGCCTCACTCTCTCCCCATAGACCTGTATCAATCCCAAACTAATCCCACTGCCCCACTCTCTCCCCATAGCCCTGTATCATTCCCAAACTAATCCCACTTCCCCACTCTCTCCACATAGCCCTGTATTAATCCCAAACTAATTACACTGCCCCACTCTCACCCCATAGCCCTGTATCAATCCCAAACTAATCCCACTGCCCCACTCTCTCCCCATAGCCCTGTATCATTCCCAAACTAATCCCACTTCCCCACTCTCTCCCCATAGCCCTGTATCATTCCCAAACTAATCCCACTGCCCCTCTTTCTCCCCATAGACCTGTATCAATCCCAAACTAATCCCACTGCCCAACTCTCTCCCCATAGCCCTGTATCATTCCCAAACTAATCCCACTGCCCCTCTTTCTCCCCATAGACCTGTATCAATCCCAAACTAATCCCACTGCCCAACTCTCTCCCCATAGCCTGTATCATTCCCAAACTAATCCCACTGCACCTCTTTCTCCCCATAGACCTTTATCAATCCCAAACTAATCCCACTGCCGCACTCTCACCCCATAGCCCTGTATCATTCCCAAACTAATCCCACTGCCCCTCTTTCTCCCCATAGACCTGTATCAATCCCAAACTAATCCCACTGCCCCACTCTCTCTCCATATCCCTGTATCAATCCCCAAATTAATCCCACTGCCCCACTCTCACCCCATAGCCCTGTATCAATCCCAAAACTAATCCCACTGCCCCACTCTCACCCCATAGCCCTGTATCAATCCCCAAACTAATCCCACTGCCCCACTCTCTCCCCATAGCCCTGTATCAATCCCCAAACTAATCCCACTGCCCCGCTCTCTACCCATAGCACTGTATCAATCCCAAACTAATCCTACTGCCCCACTCTCACCCCATAGCCCTGTATCAATCCCCAAACTAATCCCACTGCCCCACTCTCTCCCCATAGCCCCGTATCAATCCCAAACTAATCCTACTGCCCCACTCTCACCCCATAGCCCTGTATCAATCCCCAAACTAATCCCACTGCCCCACTCTCTCCCCATAGCCCTGTATCAATCCCCAAACTAATCCCACTGGCCTGCTCTCTCCCCAAAGCCCTGTATCAATCCCAAACTAATCATACTGCCCCACTCTCACCCCATAGCCCTGTATCATTCCCAAACTAATCCCACTGCCCCTCTTTCTCCCCATAGACCTGTATCAATCCCAAACTAATCCCACTGCCCCACTCTCACCCCATAGCCCTGTATCAATCCCAAACTAATCCCACTGCCCCACTCTCTCCTCATAGACCTGTATCAATCCCCAAACTAATCCCACTGCCCCACTCTCACCCCATAGCCCTGTATCAATCCTCAAACTAATCCCACAGCCCCACTCTCTCCCCATAGCCCTGTATTATTCCCAAACTAATCCCACTGCCCCACTTTCTCCCCGTAGACCTGTATCATTCACAAACTAATCCCACTTCCCCACTCTCTCTCCATAGCCCTGTATCAATCCCAAACTAATTACACTGTCCCACTCTCACCCCATAGCCCTGTATCAATCCCAAACTAATCCCACTGCCCCAGTCTCTCCCCATAGCCCTGTATCATTCCCAAACTAATCCCACTTCCCCACTCTCTCCCCATAGCCCTGTATCATTTCCAAACTAATCCCACTGCCCCTCTTTCTCCCCATAGACCTGTATCAATCCCAAACTAATCCCACTGCCCAACTCTCTCCCCATAGCCCTGTATCAATCCCAAACTAATCCCACTGCCCCACTCTCTCCCCATAGCCCTGTATCATTCCCAAACTAATCCCACTGCCCCTCTTTCTCCCCATAGACCTGTATCAATCCCAAACTAATCCCACTGCCTCACTCTCTCCCCATAGACCTGTATCAATCCCAAACTAATCCCACTGCCCCACTCTCTCCCCATAGCCCTGTATCATTCCCAAACTAATCCCACTGCCCCTCTTTCTCCCCATAGACCTGTATCAATCCCAAACTAATCCCACTGCCCCACTCTCACCCCATAGCCCTGTATCATTCCCAAACTAATCCCACTGCCCCTCTTTCTCCCCATAGACCTGTATCAATCCCAAACTAATCCCACTGCCCCACTCTCTCTCCATATCCCTGTATCAATCCCCAAATTAATCCCACTGCCCCACTCTCACCCCATAGCCCTGTATCAATCCCCAAACTAATCCCACTGCCCCACTCTCTCCCCATAGCCCCGTATCAATCCACAAACTAATCCCACTGCCCCGCTCTCTCCCCATAGCCCTGTATCATTCCCAAACTAATCCCACTGCCCAACTCTCTCCCCATAGCCCTGTATCAATCCCAAACTAATCCTACTGCCCCACTCTCACCCCATAGCCCCGTATCAATCTCAAACTAATCCTACTGCCCCACTCTCACCCCATAGCCCTGTATCAATCCCAAACTAATCCCACTGCCCCACTCTCACCCCATAGCCCCGTATCAATCCCAAACTAATCCCACTGCCCCGCTCTCTCCCCATAGCCCTGTATCATTCCCAAACTAATCCCACTGCCCAACTCTCTCCCCATAGCCCTGTATCAATCCCAAACTAATCCTACTGCCCCACTCTCACCCCATAGCCCCGTATCAATCCCAAACTAATCCTACTGCCCCACTTTCTCCCCATAGCCCTGTATCAATCCCCAAACTAATCCCACTGCCCCGCTCTCTCCCCATAGCCCCGTATCAATCCCAAACTAATCCTACTGCCCCACTCTCACCCCATAGCCCTGTATCAATCCCAAACTAATCCCACTGCCCCTCTTTCTCCCCATAGCCCTGTATCAATCCCCAAACTAATCCCACTGGCCCGCTCTCTCTCCATAGCCCTGTATCAATCCCAAACTAATCATACTGCCCCACTCTCACCCCATAGTCCTGTATCAATCCCAAACTAATCCCACTGCCCCATTCTCACCCCATAGCCCTGTATCATTCCCAAACTAATCCCACTGCCCCTCTTTCTCCCCATAGACCTGTATCAATCCCAAACTAATCCTACTGCCCCACTCTCACCCCATAGCCCTGTATCAATCCCAAACTAATCCCACTGCCCCACTCTCTCCTCATAGACCTGTATCAATCCCCAAACTAATCCCACTGCCCCACTCTCTCCCCATAGCCCTGTATCAATCACCAAACTAATCCTACTGCCCCACTCTCACCCCATAGCCCTGTATCATTCCCAAACTAATCCCACTGCCCCTCTTTCTTCCCTTAGACCTGTATCAATCCCAAACTAATCCTACTGCCCCACTCTCACCCCATAGCCCTGTATCAATCCCAAACTAATCCCACTGCCCCACTCTCTCCCCATAGCCCTGTATCATTCCCAAACTAATCCCACTGCCCCACTCTCTCCCCATAGCCCTGTATCAATCCCCAAACTAATCCCACTGCCCCACTCTCTCCCCATAGCCCTGTATCATTCCCAAACTAATCCCACTGCCCCACTCTCTCCTCATAGACCTGTATCATTCCCAAACTAATCCCACTGCCCCACTCTCTCCCCATAGCCCTGTATCAATCCCCAAACTAATCCCACTGCCCCACTCTCTCCCCATAGCCCTGTATCATTCCCAAACTAATCCCACTGCCCCGCTCTCTCCCCATAGCCCTGTATCAATCCCCAAACTAATCCCACTGCCCCTCTTTCTCCCCATAGACCTGTATCAATCCCAAACTAATCCCACTGCCCCGCTCTCTCCCCATAGCCCTGTATCATTCTCAAACTAATCCCACTGCCCCTCTTTCTCCCCATAGACCTGTATCATTCCCAAACTAATCCCACTGCCCCACTCTCTCCCCATAGCCCTGTATCATTCTCAAACTAATCCCACTGCCCCTCTTTCTCCCCATAGACCTGTATCATTCCCAAACTAATCCCACTGCCCCACTCTCTCCCCATAGCCCTGTATCATTCCGAAACTAATCCCACTGCCCCACTCTCTCCCCATAGCCCTGTATCAATCCCAAACTAATACCACTGCCCAACTCTCTCCTCATAGCCCTGTATCATTCCCAAACTAATCCCACTGTCCCTCTTTCTCCCCATAGACCTGTATCATTCCCAAACTAATCCCACTACCCCACTCTCATGCCATAGCCCTGTATCAATCCCCAAACTAATCCCACTGCCCCACTCTCTCCCCATAGCCCTGTATCAATCCCCAAACTAATCCCACTGCCCCACTCCCTCCCCATAGCCCTGTATCAATCCTCAAACTAATCCCACAGCCCCACTCTCTCCCCATAGCCCTGTATCATTCCCAAACTAACCCCACCGCCCCGCTTTCTCCCCATAGCCCTGTATCAACCCCAAACTAATCCCACTGCCCCACTCTCTCCCCATAGCCCTGTATCAATCCCCAAACTAATCCCACAGCCCCACTCTCTCCCCATAGCCCTGTATCAATCCCAAACTAATCCCACTGCCCCACTCTCACCCCAAAGCCCTGCATCAATCCCCAAACTAATCCCACTGCCCCACTCTCTCCCCATCGCCCTGTATCAATCCCCAAACTAATCCCACAGCCCCACTCTCTCCCCATAGCCCTGTATCATTCCCAAACTAATCTCACTGCCCCACTGTCTCCCCATAGCCCTGTATCAATCCCCAAACTAATTTCACTGCCCCACTGTCTCCCCATAGCCCTGTATCATTCCCAAACTAATCCCACTGCCCCGCTATCTCCCCATAGCCCTGTATCAATCCCTAACTAATACCACAGACCCACTCTCTCCCCATAGCCCTGTATCAATCCCCAAACTAATCTCACTGCCCCACTGTCTCCCCATAGCCCTGTATCATTCCCAAACTAATCCCACTGCCCCGCTTTCTCCCCATAGCCCTGTATCAATCCCAAACTAATCCCACAGCCCCACTCTCCCCCATAGCCCTGTATCAATCCCAAACTAATCCTACTGCCCCACTCTCTCCCCATAGCCCTGTATCAACCCCAAACTAATCCCACTGCCCCACTCTCACCCCAAAGTCCTGCATCAATCCGCAAACGAATCCCACTGCCCCACACTCTCCCTGTAAATCTGTATCAATCCCCAAACTAATCCCACAGCCCCACTCTCTCCCCAAAGCCCTGTATCAATCCCCAAACTAATCCCACTGTCCCACTCTCTCCCCATAGCCCTGTATCAATCCCCAAACTAATCCCACTGCCCCACTCTTTCCCCATAGCCCTGTATCAATCCCCAAACTAATCCTACTGCCCCACTCTCTCCCCATAGCCCTGTATCAATCCCCAAACTAATCCCACTGCCCCACTCTCTCCCCATAGCCCTGTATCCGTCCCCAAACTAATCCTCCTGCCCCACTCTCACCCCATAGCCCTGTATCAACCCCAAACTAATCCCACTTCCCCACTCTCCCCATAGCCCTGTATCAATCCCAAACTAATCCCACTGCCCCACTCTCTCCCCATAGCCCTGTATTATTCCCAAACTAATCCCACTGCCCCACTTTCTCCCCGTAGACCTGTATCATTCACAAACTAATCCCACTTCCCCACTCTCTCCCCATAGCCCTGTATCAATCCCAAACTAATCCCACTGCCCCACTCTCACCCCATAGCCCTGTATCATTCCCAAACTAATCCCACTGCCCAACTCTCTCCCCATAGCCCTGTATCATTCCCAAACTAATCCCACTGCCCCTCTTTCTCCCCATAGACCTGTATCAATCCCCAAATTAATCCCACTGCCCCACTCTCAACCCATAGCCCTGTATCATTCCCAAACTAATCCCACTGCCCCGCTCTCTCCCCATAGCCCTGTATCAATCCCAAACTAATCCCACTGCCCAACTCTCTCCCCATAGCCCTGTATCAATCCCAAACTAATCCCACTGCCCCACTCTCTCCCCATAGCCCTGTTTCAATCCCAAACCAATCCCACTGCCCCACTGTCTCCCCATAGCCCTGTATCAATCCCAAACTAATCCTACTGCCACACTCTCACCCCATAGACCTGTATCAATCCCAAACTAATCCCACTGCCCCTCTTTCTCCCCATAGCCCTGTATCATTCCCAAACTAATCCCACTGCCCCTCTTTCTCCCCATAGCCCTGTATCATCCCGAAACTAATCCCACTGCCCCACTCTCACCCCATAGCCCTGTATCATTCCCAAACTAATCCCACTGCCCCTCTTTCTCCCCATAGCCCTGTATCAATCCCCAAACTAATCCCACTGCCCCACTCTCTCCCCATAGCCCTGTATCATTCCCAAACTAATCCCACTGCCCCACTCTCTCCCCATAGCCCTGTATCAATCCCAAACTAATCCCACTGCCCCACTCTCTCCCCATAGCCCTGTATTATCCCCAAACTAATCCTACTGCCACACTCTCACCCCATAGCCCTGTATCAATCCCAAACTAATCCTACTGCCCCACTCTCACACCATAGCCCTGTATCAATCCCAAACTAATCCCACTGCCCCACTCTGACCCCATAGCCCTGTATCATTCCCAAACTAATCCCACTGCCCCACTCTCTCCCCATAGCCCTGTATCATTCACAAACTAATCCCACTGCCCCTCTTTCTCCCCATAGACCTGTATCAATCCCAAACTAATCCCACTGCCCAAATCTCTCCTCATAGCCTTGTATCATTCCCAAACTAATCCCACTGCCCCTCTTTCTCCCCATAGACCTGTATCATTCCCAAACTAATCCCACTACCCCACTCTCACCCCATAGCACTATATCAATCCCCACACTAATCCCACTACCCCACTCTCTCCCCATAGCCCTGTATCAATCCCCAAACTAATCCCACTGCCCCACTCCCTCCCCATAGCCCTGTATCAATCCTCAAACTAATCCCACAGCCCCACTCTCTCCCCATAGCCCTGTATCATTCCCAAACTAATCCCACCGCCCCGCTTTCTTCCCATAGCCCTGTATCAACCCCAAACTAATCCCACTGCCCCACTCTCTCCCCATAGCCCTGTATCAATCCGCAAACTAATCCCACAGCCCCACTCTCTCCCCATAGCCCTGTATCAATCCCAAACTAATCCCACTGCCCCACTCTCACCCCAAAGCCCTGTATCAATCCCCAAACTAATCCCACTGCCCCACTCTCTCCCCATCGCCCTGTATCAATCCCCAAACTAATCCCAAAGCCCCACTCTCTCCCCATAGCCCTGTATCATTCCCAAACTAATCTCACTGCCCCACTCTCTCCCCATAGCCCTGTATCAATCCCCAAACTAATTTCACTGCCCCACTGTCTCCCCATAGCCCTGTATCATTCCCAAACTAATCCCACTGCCCCGCTATCTCCCCATAGCCCTGTATCAATCCCAAACTAATCCCACAGCCCCACTCTCTCCCCATAGCCCTGTATCAATCCCCAAACTAATCTCACTGCCCCACTGTCTCCCCATAGCCCTGTATCATTCCCAAACTAATCCCACTGCCCCGCTTTCTCCCCATAGCCCTGTATCAATCCCAAACTAATCCCACAGCCCCACCCTCTCCCCATAGCCCTGTATCAATCCCAAACTAATCCTACTGCCCCACTCTCTCCCCATAGCCCTGTATCCACCCCAAACTAATCCCACTGCCCCACTCTCTCCCCAAAGTCCTGCATCAATCCCCAAACGAATCCCACTGCCCCACACACTCCCTGTAAATCTGTATCAATCACCAAACTAATCCCACAGCCCCACTCTCTCCCCATAGCCATGTATCAATCCCCAAACTAATCCTACTGCTCCACTCTCTCCCCATAGCCCTGTATCAATCCCCAAACTAATCCCACTGCCCCACTCTCTCCCCATAGCCCTGTATCCGTCCCCAAACTAATCCTCCTGCCCCACTCTCACCCCATAGCCCTGTATTAACCCCAAACTAAACCCACTTCCCCACTCTCCCCATAGCCCTGTATCAATCCCAAACTAATCCCACTGCCCCACTCTCTCCCCATAGCCCTGTATTATTCCCAAACTAATCCCACTGCCCCACTTTCTCCCCGTAGACCTGTATCATTCACAAACTAATCCCACTTCCCCACTCTCTCCCTATAGCCCTGTATCAATCCCAAACTAATCCCACTGCCCCACTCTCACCCCATAGCCCTGTATCATTCCCAAACTAATCCCACTGCCCCTCTTTCTCCCCATAGACCTGTATCAATCCCCAAATTAATCCCACTGCCCCACTCTCAACCCATAGCCCTGTATCATTCCCAAACTAATCCCACTGCCCCGCTCTCTCCCCATAGCCCTCTATCAATCCCAAACTAATCCCACTGCCCAACTCTCTCCCCATAGCACTGTATCATTCTCAAACTAATCCCACTGCCCCTCTTTCTCCCCATAGACCTGTATCAATCCCAAACTAATCCCACTGCCCAAATCTCTCCTCATAGCCTTGTATCATTCCCAAACTAATCCCACTGCCCCTCTTTCTCCCCATAGACCTGTATCATTCCCAAACTAATCCCACTACCCCACTCTCACCCCATAGCCCTGTGTCAATCCCCACACTAATCCCACTGCCCCACTCTCTCCCCATAGCCCTGTATCAATCCTCAAACTAATCCCACTGCCCCACTCTCTCCCCATAGACCTGTGTCAATCACAAACTAATCCCACAGCCCCACTCTCTCCCCATAGCCCTGTATCATTCCCAAACTAATCCCACCGCCCCGCTTTCTCCCCATAGCCCTGTATCAACCCCAAACTAATCCCACTGCCCCACTCTCTCCCCATAGCCCTGTATCAATCCGCAAACTAATCCCACAGCCCCACTCTCTCCCCATAGCCCTGTATCAATCCCAAACTAATCCCACTGCCCCACTCTCACCCCAAAGCCCTGTATCAATCCCCAAACTAATCCCACTGCCCCACTCTCTCCCCATCGCCCTGTATCAATCCCCAAACTAATCCCAAAGCCCCACTCTCTCCCCATAGCCCTGTATCATTCCCAAACTAATCTCACTGCCCCACTCTCTCCCCATAGCCCTGTATCAATCCCCAAACTAATTTCACTGCCCCACTGTCTCCCCATAGCCCTGTATCATTCCCAAACTAATCCCACTGCCCCGCTATCTCCCCATAGCCCTGTATCAATCCCAAACTAATCCCACAGCCCCACTCTCTCCCCATAGCCCTGTATCAATCCCCAAACTAATCTCACTGCCCCACTGTCTCCCCATAGCCCTGTATCATTCCCAAACTAATCCCACTGCCGCGCTTTCTCCCCATAGCCCTGTATCAATCCCAAACTAATCCCACAGCCCCACCCTCTCCCCATAGCCCTGTATCAATCCCAAACTAATCCTACTGCCCCACTCTCTCCCCATAGCCCTGTATCCACCCCAAACTAATCCCACTGCCCCACTCTCTCCCCAAAGTCCTGCATCAATCCCCAAACGAATCCCACTGCCCCACACTCTCCCTGTAAATCTGTATCAATCACCAAACTAATGCCACAGCCCCACTCTCTCCCCATAGCCATGTATCAATCCCCAAACTAATCCTACTGCTCCACTCTCTCCCCATAGCCCTGTATCAATCCCCAAACTAATCCCACTGCCCCACTCTCTCCCCATAGCCCTGTATCCGTCCCCAAACTAATCCTCCTGCCCCACTCTCACCCCATAGCCCTGTATCAACCCCAAACTAATCCCACTTCCCCACTCTCCCCATAGCCCTGTATCAATCCCAAACTAATCCCACTGCCCCACTCTCTCCCCATAGCCCTGTATTATTCCCAAACTAATCCCACTGCCCCACTTTCTCCCCGTAGACCTGTATCATTCACAAACTAATCCCACTACCCCACTCTCTCCCCATAGCCCTGTATCAATCCCAAACTAATCCCACTGCCCCACTCTCACCCCATAGCCCTGTATCATTCCCAAACTAATCCCACTGCCCCTCTTTCTCCCCATAGACCTGTATCAATCCCCAAATTAATCCCACTGCCCCACTCTCAACCCATAGCCCTGTATCATTCCCAAACTAATCCCACTGCCCCGCTCTCTCCCCATAGCCCTGTATCAATCCCAAACTAATCCCACTGCCCAACTCTCTCCCCATAGCACTGTATCATTCACAAACTAATCCCACTGCCCCACTCTCACCCCATAGCCCTGTATCAATCCCAAACCAATCCCACTGCCCCACTGTCTCCCCATAGCCCTGTATCAATCCCAAACTAATCCCACTGCCCCTCTTTCTCCCCATAGCCCTGTATCAATCCCATACTAATCCCACTGCCCCGCTCTCTCCCCATAGCCCTGTTTCATTCCCAAACTAATCCCACTGCCCCACTCTCACCCCATAGCCCTGTATCATTCCCAAACTAATCCCACTGCCCCTCTTTCTCCCCATAGACCTGTATCAATCCCAAACTAATCCCACTGCCCCACTCTCACCCCATAGCCCTGTATCAATCCCAAACTAATCCCACTGCCCCACTCTCTCCCCGTAGCCCTGTATCATTCCCAAACTAATCCCACTGCCACACTCTCACCCCATAGCCCTGTATCATTCCCAAACTAATCCCACTGCCCCTCTTTCTCCCCATAGGCCTGTATCAATCCCAAACTAATCCTACTGCCACACTCTCACCCCATAGCCCTGTATCATTCCCAAACTAATCCCACTGCCCCTCTTTCTCCCCATAGCCCTGTATCATTCCCAAACTAATCCCACTGCCCCACTCTCTCCCCATAGCCCTGCATCAATCCCAAACTAATCCCACTGCCCCACTCTCTCCCCATAGACCTGTATCATTCCCAAACTAATCCCACTGCCCCTCTTTCTCCCCATAGACCTGTATCAATCCCAAACTAATCCCACTGCCCAAATCTCTCCTCATAGCCTTGTATCATTCCCAAACTAATCCCACTGCCCCTCTTTCTCCCCATAGACCTGTATCATTCCCAAACTAATCCCACTACCCCACTCTCACCCCATAGCCCTGTATCAATCCCCACACTAATCCCACTGCCCCACTCTCTCCCCATAGCCCTGTATCAATCCTCAAACTAATCCCACTGCCCCACTCTCTCCCCATAGACCTGTGTCAATCACAAACTAATCCCACAGCCCCACTCTCTCCCCATAGCCCTGTATCATTCCCAAACTAATCCCACCGCCCCGCTTTCTCCCCATAGCCCTGTATCAACCCCAAACTAATCCCACTGCCCCACTCTCTCCCCATAGCCCTGTATCAATCCGCAAACTAATCCCACAGCCCCACTCTCTCCCCATAGCCCTGTATCAATCCCAAACTAATCCCACTGCCCCACTCTCACCCCAAAGCCCTGTATCAATCCCCAAACTAATCCCACTGCCCCACTCTCTCCCCATCGCCCTGTATCAATCCCCAAACTAATCCCAAAGCCCCACTCTCTCCCCATAGCCCTGTATCATTCCCAAACTAATCTCACTGCCCCACTCTCTCCCCATAGCCCTGTATCAATCTCCAAACTAATCTCACTGCCCCACTGTCTCCCCATAGCCCTGTATCATTCCCAAACTAATCCCACTGCCCCGCTTTCTCCCCATAGCCCTGTATCAATCCCAAACTAATCCCACAGCCCCACCCTCTCCCCATAGCCCTGTATCAATCCCAAACTAATCCTACTGCCCCACTCTCTCCCCATAGCCCTGTATCCACCCCAAACTAATCCCACTGGCCCACTCTCTCCCCAAAGTCCTGCATCAATCCCCAAACGAATCCCACTGCCCCACACTCTCCCTGTAAATCTGTATCAATCACCAAACTAATCCCACAGCCCCAATCTCTCCCCAAAGCCCTGTATCAATCCCCAACCTAATCCCACTGTCCCACTCTCTCCCCATAGCCCTGTATCAATCCCCAAACTAATCCCACTGCCCCACTCTCTCCCCATAGCCATGTATCAATCCCCAAACTAATCCTACTGCTCCACTCTCTCCCCATAGCCCTGTATCAATCCCCAAACTAATCCCACTGCCCCACTCTCTCCCCATAGCCCTGTATCCGTCCCCAAACTAATCCTCCTGCCCCACTCTCACCCCATAGCCCTGTATCAACCCCAAACTAATCCCACTTCCCCACTCTCCCCATAGCCCTGTATCAATCCCAAACTAATCCCACTGCCCCACTCTCTCCCCATAGCCCTGTATTATTCCCAAACTAATCCCACTGCCCCACTTTCTCCCCGTAGACCTGTATCATTCACAAACTAATCCCACTTCCCCACTCTCTCCCCATAGCCCTGTATCAATCCCAAACTAATCCCACTGCCCCACTCTCACCCCATAGACCTGTATCATTCCCAAACTAATCCCACTTCCCCACTCTCTCCCCATAGCCCTGTATCATTTCCAAACTAATCCCACTGCCCCTCTTTCTCCCCATAGACCTGTATCAATCCCAAACTAATCCCACTGCCCCACTCTCACCCCACAGCCCTGTATCAATCCCAAACTAATCCCACTGCCCCGCTCTCTCCCCATAGCCCTGTATCAATCCCCAAACTAATCCCACAGCCCCACTCTCTCCCCATAGCCCTGTATCAATCCCAAACTAATCCCACTGCCCCGCACTCTCCCCATAGCCCTGTATCAATCCCAAACTAATCCCACTGCCCCGCTCTCTCCCCATAGCCCTGTATCAATCCCAAACTAATCCTACTGCCCCACTCTCACCCCATAGCCCTGTATCAATCCCAAACTAATCCCACTGCCCAACTCTCTCCCCATAGCACTGTATCAATCCCCAAACTAATCCCACTGTCCCACTCTCTCCCCATAGCCCTGTATCATTCCCAAACTAATCCCACTGCCCCTCTTTCTCCCCATAGACCTGTATCAATCCCAAACTAATCCCACTGCCCCGCTCTCTCCCCATAGCCCTGTATCAATCCCAAACTAATCCCACTGCCCCACTGTCTCCCCATAGCCCTGTATCAACCCCAAACTCATCCCACTGCCCCACTCTCTCCCCATAGACCTGTATCAATCCCAAACTAATCCCACTGCCCCACTGTCTCCCCATAGCCCTGTATCAACCCCAAACTCATCCCACTGCCCCACTCTCGCCCCATAGCCCTGTATCAATCCCCAAACTAATCCCACTGCCCCTCTTTCTCCCCATAGCCCTGTATCAATCCCCAAACTAATCCCACTGCCCCGCTCTCTCCCCATAGCCCTGTATCAATCCCCAAACTAATCCCACAGCCCCACTCTCTCCCCATAGCCCTGTATCAATCCCAAACTAATCTCACTGCCCCACTGTCTCCCCATAGCCCTGTATCAATCCCCAAACTAATTTCACTGCCCCACTCTCTCCCCATAGCCCTGTATCAATCCCAAACTAATCCTACTGCCCCACTCTCACCCCATAGCCCTGTATCATTCCCAAACTAATCCCACTGCCCCACTCTCTCCCCATAGCCCTGTATCAATCCCCAGACTAATCCCACTGTCCCACTCTCTCCCCATAGCCCTGTATCATTCCCAAACTAATCCCACTGCCCCTCTTTCTCCCCATAGACCTGTATCAATCCCAAACTAATCCTACTGCCCCACTCTCTCCCCATAGCCCTGTATCATTCCCAAACTAATCCCACTGCCCCTCTTTCTCCCCATAGACCTGTATCAATCCCAAACTAATCCCACTGCCCCACTCTCACCCCATAGCCCTGTATCATTCCGAAACTAATCCCACTGCCCCACTCTCTCCCCATAGCCCTGTATCAATCCCTAACTAATCCCACTGCCCCACTCTCTCCCCATAGCCCTGTATCATTCCCAAACTAATCCCACTGCCCCTCTTTCTCCCCATAGACCTGTATCAATCCCAAACTAATCCCACTGCCCAACTCTCTCCTCATAGCCCTGTATCATTCCCAAACTAATCCCACTGCCCCTCTTTCTCCCCATAGACCTGTATCATTCCCAAACTAATCCCACTACCCCCTCTCACCCCATAGCCCTGTATCAATCCCCACACTAATCCCACTGCCCCACTCTCTCCCCATAGCCCTGTATCAATCCTCAAACTAATCCCACTGCCCCACTCCCTCCCCATAGCCCTGTATAAATCCTCAAACTAATCCCACAGCCCCACTCTCTCCCCATAGCCCTGTATCATTCCCAAACTAATCCCACTGCCCCGCTTTCTCCCCATAGCCCTGTATCAATCCCAAACTAATCCCACTGCCCCACTCTCTCCCCATAGCCCTGTATCAATCCCAAACTAATCCCACTGCCCCACTCTCACCCCAAAGCCCTGTATCAATCCCCAAACTAATCCCACTGCCCCACTCTCTCCCCATCGCCCTGTATCAATCCCCAAACTAATCCCACAGCCCCACTCTCTCCCCATAGCCCTGTATCATTCCCAAACTAATCTCACTGCCCCACTCTCTCCCCATAGCCCTGTATCAATCCCCAAACTAATTTCACTGCCCCACTGTCTCCCCATAGCCCTGTATCATTCCCAAACTAATCCCACTGCCCCGCTATCTCCCCATAGCCCTGTATCAATCCCAAACTTATCCCACAGCCCCACTCTCTCCCCATAGCCCTGTATCAATCCCCAAACTAATCTCACTGCCCCACTGTCTCCCCATAGCCCTGTATCATTCCCAAACTAATCCCACTGCCCCGCTTTCTCCCCATAGCCCTGTATCAATCCCAAACTAATCCCAGAGCCCCACTCTCTCCCCATAGCCCTGTATCAATCCCAAACTAATCCTACTGCCCCACTCTCTCCCCATAGCCCTGTATCAACCCCAAACTAATCCCACTGCCCCACTCTCTCCCCAAAGTCCTGCATCAATCCCCAAACGAATCCCACTGCCCCACACTCTCCCTGTAAATCTGTATCAATCCCCAAACTAATCCCTCAGCCCCACTCTCTCCCCAAAGCCCTGTATCAATCCCCAAACTAATCCCACTGTCCCACTCTCTCCCCATAGCCCTGTATCAATCTCCAAACTAATCCCACTGCCCCGCTCTCTCCCCATAACGCTGTATCAATCCCCAAACTAATCCCACTGCCCCACTCTCTCCCCAAAGCCCTGTATAAATCCCCAAACTAATCCCACTGCCCCACACTCTCCCTGTAGCTCTGTATCAATCCCCAAACTAATCCCACTGCCCGGCTCTCTCCCCATAGCCCTGTATCAATCCCAAACTAATTCCACTGCCCCACTCTCTCCCCATAGCCCTGTATCAATCCCCAAACTAATTCCACTGCCCAACTCTCTCCCCATATCCCTGTATCAATCCCCAGACTAATTGCTCTGCCCCACTCTCTCCATGTAACCCTGTATCAATCCCCAAACTAATCCCACTGCCCCACGCTCTCAACATAGCCCTGTGTCAATCCCCAACCTAATCCCACTCTCACCATAGCCCTGTGTCAATCCCCAAACTAATCCCACTCTCCCCACAGCCCTGTATCAATCCCCAAACTAATCCCACTCTCCCCACAGCCCTGGGTGAATCTCCAATACTAATCCCACTCTCTCCACAGCCCTGTGGCAATCCCCAAACTAATGCAACTATCCCCACAGTCCCGGATCAATCCCAAACTGATCTCACTCTCCCCACTGCCCTGGTCAATCCCCAATACTAATCCCACTCTCCCCACAGCCCTGTGTCATCCCCAAACTAATCCCACTCTCCTCACAGCCCTGTGTCAATCCCCAAACTAATCCCACTCTCCCATAGCCCTGGGTCATTCCCAAACTAATCCCCACAGCCCTGTGTCAATCCCCAAACTAATCCCACTCTCCCATAGTCCTGGGTCATTCCCAAACGAATCCCACTCTCCCCACAGCCCTGTGTGAATCCCCAAACGAATCCCACTCTCCCATAGCCCTGGGTCATTCCCAAACTAATCCCACTCTCCCCACAGCCCAGGGTAAATCCCCAAACTAATCCCGCTCTCCCCATAGCCCTGTGGGGAATTTTCCACCATGATCACATTTCTGACTGTGGAATCTTACTGTGCAATCAATCTGCGTGCTGTCAGTTTGTACACCTTCGAGTAGAAAGAGAGAAAGAAATCCATCTTCAGAGACTCTGAACTTAATTCTGAAAGTGCCCCATTTTTGGGCTCTTACTGTGCACAAGCTGCCTGCAGAATTCCCCAAATTAAAAAAAGGAGAGAGAGGAACGTGAGGGGCGAGTTAACAGAAATCAGTTGGGGTTATCAAACTGACCGTTTTCATTAAATCTAAATTGTTTCATTGTAAATTCTAATCTCAGAAATTGACATCAGAGGAATTCAGTGAAAAATCCCATTGAACCCCTCTGTCTCTTAAAATTATGTTGTTGCCGATGACCCTGTATTTATTCAGGAATAAACTTTAAATCTCCCAGTGGGAAAAATCAAATTGAATCCCAATTTATAGAGCAGCTCACTGAGGAAATCTGTCTGTGAGAAACAGAATAAGATTGTCCCCGTCAAAGACTCCCACGACAGCAATGTCCTGGGGTTCCTTGCCGGTCTTTACTCAGAGTATAGAAAGCTGTCCTTGGGAGACAGACGAATAGACATCCCAAACTAGTCAGAAACTCAGGAGGAAATAAATATTAACATCAAGACTGAAGTAAGCACAGGACTTTGCTAGATCTGTTGCCGTGCCCTGAATTAACATAACCACAGACAGGACAAATGCCTCTGGCCTCTCCTGTGAAGACACATCTTTAGTGAATAATCACAGCGGACAGACTGAAAACATTCATGACAGAAAGTCAGGGGGTAGGTCTGTACACAGATCTCTGAGGAGATCTCAACCAATACTGTTTCTAATCATTTCCCAATAGAATTTTAACTTATGCTTCAATTCTGTTATACAGAAATGTGGTCCCTGTGGGAGGATTGTGTTAAGACAGCAGTTGCTGGATCCAATGCTGTGTCATTTATCAACAGTAAGGAGATTGGTATCTCTTGTCAGTCATTTACATGTCAATAGTGAGCTGTCCTCAGAGGCAGACATTCCACACGTGTCAGAGACTGGGGCTGGAGTTTGCTCACAGCTCACTGAGGATAAATCTGAGTCTGAGGGACCAATCCTCCCACTTCACTGAAAACATTGCCCCTCTTGTTCAGTGTGTGTCTGTGTGTGTTGCTGAGTGGAGCTTCAGTGTGAAGTGAGAGAGCTTGAAGTGAGAGCTGTTGGTGGTGTGAGGAAGTGGAGTTCCCCGATCCTACCTGCCCCACCTTGTGTTGTGTCTGGTGGGAGTGGGACCATCCAGGGCTGCAGGCCCAGCCTCCTGTCCTCCCACCCCTCTGCCTGAGGTGGGTGTGGGACCATCCAGGGCTGCAGGCCCAGCCTCCTGTCCTCCCACCCCTCTGCCTGAGGTTGGACTGGGACCATTCGGGCTGCAGGCCCAGCCTCCTGCCCTCCCGCCCCTCTGCCTGAGGTGGGAGTGGGACCAATGGGGACTGCGGACCCTGTCCTCCCACCCCTCTGCCTGAGGTGGGACTGAGACCATCGGGGACTGCGGACTCTGTCCTCCCACCCCACTGCCTGAGGTGGGACTGAGACCATCGGGGACTGCGGACCCTGTCCTCCCACCCCTCTGCCTGAGGTGGGACTGAGACCATTGGGGAATGCGGACCCTGTCCTCCCACCCCTCTGCCTGAGGTGGGACTGGGACCATTGTGGACTGCGGACCCTGTCCTCCCACCCCTCTGCCTGAGGTGGGAGTGGGACCATTGGGGACTGCGGACCCTGTCCTCCCACCCCTCTGCCTGAGGTGGGAGTGCGACCATCGGGGACCGCGGACTCTGTCCTCCCACCCCTCTGCCTGAGGTGGGACTTGGACCATCGGGGACTGCGGACCCTGTCCTCCCACCCCTCTGCCTGAGGTGGGAGTGGGACCATTGGGGACTGCGGACCCTGTCCTCCCACCCCTCTGCCTGAGGTGGGAGTGGGACCATTGGGGACTGCGGACCCTGTCCTCCCACCCCTCTGCCTGAGGTGGGAGTGGGACCATCGGGGACTGCGGACTGTCCTCCCACCCATCTGCCTGAGGTGGGAGTGGGACCATTGGGGACTGCGGACTCTGTCCTCCCACCCCTCTGCCTGAGGTGGGAGTGGGACCATTGGGACTGCGGACCCTGTCCTCCCACCCCTCTGCCTGAGGTAGGAGTGGGACCATTGGGGTCTGCGGACTCTGTCCTCCCACCCCTCTGCCTGAGGTGGGAGTGGGACCATCGGGGACTGCGGACTCTGTCCTCCCACCCCTCTGCCTGAGGTGGGACTGGGACAATCGGGGACTGCGGACCCTGTCCTCCCACCCCTCTGCCTGAGGTGGGAGTGGGACCTTCGAGGACTGCGGACCCTGTCCTCCCACCCCTCTGCCTGAGGTGGGAGTGGGACCATCGGGGTCTGCGGACCCTGTCCTCCCACCCCTCTGCCTGAGGTGGGACTTGGACCATCGGGAACTGCGGACCCTGTCCACGCACACCTCTGCCTGAGGTGGGAGTGGGACCATCGGGGACTGCGGACTCTGTCCTCCCAACCCTCTGCCTGAGGTGGGAGTGGGACCCTCGGGGACTGCGGACCCTGTCCCCCCACCCCTCTGCCTGAGGAGGGAGTGGGACCATCGGGGACTGCGGACTCTGTCCTCCCAACCCTCTGCCTGAGGTGGGAGTGGGACCGTCGGGGACTGCGGACTCTGTCCTCCCACCCCTCTGCCTGAGGTGGGAGTGGGACCATTGGGGACTGCGGACCCTGTCCTCCCATCCCTCTGCCTGAGGTGGGAGTGGGACCATCGGGGACTGCGGAGTCTGTCCTCCCACCCCTCTGCCTGAGGTGGGAGTGGGACTATTGGGGACTGCGGACCCTGTCCTCCCACCCCTCTGCCTGAGGTGGGAGTGGGACTATTGGGGACTGCGGTCCCTGTCCTCCCACCCCTCTGCCTGAGGTGGGAGTGGGACCTTTGGGACTGCGGACCCTGTCCTCCCACCCCTCTGCCTGAGGTGGGAGTGGGACCATCGGGGACTGCGGACCCTGTCCTCCCACCCCTCTGCCTGAGGTGGGAGTGGGACCATTGGGGACTGCGGACCCTGTCCTCCCACCCCTCTGCCTGAGGTGGGAGTGGGACCATGAGGGACTGCGGACCCTGTCCTCCCACCCCTCTGCCTGAGGTGAGAGTGGGACCATTGGGGACTGCGGACTCTGTCCCCCCACCACTCTGCCTGAGGTGGGAGGGAGACCATCGGGGACTGCGGACCCTGTCCCCCCACCACTCTGCCTGAGGTGGGAGTGGGACCATGAGGGACTGCGGACCCTGTCCCCCCACCACTCTGCCTGAGGTGGGAGGGAGACCATCGGGGACTGCGGACTCTGTCCTCCCACCCCTCTGCCTGAGGTGGGACTGGGACCATCGGGGACTGCGGACCCTGTCCTCCCACCCCTCTGCCTGAGGTGGGAGTGGGACCCTCGAGGACTGCGGACCCTGTCCTCCCAACCCTCTGCCTGAGGTGGGAGTGGGACCATCGGGGTCTGCGGACCCTGTCCTCCCACCCCTCTGCCTGAGGTGGGAGTGGGACCATCGGGGACTGCGGACCCTGTCCTCCCACCCCTCTGCCTGAGGTGGGAGTGGGACCATTGGGGACTGCGGACCCTGTCCCCCCACCCCTCTGCCTGAGGTGGGAGTGGGACCATTGTGGACTGCGGACTCTGTCCTCCCACCCCTCTGCCTGAGGTGGAGTGGGACCATTGGGGACTGCGGACCCTGTCCTCCCACCCCTCTGCCTGAGGTGGGACTGAGACCATCGGGGACTGCGGACCCAGTCGTCCCACCCCTCTGCCTGAGGTGGGTGGGACCATCGGGGACTGCGGACCCTGTCCTCCCACCCCTCTGCCTGAGGTGGGACTGGGACCATTGGGGACTGCGGACTCTGTCCTCCCACCCCTCTGCCTGAGGGGGGACTGGGACCATTGGGGACTGCGGACCCTGACCTGCCACCCCTCTGCCTGAGCTGGGAGTGGGACCATTCGGGACTGCGGACACTGTCCTCCCACCCCTCTGCCTGTGGTGGGAGTGGGACCATTGGGGACTGCGGACTCTGTCCTCCCACCCCTCTGTCTGAGGTGGGAGTGGGACCATTGGGGACTGTGGACTCTGTCCTCCCACCCCTCTGCCTGAGGAGGGAGTGGGACCATCGGGGACTGCGGATCCTGTCCTCCCACCCCTCTGCCTGAGGGGGGAGTGGGACCATCGGGGACTGAGGACCCTGTCCTCCCACCCCTCTGCCTGAGGTGGGAGTGGGACTATTGGGGACTGCGGACCCTGTCCTCCCACCCCTCTGCCTGAGGTGGGAGTGGGACTATTGGGGACTGCGGACCCTGTCCTCCCACCCCTCTGCCTGAGGTGGGAGTGGGACTATTGGGGACTGCGGACCCTGTCCTCCCACCCCTCTGCCTGAGGTGGGAGTGGGACCATCGGGGACTGCGGACCCTGTCCTCCCACCCCTCTGCCTGAGGTGGGAGTGGATCTATTGGGGACTGCGGACCCTGTCCTCCCACCCCTCTGCCTGAGGTGGGACTGGGACCATTGGGGATTGCGGACCCTGTCCTCCCACCCCTCTGCCTGAGGTGGGACTGAGACCATCGGGGACTGCGGACTCTGTCCTCCCACCCCTCTGCCTGAGGGGGGAGTGGGACCCTCGGGGACTGCGGACCCTGTCCTCCCACCCTTCTGCCTGAGGGGGGAGTGGGACCATTGGGACTGCGGACCCTGTCCTCCCACCCCTCTGCCTGAGGTGGGAGTGGGACCATCGGGGACTGCGGACCCTGTCCTCCCACCCCTCTTCCTGAGGTGGGAGTGGGACCATCGGGATCTGCGGACTCTGTCCTCCCACCCCTCTGCCTGAGGTGGGAGTGGAACCATCGGGGACTGCGGACCCTGTCCTCCCACCCCTCTGCCTGAGGTGGGAGTGGGACCATCGGGGACTGCGGACCCTGTCCCCCCACCCCTCTGCCTGAGGTGGGAGTGGGACCATTGGGGACTGCGGACCCTGTCCTCCCACCCCTCTGCCTGAGGTGGGAGTGGGAGATTGGGGACTGCGGACGCTGTCGTCCCACCCCTCTGCCTGAGGTGGGAGTGGGACCATCGGGGACTGCGGACCCTGTCCTCCCACCCCTCTGCCTGAGGTGGGAGTGGGACCATTGGGGACTGCGGACCCTGTCCCCCCACCCCTCTGCCTGAGGTGGGAGTGGGACCATGAGGGACTGCGGACCCTGTCCCCCCACCACTCTGCCTGAGGTGGGAGGGAGACCATCGGGGACTGCGGACTCTGTCCTCCCACCCCTCTGCCTGAGGTGGGACTGGGACCATCGGGGACTGCGGACCCTGTCCTCCCACCCCTCTGCCTGAGGTGGGAGTGGGACCCTCGAGGACTGCGGACCCTGTCCTCCCACCCCTCTGCCTGAGGTGGGAGTGGGACCATCGGGGTCTGGGGACCCTGTCCTCCCACCCCTCTGCCTTAGGTGGGAGTGGGACCATCGGGGACTGCGGACCCTGTCCTCCCACCCCTCTGCCTGAGGTGGGAGTGGGACCATTGGGGACTGCGGACCCTGTCCCCCCACCCCTCTGCCTGAGGTGGGAGTGGGACCATTGTGGACTGCGGACTCTGTCCTCCCACCCCTCTGCCTGAGGTGGAGTGGGACCATTGGGGACTGCGGACCCTGTCCTCCCACCCCTCTGCCAGAGGTGGGAGTGGGACCATTGGGGACAGCGGACCCTGTCCTCCCACCCCTCTGCCTGAGGTGGGACTGAGACCATCGGGGACTGCGGACCCTGTCGTCCCACCCCTCTGCCTGAGGTGGGTGGGACCATCGGGGACTGCGGACCCTGTCCTCCCACCCCTCTGCCTGAGGTGGGACTGGGACCATTGGGGACTGCGGACTCTGTCCTCCCACCCCTCTGCCTGAGGGGGGACTGGGACCATTGGGGACTGCGGACCCTGACCTCCCACCCCTCTGCCTGAGCTGGGAGTGGGACCATTGGGGACTGCGGACCCTGTCCCCCCACCCCTCTGCCTGAGGTGGGAGTGGGACCATGAGGGACTGCGGACCCTGTCCCCCCACCACTCTGCCTGAGGTGGGAGGGAGACCATCGGGGACTGCGGACTCTGTCCTCCCACCCCTCTGCCTGAGGGGGGAGTGGGACCATCGGGGACTGCGGACCCTGTCCTCCCACCCCTCTGCCTGAGGTGGGAGTGGGACCCTCGAGGACTGCGGACCCTGTCCTCCCACCCCTCTGCCTGAGGTGGGAGTGGGACCATCGGGGTCTGCGGACCCTGTCCTCCCACCCCTCTGCCTGAGGTGGGAGTGGGACCATCGGGGACTGCGGACCCTGTCCTCCCACCCCTCTGCCTGAGGTGGGAGTGGGACCATTGGGGACTGCGGACCCTGTCCCCCCACCCCTCTGCCTGAGGTGGGAGTGGGACCATTGTGGACTGCGGACTCTGTCCTCCCACCCCTCTGCCTGAGGTGGAGTGGGACCATTGGGGACTGCGGACCCTGTCCTCCCACCCCTCTGCCAGAGGTGGGAGTGGGACCATTGGGGACAGCGGACCCTGTCCTCCCACCCCTCTGCCTGAGGTGGGACTGAGACCATCGGGGACTGCGGACCCTGTCGTCCCACCCCTCTGCCTGAGGTGGGTGGGACCATCGGGGACTGCGGACCCTGTCCTCCCACCCCTCTGCCTGAGGTGGGACTGGGACCATTGGGGACTGCGGACTCTGTCCTCCCACCCCTCTGCCTGAGGGGGGACTGGGACCATTGGGGACTGCGGACCCTGACCTCCCACCCCTCTGCCTGAGCTGGGAGTGGGACCATCGGGGACTGCGGACCCTGTCCTCCCACCCCTCTGCCTGTGGTGGGAGTGGGACCATTGGGGACTGCGGACTCTGTCCTCCCACCCCTCTGTCTGAGGTGGGAGTGGGACCATTGGGGGCTGCGGACTCTGTCCTCCCACCCCTCTGCCTGAGGAGGGAGTGGGACCATCGGGGACTGCGGATCCTGTCCTCCCACCCCTCTGCCTGAGGGGGGAGTGGGACCATCGGGGACTGAGGACCCTGTCCTCCCACCCCTCTGCCTGAGGTGGGAGTGGGACTATTGGGGACTGCGGACCCTGTCCTCCCACCCCTCTGCCTGAGGTGGGAGTGGGACTATTGGGGACTGCGGACCCTGTCCTCCCACCCCTCTGCCTGAGGTGGGAGTGGGACTATTGGGGACTGCGGACCCTGTCCTCCCACCCCTCTGCCTGAGGTGGGAGTGGGACCATCGGGGACTACGGACCCTGTCCTCCCACCCCTCTGCCTGAGGTGGGAGTGGGACTATTGGGGACTGCGGACCCTGTCCTCCCACCCCTCTGCCTGAGGTGGGACTGGGACCATTGGGGACTGCGGACCCTGTCCTCCCACCCCTCTGCCTGAGGTGGGACTGAGACCATCGGGGACTGCGAAATCTGTCCTCCCACCCCTCTGCCTGAGGGGGGAGTGGGACCCTCGGGGACTGCGGACCCTGTCCTCCCACCCTTCTGCCTGAGGGGGGAGTGGGACCAGTGGGACTGCGGACCCTGTCCTCCCACCCCTCTGCCTGAGGTGGGAGTGGGACCATCGGGGACTGCGGACCCTGTCCTCCCACCCCTCTGCCTGAGGTGGGAGTGGGACCATCGGGATCTGCGGACTCTGTCCTCCCACCCCTCTGCCTGAGGTGGGAGTGGGACCATCGGGGACTGCGGACCCTGTCCTCCCACCCCTCTGCCTGAGGTGGGAGTGGGACCATCGGGGACTGCGGACCCTGTCCCCCCACCCCTCTGCCTGAGGTGGGAGTGGGACCATTGGGGACTGCCGACCCTGTCCTCCCACCCCTCTGCCTGAGGTGGGAGTGGGAGATTGGGGACTGCGGACGCTGTCCTCCCACCCCTCTGCCTGAGGTGGGAGTGGGACCATCGGGGACTGCGGACCCTGTCCTCCCACCCCTCTGCCTGAGGTGGGAGTGGGACCATTGGGGACTGCGGACCCTGTCCCCCCACCCCTCTGCCTGAGGTGGGAGTGGGACCATCGGGGACTGCGGACCCTGTCCTCCCACCCCTCTGCCTGAGGTGGGAGTGGGACCATCGAGGACTGCGGACCCTGTCCTCCCACCCCTCTGCCTGAGGTGGGAGTGGGACCATTGGGGACTGCGGACCCTGTCCTCCCACCCCTCTGCCTGAGGTGGGAGTGGGACCATCGGGGACTGCGGACCCTGTCCTCCCACCCCTCTGCCTGAGGTGGGAGTGGGACCATTGGGGACTGCGGACCCTGTCCCCCCACCCCTCTGCCTGAGGTGGGAGTGGGACCATTGTGGACTGTGGACTCTGTCCTCCCACCCCTCTGCCTGAGGTGGAGTGGGACCATTGGGGACTGCGGACCCTGTCCTCCCACCCCTCTGCCAGAGGTGGGAGTGGGACCATTGGGGACAGCGGACCCTGTCCTCCCACCCCTCTGCCTGAGGTGGGACTGAGACCATCGGGGACTGCGGACCCTGTCGTCCCACCCCTCTGCCTGAGGTGGGTGGGACCATCGGGGACTGCGGACCCTGTCCTCCCACCCCTCTGCCTGGGGTGGGACTGGGACCATTGGGGACTGCGGACTCTGTCCTCCCACCCCTCTGCCTGAGGGGGGACTGGGACCATTGGGGACTGCGGACCCTGACCTCCCACCCCTCTGCCTGAGCTGGGAGTGGGACCATTGGGGACTGCGGACCCTGTCCTCCCACCCCTCTGCCTGAGCTGGGAGTGGGACCATTGGGGACTGCGGACCCTGTCCTCCCACCCCTCTGCCTGAGGTGGGAGTGGGACCATCGGGGACTGCGGACCCTGTCCTCCCACCCCTCTGCCTGAGGTGGGAGTGGGACCATTGGGGACTGGGGACCCTGTCCTCCCACCCCTCTGCCTGAGGTGGGAGTGGGACCATCGAGGACTGCGGACCCTGTCCTCCCACCCCTCTGCCTGAGGTGGGAGTGGGACCATCGAGGACTGCGGACCCTGTCCTCCCACCCCTCTGCCTGAGGTGGGAGTGGTACCATCGGGGACTGCGGACCCTGTCCTCCCACCCCTCTGCCTGAGGTGGGAGTGGGACCATCGGGGACTGCGGACCCTGTCCTCCCACCCCTCTGCCTGAGGTGGGAGTGGGACCATCGGGGACTGCGGACTCTGTCCTCCCACCCCTCTGCCTGAGGTGGGAGTGGGACCATCGGGGTCTGCGGACCCTGTCCTCCCACCCCTCTGCCTGAGGTGGGAGTGGGACCATCGGGGACTGCGGACCCTGTCCTCCCACCCCTCTGCCTGAGGTGGGAGTGGGACCATTGGGGACTGCGGACCCTGTCCCCCCACCCCTCTGCCTGAGGTGGGAGTGGGACCATTGTGGACTGCGGACTCTGTCCTCCCACCCCTCTGCCTGAGGTGGAGTGGGACCATTGGGGACTGCGGACCCTGTCCTCCCACCCCTCTGCCAGAGGTGGGAGTGGGACCATTGGGGACAGCGGACCCTGTCCTCCCACCCCTCTGCCTGAGGTGGGACTGAGACCATCGGGGACTGCGGACCCTGTCGTCCCACCCCTCTGCCTGAGGTGGGTGGGACCATCGGGGACTGCGGACCCTGTCCTCCCACCCCTCTGCCTGAGGTGGGACTGGGACCATTGGGGACTGCGGACTCTGTCCTCCCACCCCTCTGCCTGAGGGGGGACTGGGACCATTGGGGACTGCGGACCCTGACCTCCCACCCCTCTGCCTGAGCTGGGAGTGGGACCATCGGGGACTGCGGACCCTGTCCTCCCACCCCTCTGCCTGTGGTGGGAGTGGGACCATTGGGGACTGCGGACCCTGTCCTCCCACCCCTCTGCCTGTGGTGGGAGTGGGACCATTGGGGACTGCGGACTCTGTCCTCCCACCCCTCTGCCTGAGGTGGGAGTGGGACCATTGTGGACTGCGGACTCTGTCCTCCCACCCCTCTGCCTGAGGTGGAGTGGGACCATTGGGGACTGCGGACCCTGTCCTCCCACCCCTCTGCCAGAGGTGGGAGTGGGACCATTGGGGACAGCGGACCCTGTCCTCCCACCCCTCTGCCTGAGGTGGGACTGAGACCATCGGGGACTGCGGACCCTGTCGTCCCACCCCTCTGCCTGAGGTGGGTGGGACCATCGGGGACTGCGGACCCTGTCCTCCCACCCCTCTGCCTGAGGTGGGACTGGGACCATTGGGGACTGCGGACTCTGTCCTCCCACCCCTCTGCCTGAGGGGGGACTGGGACCATTGGGGACTGCGGACCCTGACCTCCCACCCCTCTGCCTGAGCTGGGAGTGGGACCATCGGGGACTGCGGACCCTGTCCTCCCACCCCTCTGCCTGTGGTGGGAGTGGGACCATTGGGGACTGCGGACTCTGTCCTCCCACCCCTCTGCCTGAGGTGGGAGTGGGACCATTGGGGACTGCGGACTCTGTCCTCCCACCCCTCTGCCTGAGGAGGGAGTGGGACCATCGGGGACTGCGGATCCTGTCCTCCCACCCCTCTGCCTGAGGGGGGAGTGGGGCCATCGGGGACTGAGGACCCTGTCCTCCCACCCCTCTGCCTGAGGTGGGAGTGGGACTATTGGGGACTGCGGACCCTGTCCTCCCACCCCTCTGCCTGAGGTGGGAGTGGGACTATTGGGGACTGCGGACCCTGTCCTCCCACCCCTCTGCCTGAGGTGGGAGTGGGACTATTGGGGACTGCGGACCCTGTCCTCCCACCCCTCTGCCTGAGGTGGGAGTGGGACCATCGGGGACTACGGACCCTGTCCTCCCACCCCTCTGCCTGAGGTGGGAGTGGGACTATTGGGGACTGCGGACCCTGTCCTCCCACCCCTCTGCCTGAGGTGGGACTGGGACCATTGGGGACTGCGGACCCTGTCCTCCCACCCCTCTGCCTGAGGTGGGACTGAGACCATCGGGGACTGCGAAATCTGTCCTCCCACCCCTCTGCCTGAGGGGGGAGTGGGACCCTCGGGGACTGCGGACCCTGTCCTCCCACCCTTCTGCCTGAGGGGGGAGTGGGACCAGTGGGACTGCGGACCCTGTCCTCCCACCCCTCTGCCTGAGGTGGGAGTGGGACCATCGGGGACTGCGGACCCTGTCCTCCCACCCCTCTGCCTGAGGTGGGAGTGGGACCATCGGGATCTGCGGACTCTGTCCTCCCACCCCTCTGCCTGAGGTGGGAGTGGGACCATCGGGGACTGCGGACCCTGTCCTCCCACCCCTCTGCCTGAGGTGGGAGTGGGACCATCGGGGACTGCGGACCCTGTCCCCCCACCCCTCTGCCTGAGGTGGGAGTGGGACCATTGGGGACTGCCGACCCTGTCCTCCCACCCCTCTGCCTGAGGTGGGAGTGGGAGATTGGGGACTGCGGACGCTGTCCTCCCACCCCTCTGCCTGAGGTGGGAGTGGGACCATCGGGGACTGCGGACCCTGTCCTCCCACCCCTCTGCCTGAGGTGGGAGTGGGACCATTGGGGACTGCGGACCCTGTCCCCCCACCCCTCTGCCTGAGGTGGGAGTGGGACCATCGGGGACTGCGGACCCTGTCCTCCCACCCCTCTGCCTGAGGTGGGAGTGGGACCATCGAGGACTGCGGACCCTGTCCTCCCACC